>NC_142488.1:141732897-142030397 GCF_049115385.1 Moschus berezovskii
AACCAAAGCTCAAACATTGGTATCTTGCTAAAGGTCATAGCGGGGAAGTTCAGAGTCAATGGCTCCTTACACTGGAAGGATCTCTGATAGGATATTCATGGTCTGTCCTCCCTAAAGCTTCAAAGATGGGGTCTAAAGGAGGACTCCTCAAGCTATTGCATATACATACATGAGAATCCCTGAGAGCTTTTTAAAATACAGATTCCCGGGCCCCAATCTTAGAGACTTTGATTCCATAGGTCATGGATGGGGCCCAAGAACCTGCATTTCTGTGCAGTTCCAGGTGATGCTGTTGCTACTCGGACATGAACCACACTTACTCACACTGGTCTAAAGGGCCTTAAACGTTTGATTCCCTTCAATGTCAGAAAATTACTGAGGCCAGGAGTCTAGCTGATGTTCTGTTTGTCAACTCACTGATGGAAGGACAAACCAAGATGGAAGACCATGAATGACTATAAGAACTTTATTAGAATTAATAATACTGGAAACTCACCTTGATTGGTTTCCACAAAGTAACTAGCAATTGAAAAAGTCGTGAGCACTTGAAACTAAAAGGTCCATGGCAGCTGACCTAGTGATTTTCTGTCCATCCCCTGTCCTCTCCGTTTTGTTCCAGTCTACACCTTGGAGCTTGCCCTCTGGATGTTCATCACCAGGGCTCCCACCATGTGGCTTTGGTTTGGGTTCAGTCAGTGGAAGGCCAGGGGAGGAGCGAAGTCAGGGGTGGATGTCTGTCCCTTCTGCTGCTTCTCCTTTCCGTGTAGTACCGGCAGTGCCTGTGACTGTCTATTACCAGTGTCAACAGGGCAGCCTCACCTCCATCACTTCAGCTCTCTCCAGTCTCCAGCAGAGCTCTGTCTTCCCTGGTCTCTTCTGCCTGTGGCTGTTAAAGGCTTGTCATTCCTAGCTCCTGTGTTCTGCAGCCGTTCCTGCTGGGTCTTGGAACCTCGCCCACACAGCTTTGATAGGCTGTCTTTTGAGAGGACCCTTGATTGATCCTGGAGCATAAGAAGAGCTTCCAAAAGATGGGAAGAGTGATGGTAGAAGGTGTAGCCTTGGATGAAGAGAACATCATGATTGGAGTGGGCATTGGCAGTGAAGTTTATGTCAAGGGGCTCCAAAATCACTGCCTATGGTGACTACAGCCAAAGAATGAAAAGACACTTGCTCCTTGGAAGGAAAGCTATGACAAACCTAGACTTTGTATTAAAAAGCAGACACATTGGTTTGCCAGCAAAGGTCCATATAGTCAAAGCTATGGTTTTTCCAGTAGTCATGTGCAGACATGAGAGTTGGCCCATAAAGGAGGCTGAGCACTGAAGAATTGATGCTTTCGAATTGTGGTGCTGGAGAAGACTGTGTTGAGTCCTTTGGACTGCAGGAAGATCAAACCAGTCAATCATAAAGTAAATCAACCCCGAATATTCATTAGAAAGACTGATGCTGAAGCTGAAGCTCCAGTACTTTGGCAACCTGATGTGAAGAGCTGACTCACTGGGAAAGCCCTTGATGCTTGAAAATATTGAGGGCAAGAGAAGGGGATGTCAGAGGATGAGATCATTGGATGGCATCACTGACTCAAGGAACATAAATTTATGTAAACTCCGGGAGATAGTGAAGGACAGGGAACCCTGGCATGCTGCATTCCGTGGGGTTGCAAATAGTTGGACATGACTTTGTGACTGAATAAGACAATAAGAGGTGAGGAGTGCAGGAAAGGGGTCTGGCTTTAAATTGATTCTGGATTAATCAAAGAAGGTCCCAAGAGGTCCCTGGGTGAGAAGCTACAACTGCTAGAATGTGCAGAATGTTATCCCTAAGCGTAAACTTGCACGATGAGGGTTCAGAGTCAAAGGAGCTTTTTTATGAAGAATTTACATTCCTCTTCGACAATTGCCTAAAAGTTTGTTGTTTTCTTTCCTGCCCCTGCCGTTCCCCCAGACACCCCTTAGTGGTGTTAGTCTCTACACAAGAGTCATAAGGTCTTTCTGCGGCACTTTGATCTTGCTCAGTTTCGTTGCAGTATGTTGAACATATTCTGAAGTGCCTGCCAGAACTGAATTCACAAAGTAACAACTAGTTGAACAGAATAATCACGCCTTCAGTCCTTTGCCCATGAGTTCCAGTGATGGACATGTCAGTAAGATGAAAAATGCTGTTCATGGTTTTGGTAGTCAGCTACATCACCCTCTACAGTAAACTTGCCGTGAAGCAGTACCATAGCACAGACGCGTACTGATTCTGTGTGTTTATTGGTTCTTTTATATTGAAACGTTACGCCCAGGTTTAAACTGTTCAACAGCTTTTAGAGATTTTTTGGGGTGGGGTGGGTAGTAAAGGTTGTCTTAATACTTTGTCTTAAATGTGTAAAAGATAAAACAGGTCCTTGATCTCAGATTTTCCGTTATTACAATTCTTCAGGAAGCCGAAAAGTTCTTGATGAGGAGAAATGAATTCTGGACTTTTTTTCCTCCCTTTCTGTGTTTTCACATCCCTCTGTCAGAAAACATGACTTTGTGAGGGAATTGGGATTGTGACCTTATACAACTGAGGCAAACCATGGTGAATCACTTCATGTTACCGTGGCACAGATTGCAGGTGCATGAGCCCTTTGTTTCTGCTGAATTTTCCCTCCTTTCTGGTTATTTATCCTGAGGGCATGGTGGCTGGACACCCTGAGAAGACATGCCACAGAGGAGAGGATCCCGAGTCCACCAGGAAGGCCGTGGTGTCTTCCTAGATGAAGGCTGCCTTAACGTGGTGATGTGTGAGCGTCTGCTGTTAGTGGAAACTGACCTGAGGAATAAGGGGATTCCTAGTGCAGATGATCCTGTCCAGGGAACAAGGAGGAGCCCGACATGGAGGAATGGGGCCCCCAGCATAGGCTTCTTTTCCAGTCTTGGATCCTGGGGTGAGGATGTTTCTTGCTGATCTGCTTTGTTTCCACCTCCTTGAGTAGGGGTCCTCCCTATCCCCCTCCCTGGGGAAAGAGCCTTTCTCTCGCTAGTATGTCCATCTCTGGTTTGGCCCCAGGAAATCTCTGGGAGCCTCCTCCTGGTATTTTGAGGACTCATCTCCTTACTCACTTCCCTTGGGATGAGGTGCTGCTGCTAAGTCGCTTCAGTCATGTCCGACCCTGTGCGACCCAATCTCTGGGATTCTCCAGGCAAGAACACTGGAGTGGGTTGCCATTTCCTTCTCCAATGCATGAAAGTGAAAAGTGAAAGTGAAGTAACTCAGTCGTGTCCAACTCTTAGCGACCCCATGGACTGCAGCCCACCAGGCTCCTCCGTCCATGGGGTTTTCCAGGCAAGAGTACTGCAGTGGGGTTGGCATGAGCTATCCATCTTCATTATTGGTTGGTTTCCTTTGGCTCTACGGTGCCTGTTTTTCTCTCCTCCTCCCCCAGCTTTGTTCCCTAAGGCTGTTCTGATGGACCGTTTTCCCAGCTCATCGTCTGTGAATCAGTTCTCCCTATTGTCTGCTCTCCTTGTTTCCCTGCACAGCCCTCCTTGGTTCTTCATCCTTTTACCATGTATCTGGCTCCAACTGAGGGCTGTTTCATATAAACGGGGATGCTACAAGCCCCTTTTAGAAATCTGGGTAACTCAAACACACTTTTACATGTTAAAGGTCCCCTCTTTTTTAGGTAATTTAAGCTCTTACAGCAGTTATATGTACCTCTCTTCCTTAACTTCCCAGGAGAAGAACTTTTGCATGGGCTTGGATATCCACTGTCTCACTGGTCTGCACTGGGGGCTGCAGAGTTTACAAACATTGATTTCTAATTAGTTTTACATTTTCAAAACTACCTCCTTTAAATAGAGACTTCTGTCTTGGTCCGAAAGATGTTTACAAGAACTAAGGTTGTGAAATGCAAAATCAGTTTCATTCCTTAATGGCAGTAATAAATGTAGAACCTTCATTTAAGCAATTAGCTTTGGGAGTACAAGGCTAGATAGATAACAAAGTGGATTAATGATTTTGTTAATTAGTTCTTTCACCACAGGCAGCTTCATGACAATATAGCGCGCACACACAGACACACACACAGAGGCAGTTGTATGGAGAAGGAAATGGCAACCCACTCCAGTACTCTTGCCTGGAGAATCCCGTGGACAGAGGAGCCTGGCGAGCTACAATCGATGGGGTCACAAAGAGTCGGACTCGACTGAGCATTGAACACACACTCACACCCCTCCCATCCCAGACTGCTGTCCAGTGAGTCACCCTCACTTTTGCATTTCCTGATATCTTTTCTTCCTTCTAAAAATCCGTGTAAGGTACCTATCATCCGATTTGTCAGGATAGTCTAGGTTTTGCAGCAGTGACAAAAATACTGCAAAATCTTTGTGGCTTAACACCATAGACGTTTATTTCTTACTCACTGAAAGACCGTTTGGTGTCTGGGTGCTCACCACGGGAGCTGTCCTCCGTGTGGTGGCTCTGCCTCCATCGTAGGACATTTCTGCATCATCATCACCTTCCACTATGACTGCAAAATGTGAAGAAAGAATGGGGAACTCCACAAGGGCATTTAAATACACCTCTCTGAAGGGTGTGCTGCTGGCATCTGATTGGCCAGAGCAAGTCACCTGACCTCATTCACTTCAAGGCGTGGGGGAAGTGTCCTCTTCCCAGGAGCTTTGAAGGAGAAGTGAGGCACAGATATTAGGAATGCCTACCTCAGGCTTGAGAAACTGAGAATTCAGAAATGAATAAAGGCATAATCCCAGACTTGCAGTCCAGCTGGAGAGGTAAACAGGTTCGTAGTATTACAATATAGTCTTATAAAACTGTACAGATTACAAATTAGCAAGGTAATGACTGTGATAGAACAGAAAGCACCTAAGAGCACAGAGAAGAGTGGGGCATCTACCTCCCTGGGCTGGAGACGAGGGAAAACCTTCCAGTGGCAGTGACATCAGGGCTGGGGTTTGTTTGCTAGCTTGAGGTCTCCTTACTTTGGTGAGGGTGGTGTCTGGCCTTATCTTGTGTGCTGCATCCCAGGGAAACTAGTGTTTGGAATACAGCCCCAAGAAGTAGGCTTATCTTTTCTTTAAGACCTCAAGAAAAAAGTGAAAGCAGGCTGTCAGCAAGAGGAAAGATCTGCCTGTTCCTATGAAAACTGAAACACAGTATCCTTCTGACGGAGACTTGAAAGCATTGCTCTGCTGCTGCTCTAATTCTAGTTATTAGGCAGCAAAGGTTGCATGTACTGTACTTTGATTTGCCGAGAGATCCTGACACACTTTACATTAGATATAAATGTGAGTGGTGTGTTAACAGTGCAAAGAATTTACTTTATAGACAAGGAGACAGGCTTGTCCTCAGATCTGATAAAGCCACATCCTTACCCTCTTTCACTGCTCTAGCCTGACTGGCCTTTTTGCTGGTTGTCCATCACAGTGGGCATCCTCCCACCTCAGGGCTAGAAAACACCTGGTGTTTTCTTTGTCTAAAGTCTTCTTTCTCCAGATACCTATTCACCTACTTCAAGTCTTTATACAAAGGCCATTCTCTTGGTGAGATGTGCCGGGCACCCAATTTTGGGTTGACAACCACTCCGTGCAGTACACATATGGGTTTGGGGACAGAATAATGTGGGAACTATATGTGGATGGGATCCAATAGTTAAGGCTGCAGTCACCATCGATGGACAAAAACATTTCTTCAAGTTTAGTCTAGGTGGATGGGGTGCAGAAAGGAGAAAGGAGAGGCTGAAGGCAGCAGAATCCGTTGGGGGCTGTTGTCCAGCTAACAGAAGCTGAGGGCCTGGTGTGAGATGGAGTTGTTGGGAGTGAGAGGTCTGAAGGTGGGGGAAGGTCAGGATGCCAGGATTCAGTGATTTCCTCTCACTTTTCATGGGGATCTAAAAATCAGCAAGGACTCAGAATAAGTTCCTGGTGTTGAAAGGAATGTAACTGTCAGAAGTACGACCAGAGGTCGTGTCTATTCTCTACGGAAGGACTCTTAGAAATTATGAGAATGTGTGTGTGTGTGTTTGAACGAAAAATTGAGTGTAAGTCAGCTTTTGTGATTGAAAAAAGAGGGAAAGGGGATTCTTTTTAAGTGACTAAGTAGAAGTGTGTGTCTTCAGGACATAGTTTGAAATTTCCACTTCTTGGCTGGGGCAGAGGAGCTGAAGGGCAGTCTGCTTCCATTCTGCTGGGTCTCTCAGGGTTGCTCTTGCCTTGTGACCTCGGGCAGATGGAAATGGGTGCCTCCTCGCCTCCCCTCCCTCCTAGCCTTGTCCTCAGGCTGCATCTGCTCAACGCCAGGTCTCCACCTTCAGTGCCGGCTGAGCATTGTGCCAGCTGCCCTCCAAGCCCACCTCGGGTCAGGCGGAGGAAGGTTAAGTAGGAGAGCGTAGAAAGGAGAGTATATCCTTTAATCTTGCTTGTTTTCAATTATTAAATTTCTCTATGAAGTCCAGGGAATTGTGGCCTGAAGCTACCCGTAGCTGCTTGTCTCAGTTGACTCAGGTAGAAAATTGTAAAGTTTTTCAAGGCTGACCTCTCAAAATCCACCTGCTTGACACTGAGAAAAACAAACACCTCTCTTGCTTTCATAAGTTTCCTGACAGCTCCTGTTTCTGACCCTGTAGGATGAGAATTTGGCTCATTAACATGAGCCCCATAAATATGTGTACCCCGCCTCCAAGCCTACCTCCCTCTCACCTCAGTCCTTAGGTAATTGAGTTGCTGCTGGTCCAGAGTCCAGAGGAGCCTTTTGTGTTCACTTACACTTGTCTCTGTAGTTGGATTTGGGACCGAGTCGATCGGGGTTTTGATTGTGAAAAAGAGCAACCGACTCTGAAATTACTAGGAGGTGTTGTAGGTCATCCTACAGAATTGTTGGAAGGCTGGAGAGGTAGGCTTCAGACGGCGCAGGAACCAAGGATGTTTCCAGAGAAGAAGCCATAGAATGTAAACAATCAGGAGCATGAATGGGGACTTCCCTGATGGTCCAGTGGTTACGACTTCACCTTCCAATGCAGGGGTTGCGGGTTTGATCCCCAGTCTGGGAGCTAAGATCCCACATGTCTTGTGGCCAAAAAACCAAAACATAAAACAGAAACTGTCATTGTACAAATTTAAGAAAGGCTTTTAAAATAGTCCACATGCAAAAAATCCTTTAAAAAAAAGGCATGAATGTCAAGAACAACAAGTCTGTGTCTCTCTGTCATGCGCCAGCTAAACAACTCCGGACACATCTCTTAACCTCCGGAGATAGCTGTCAGTGAGAAATGCATTCTCGTTGTGTTTAGAAGAAGTACTTAAACAGTGACTGGCAAATAATAAGCAATATCTCAGTGTTTGGTGAGTATGCATTTCTAGTTGAGGTTGTGCATACATATACATATATTTTGGCTTTTAGCTGGTAAATATAATTGCTCTCTGGGCTTCAGGCTTTGCTTCTGTGCCCCCAACTGTTTCTTTGCTGAAACTAGTTTCTCCCTTATTGCTAATGGCCAAACGTTTGTTCGAGGACGTTGTTTCAGTTCTTTGTGATTCCCTCAGAAGCATCAATTCTGGGACACTATTACCAACAGAAGCACATAAAAATCACGGCCTGTACATTCGGGGCTTCAGTTTTACTCGGTCACCCTGAGCGATAGTGTAATCAACTTTTTTCTGCCAGTTGTCTTCTTTTGTTTGATATTATGCTTTCATGGTCATTACTAGCATCCCCTTTACTCTTTCCTCCTATTATTCTGTTCAGAGATAACAGCCAAAATGGAGATTGCCAGACACGATAAACCATATTACTTTTGAGAATGGTTTAGGAGTCCTCTCCCCTTTTTAAGTGTAGCATTAATATTTAAACATATTAATAATGAACATAATTGATTATTGTTGCTATCAACTATTATTCATAGTAAATATTTTTAAAAATAGGTTTCTGTAATACTCTTTTCCCTCTTTGATTTTGTTCAAAGACAATTATATCTATCTATTCTTTTATTGAAAGAATCTTTCCTTTAAAATTATTAAGAGTGTTGGTTGCTTTGGCAAGCTAGGGCATAGTCCATTTACAGAGAAGCTTTACCTAAAAGCAAAAAGTTAATGACTTGGTGTAGTCCACGTGTTGAATATGCTGTTTGGGTCTCAAGTTTAGTTGGTTACTCTCTCTTTCTCCACACAAATCGATATATGATATCTAGGTATATGGTCATGCAGTTCAGCCTGATTTTGATTATGTAAATATGTGAGTACTCAACTGTTTATCTATTGAACATTTTAAAGATTTAAATAGCTAACTAGTTCTTTCATTGACTCTTTTTTTTTAAAATTTTTATTGGAGGCTAATTATTTTACAATATTATATTGGTTGGTTTTGCCATACATTGACATGAATCCGCCCCCGGGTGTACATGACTTCCCCCTCCCGAACCCCCCTCATTGACTCTTTAACATGAACATTGTAGAAGCATTACAATTGATTGTTAACATTTAATATGAATATATGTAAAATAACAACGGGTTCAGGTGTGATCTCGTTTGGCAGGCTGTATAAGGAGATGATTAAACGTGTTTTGTTTCAGTTACATACCAATACACATATGTTTACGTGACCCAGGCCACCACATAAAATGTACTGCCTACTGTGGGTTGTAGTTGGAAAAGTTTACAAGGCAGTGATTAAACAAACAAACAGCCACAGCTTATTCCAGTTTTGTCTGTGCTCACCTTGTAGTGGGTTGCTCCCTCCGGCACGGAAGGGTGAGAAAATTGGAGAGAAGGTGGTTTAAAGGGAATGCATCACCCGGTGCGTCATAGCCCATGATGGTGGTCAAGTGTTGGTTGTCCAACTTGAGACACAGGAGCTAAGTGAGAGCTGTGTGAACGGAATTGCCTGATATGAATCTGGCGTTAATTCATAATTGGAAAGGTTTCCAAAGGAAGTTTTCCTTCTGTGTGTCCAACGAGTAACCAGGGAAGCCCTAAAAATTTTTTTTTATATTGTGGTAAAGTACATGAAATATGAAATTTACCATCATTACCATATTCTAATTTTAATTTTTATAATTTTATTTATTTATTTTTGGTTGTGCTGGGTCTTCATTGCTGCACAGGTTTTCTGTAGTTGTGGCGAACGGGGGCTACTCTCTAGTTGTGGTGGTGGGCTTCTCATTGCTGTGGCTTCTCTTGTTGTGGAGCACAGGCTCTAGGTGAGCGGGCTTCAGTGGTTGTGGCTCCGGGGCTCTAGAGCACAGGCTCAGTAGTTGTGGCACATGGTTTCCCAGATGGCTCAATGGTAAAGAATCCCCCTGCCAATGAGGAGTCACACGAGATGCAGGTTCGATCCCCAGGTTGAGAAGATCCCCTGGAGAAAGAAATGGCAGCCCATTCCAGTATTCTTGCCTGGAAAATTTCGTGGACAGAGGAGCCCAGTAGCCTACGGTCCATAGGGCCACAAAGAGTCAGACATGATGGAGTGACTGAGTACACACACGCAGGCTTAGTTGCTCTGCATCATGAGGGATCTTCCCGGATCAAAGATCTAACCCATGTCTCCTGCATTAGCAGGCAGGTTCTTTACCACTGAGCCTCCTGGGAAGCCCATCTTAACCATTTTTAAATATACATTTCTATAGGGTTAAGCACACTCACATTGCTATGCATGGAATCTCCAGAATCATGCACGGGTTTGAAGCCAGAATGGTATATGAGCTTTAATGTAAGTAAGATTTTACTCTAGGATTTTAATGATGTTTTACTATTCTAGGTGTTTCTGTTACTCCACCAGTGTTTTTTAATTCATGCTTCTGAAATATGTAATAGAAATAGAAGGAAATCCTTGGTTACTTGTTCACTGCTATCCCCTCTCTGAATGTACTCCTTTCTTGAAAGTTCTTGGTCAACTCAGTTTCTCTTGTAATTACTTTTAAAGGAGTCTTGACCTTTTATTTCAGGCTTCCCAGGTGGTGCTAGTGGTAAAGAACCTGCCTGCTAATGCAGGAGACTTAAGAGACATAGATTCAATCCCTGGGTTGGGAAGATCCCCTAGAGGAGGCAGGGCAGCCCACTCTAGTATTCTTGCCTTGAGAATCCCATGGACAGAGGTGCCTGGTGGGCCACAGTCCCTAGAGTCACAAGCGGGGGGAAAGGGAAAGGGGGAAGTCGCTCAGTCGTGTCCGACTCTTTGCGACCCCGTGGACTGTAGCCTACCAGGCTTCTCCGTCCATGGGATTCTCCAGGCAAGAATACTGGAGTGGGTTACCGTTTCCTTCTCCAGGGGATCTTCCCAACCCAGGGATCGAACCCGGTTCTACCGCACTGGAGGCAGACGCTTTAACCTCTGAGCCACCAGGGAAGCCCCAGAGTCACAAGGAGTTGGACACAACTGAAGCAACCTAGCATGAAAGCATGCATGACCTTTTATTGCAAGAGACATGCAAAATTTCAGACTCAAAATGGTGTGGAAATATTAATACTTTCTTCTGTAGGACTCATTCCCTGGAGGGGGTCATATCTCTTGGGAAAAATGAAAAGGTTTCAATCTTGTGTTGTTTTGCAAAGCTTTTGGTCTAATTCAGTTTTATGTGGCATCCATATACGAGTTGTAAAATCGTTCTCATTCTAGCTTAGCAACTGCTTTGCAAACAGCTCTCTCGGTGATTTAACCTTACCTTCAGTGAAAGCTCTTCATGGAAGTTGTTAATGGGATATGTGCGTAAAGGCTTTTAGAACTCCTTTTCCTCTTACAGGTTGAGGATTTCATCCCAGCCTGCATGTTGAGGTCTGACTACTGACATTGTTTTGGGTTGAACAAGAGACTTGTCCACGACTCGGGGATGGGTGTGATGAACGAGGAAGCCCATGAGGCCAGGACCATCACATTTTTGCTGATGGCTCTGATGACAATGTCCTGTACATGAGCATCACAATTCATTAACAAATTGATGTGCTGTTTGCATACCTGAGAGTGGTGAATGCAGTGTCCGTTCTCTGGCACAGAGAAGGGGGTTAGATTTTACTAGAAACTGCATTGACCATGTGGCTTCATATCCTGTATTAAAGGTAGCTATTACACCATAATCCATTTGTAGCTCACATTCTTCCCTTGGACGCTGATATCTTACCTGGCTGTGTATAGACGATTAAATTCAAACACAGGGAACCTCAAAATTATTGACATTTGACTTTGGGTATTTACTTCTTGCACTGTTTCCTGTAGATGTTGTTAGCTCTGAGTATTCAGAGGTTGATGGCATGAGAAAGTGATCCTAAACACTTCAGTAAACTGGCCACAAAACAGACACTGACCGAGTACTGATGTTATTAGAACAGGAACTCTGGGCAGAGCCTGGTCTACATCCTGTACCGCCAAGGGTCATTTAGAAATGGAAGGGCTGCCCCGTCTCTTCTCGCTGTGGGTTTTCAGTCTCCCTCCCTCTGCACTCTCTCATCGTCTTCTGTTGCCTTTTTCTCTCCATGGGTCTTGTCCAGCCTCCTGCCTCTTCAGGGCAGCCAGGGAGGGTGTGAAGTGGACTCCGTGGAGAAGAAAGAGGGCGAACGAATGAAAACGTCTTTCCTCGTAGAATCTTTCATCTGTCGTATCTTCTTGGCTATTTACCTAGTGATTTATCTCCCTCTCATGAACCCAAACATACTTATATTAGAGCTGATTTAAGTTTGGATTTCTTTCTGACTGTAGACATTTTCTGAATCCTGTATATATAAAGAACCACCATTTGCATCTCTGTAACACTGCCTTTCTGTTTTAGGGTTAGCGGTGGAGGATGGTGATAGAAGTAGAGGTTTTATATTTTTCTAATTATAAAAGGAATATATTTAATATAGAAAAATTGAAAGTTTGAAAAGATAAGAACAAATCTACCAGTAGCCAGCCCCACGAAGACCATTGCTATTAGCATTTTGATGTATTCTTTTCTATTTGTTTAAGTGCTGTTGACCTTATACTGTCTCTTTAGTTTTACTTACTTCTTTAAAAAAGCTTTTCACCAATACTTCACTGTATTACAGGTTCTTTACAATGCTTTTAATGACTTCATAACATTTCGCTGGGTTCCTGGACTGTTAAAAGGGGGAGGGGAGCGTGGGTCGAGGAGTCACAGAGCATGTTGAGTTTTTAGATAACCAAGGATTGTAAAACCCTTTCAACTAGTAAAAAATCCCCTAGCAAAACGTCTCCTCCTTTGTCCTTCATATGTGTTGTGTCAGTTAACTCTGCAGTCACCTACTTCTGGAATGTGGGGCACTTTATTAATTTTCGTCTAGAAACAGTTGATCAATGTTAACACACTTTGAAAAGAGCCTCTTAATAAGTTAGGGTTTTTATTGACTCTATCTCAGCTCTGTGAGGAGAAGGCGATGGCACCCCACTCCAGGACTCTTGCCTGGAAAATCCCATGGACAGAGGAGCCTGGTAGGCTGCAGTCCATGGGGTCGCTAAGAGTCAGACACGACTGAGCGACTTCACTTTCACTTTTCACTTTCATGCACTGGAGGAGGAAATGGCAACCCACTCCAGTGTTCTTGCTTGGAGAATCCCAGGGACGGGGGAGCCTGGTGAGCTGCTGTCTATGGGGTCGCACAGAGTCGGACACGACTGAAGCGACTTAGCAGCAGCAGCAGCTCTGCGAAGTTAGAAAAAATATTGTTTGTTACCTTATTTTATGCAGATGTAAAAGAGAAAGAGTCCAGTTGTAGGTGTTTAAATGAAGTTTTAAAAAAAAGTGAATTTGATTGAAACTAAAAATTGAGGAAGTTCTAAAAATGGAATCCCTTATGAGGTACCTCTCACAATAATTATGCTTCAAGAAGAGGGATGAACACAAAAAACTGAAGTTGTTCTTGGATCTTATATAGCCGAACACATGTAAATCAGTTTTCTGAATGTCTTCCTCTTCGCGAAAACAACAGTAAAGAGAGGAGTCAAGATATGTCCAGAAAGTTTGGAGTGGTAGCAGGCTGCTTTAATCAGACGGCTAGGTAGCTCTGGTATTTGGCCTTTTTCTTTTGTTCATCTTGGCCTTATAATGTCCCGCCTTTGGGGCCAAAGCTGCTGTCTGCTTGACCTCCCCCACCAAGAAAGTAGGCAGCAACATCACTTCTGACCTTGATTAATAGATGCACTTAAAAGTCAGTGGGTCAGCAGGAGAGGCTTGGAGAAGTCGCTGCAGCGCTTTATCAAGTGGAAGTGCTTAGGCTCTGGGAAAGGCTTCTCAACTTACTGTTTTCTATTAACATCAATAAATGTGCTTTAAGATGGCAACAGATATCTATAAAAATAGATAAATTTTTAAAATTCCTTGGTCAGATGTTTTTGAGAAATGTTGGATTAAACAGAATTTATTTACTGCAGTAATTTTTTTTAAAATTTATTTTTATTGACTGTGCTGAGTCTTCATTGCTGCGCGGGCTTTTGTTTAGTTATGGCAGCCGGGGGCTACTTGTTGCTGTACTCGGGCTTCTCACTGTTAGGGCTTCTCTTGTTGCGGAGCACAGGCTCTAGGGCATGCAGGCTTCAGTAGTTATGGCTCCCAGACTCTTGAAACAGGATCTCAATAGTTGGAGCTCATGGGCTTAGGTTTCTCTGTGGTACGTGGGATCTTCCCAAATCAGGGATTAAACCCATGTCTCCTGATTGGCAGGTGGATTCATTACCGCTGAGCCAGCAGGGAAGCTCTCTAGGAGTTCTTGAACATTTTTAATTTGCTTAGGGGCACTTTTCAACTTTAAGAAGGGAGAATAAAGTAAGAAACATCTTCCAAACTCATTTTGCCTGTTTAATACCTTTTTTAGGAGGAGCTCTGTTGGTGTCTGGGTTTCCCTTGTGGTTCAGCTGGTAGAGAATCCACCTGCAATGCAGGAGACCTGGGTTTGATTCCTGGGTTGGAAAGATCCCCTGGAGAAGGGAAAGACTACCCACTCCAGGATTCTGGCCTGGAGAATTCCATGGACTGTGTAGTTAAGTCAGTCAGTCAGTTCAGTTGCTCAGTTGTGTCTGACTCTGCGATCCCATGGACTGCAGCACACCAGGCCTCCCTGTCCATCACCAACTCCCGAAGTCCACCCAAACTCATGCCCATTGAGTCGGTGATGCCATCCAACCATCTCATCCTCTGTCATTCCGTTCTCCTCCTGCCTTCAATCTTTCCCAGCATCAGGGTCTTTTCAAATGAGTCACTTCTTCGCATCAGGTGGCCAAGGTATTGGAGTTTCAGCTTCAGCATCAATCCTTCCAGTGAATATTCGGGACTGATTTCCTTTAGGATGGACTGGTTGGATCTCCTTGCAGTCCAAGGGACTCTCAAGAGTCTTCTCCAATACCACAGTTCAAAAGGATCAGTTGTATAGTTCATGGGGTCACAAAGAGTTGGACACAACTGAGAGACTTTCACTGTTAAGGTCTTGGTCTAAAAACATTTGTAGCAGAGCAGGATTTTGTATCTAGGGGGTGTGGATGAATGCTTTTCAGACTTGACCTTCAGGTGATTCACCTGGCGATCTCGTTAAGCTTCATCTCCTAACTAGGTGCATTTCGGGTGGCCCATGAGACTCTGCGTCTCCCACAAGTGCCCAGGTGATGCCGCCACTGCTGCCGCACAGACCATATGGAGGAACGAGCTAGGTAACTGTGGATTAGTAGCCGCTGACCTGGGGCCCGAGCAAGTTGAATACTTGCCAGGTGGTTTTAGTAACCTTCCAGAAGGTTCCCTTCTGGGCCGAGTGAACTGATTGGAAGTTGCTGATGCCTCTTATGTTGAAAGGGGGGTTTCCAGAGGGAAGCTAGGGAACTAGATCCCCTTGAACTCCAGGACTTCTGGGTGAGCTGCGGGGTGTGTGCTCTGTCTTGTTCTGGCTGAAGGAATCACTGGTTCTGTTTGCTGCGACTGTCATGTGCCTTTGTGTTAGAGTAGAACTTTGTGGGGGAGAAGGGAAAACATTTGAGGAAAGACTCTGATGATTTGCTAGAGAAAGGAAAGGATGTCCAGAGGGGTTAGATGAAATGATTTGGTGGGAAGACTAGAAAGGAGGGGATTCAGTGGAGGGGAGTTCAGTTCAGTGCAGTTCAGTCGCTCAATTGTGTCTGACTCTTTGTGACCCCATGAATCACAGCACGCACGCCAGGCCTCCCTGTCCATCACCAACTCCCGGAGTTCACTCAAACTCATGTCCATCGAGTCGGTGATGCCATCCAGCCATCTCATTCTCTCTCGTCCCCGTCTTCTCCTTCCCCCAATCCCTCCCAGCATCAGAGTCTTTTCTAGTGAGTCAACTCGTCGCATGAGGTGGCCAAAGTATTGGAGTTTCAGCTTTAGCATCAGTCCTTCCGATGAACACCCAGGATTGATCTCTTTTAGAATGGACTGGTTGGACCTCCTTGCAGTCCAAGGGACTCTCAAGAGTCTTCTCCAGCACCACAGTTCAAAAGCATCAATTCTTCGGCGATCAGCTTTCTTCACAGTCCAACTCTCACATCCATACATGACCATGGGAAAAACCATAGCCTTGACTAGACGGACCTTTGTTGGCAAAGTAATGTCTCTGCTTTTTAATATACTATCAAGGTTGGTCATAGCTTTCCTTCCAAGGAGTAAGCATCTTTTAATTTCATGGCTGCAATCAGCATCCGCAGTGATTTTGGGGCCCCCCAAAATAAAGTCTGACACTGTTTACACTGTTTCCTCATCTTTTTCCCATGAAGTGATGGGACCAGATGCCACGATCTTCGTTTTCTGAATGTTGAGCTTCAAGCCAACCTTTTCACTCTCCTCTTGCACTTTCATCAAGAGGCTTTTTAGTTCTTCTTCACTTTCTGCCATAAGGGTGGTGTCATCTGCATATCTGAGGTTATTGATATTTCTCCCGGCTATCTTGATTCCAGCTTGTGCTTCTTCCAGCCCAGCGTTCCTCATGATGTACTCTGCATCTAAGTTAAATAAGCAGGGTGACAGTATACAACCTTGACGTACTCCTTTTCCTATTTGGAACCAGTCTGTTGTTCCATGTCCAGTTCTGACTGTTGCTTCCTGACCTGCATACAGGTTTCTCAAGAGGCAGGTCAGGTGGTCTGGTATTCCCATCTCTTTCAGAATACCGCACAATTGCACTCATCTCACACGCTAGTAAAGTCATGCTCAAAATTCTCCAAGCCAGGCTTCAGCAATATGTGAACTGTGAACTCCCAGATGTTCAAGCAGGTTTTAGAAAAGGCAGAGGCACCAGAGATCAAATTGCCAACATCCGCTGGATCACGGAGAAAGCAAGAGAGTTCCAGAAAAACCTCTATTTCTGCTTCATTGACTATGCCAAAGCCTTTGACTATGTGGATCACAATAAACTGTGGAACATTCTGAAAGGGGAGGGAGAGGGAGACCTAAATCAGCGTCAGGGAACTGAAAGAGTAAGCGTACAGTCAGGGCAGGAACCTCGACAGACAGCACCGATGCAGCACAAGGCCCATTAGACTCCGCTCATTACAGACAGGGAACCTGGGGAGCAAGCGACCCTGTTTTGAACCCTGCACATGGTGAAATCTGCTGTGTCAGCACACTCAGAGACGTGATGGGAAGGGCGTCATTGCTGGAAACACTGAAAGGAAATCCCCACAAGATGTGAACTAAGTTCTGATTCCGCAGTGTGGCTGTTAGAACGTTTTGGGAGAGAAGAGGACGTGATGGACCCTGGTATGGCTGTAAAGTGGGCTTTCAGTAGACCTCAGATGTAAAGAGGGCTTCCCAGGTGGCACAGTGGAAAAGAACCCACCTGCCAATGCAGGGGATGCAGAAAACGTGGGCTCGATCCCTGAGTTGGGAAGATCCCCTGGAGTAGGCAATGGTAACCCACTCCAGTATTCTTGTCTGGGAAATCCCATGGAAAGAGGAGCCTGGTGGGCTACAGTCCTTTATTGTGCCCTTCTTTGCATGTTACAATGTTCCCTTGGTATCTCTAATTTTCTTGAAGAAGAGATCTCTAATTTTTCCCATTCTATTGTTTTCCTCTATTTCTTTGCATTGTTCACTTACGAAGGCTTATCTATCCTTGCTATTCTTTGGAACTCTGTGTTCCGATGGGTATATTTTTCCTTTTCTCCTTTGCCTTTTGCTTCTCTTCTTTTCTCAGCTCTTTGTAAGGCTTCCTCAGACAACCATAAACTGTATGGAAACAGCGTAAACTGTATGGAAACTTAGATGAGAAGAAAGGGATTCCAGGCATAGGGGATACTGTGTGCAAGATTCATATGTTTGAAACAAGGCGTATTCTGTATTACCGTATAGATTGGTAATTCCTAGTTAAAAGTAGTGAAACTAACTGCTTTTGTTTGTTTTAGTCTTGGGAGCCAATAATTGTTTTGACCTATTTCTCATGTTTATGTAATATGTCAGTGAAGTTGGAGATGTGTCTTAAACAATTTTGAAGGAAATAATCTTAAATGGGAGCAAAAGATTATTTGGTTCCAAATGAAAAAAAAAAATCCTACTGATAACCGTTTACTCACTGTAATATATTGCTAGGGGGTTTACAGAGCTCCTCCTGCTCTGTAAAATTTGATAGTTTAGACCAGGATTGGTGAACTTTTCCTGTAGAAGGCCAGATACTAAATATTTTTATCAGGAAAATAGCCAGAGGTACATGAGGCACAGCTGTGTTCCAGTAATACCATGAACCTGGCACAGCAACTGGGTTTGGCCTGTGACGCCTGATCCCTCCAGCCTCAGATCACTAAGATGAAGGCTGTGGAATGGTCTGGAGACCTCCGGGTATCCTTTCTGGTACTGTATTTCAAATTGCCAACAGAGGTGCTCTGTATGGCTTGGGTGAGTAATTGAAAAATAAAAACTCGAACTAGTTTCTAAGTCTTCCTTCTGCCAGAGAACTGTACGCTATCACCTTTATTGATTTTTGCAGCTTTCAAAAACTTGTGTACAAATTAACAAGAAACGTTAAAGAAACTGATTTATTTCCAGAGCCAACAAAGAGAAGACACCTACTCCAAGGTGTGTTTCTTTTGCACATTTCTGACTTGGCAGTGGTGTAGGAAATGAAAAGTGAACGTTATTTCCTCTTGCAGACTCCACACAAAGTGACTTATTGAAGTCTTTTCCACTGCAAAGAAATAACTGGCATTCAAGTGGATCTTTAAGTTTTAAAGCAAGCACATATATTATTCAGTGTATAAAAATATACTCTGTATATGTGTATATGTTTCATGTCTGTGTGTCTGTTGCTATGTGTGTCTTTCATATGCGACCACTTACAACAGAGTTGAGAAGCTTGAGAAAGCAAGCTGGGAAGGATGGCAGAGATGGTGGTGGGTTTCATAGGTTTTGAGGGGGTGATATCCTGCCTTATTCCTTGGCCTGGGAGTCTGGGTCACCAGGTGATGTGGCAGTGGGAGGAAGTCACCACTGGCTGTCTGGCCCCTGCTGTGCTCTGTAGAAAGTCCCAGACTGACAGAAGGTGGAAGTCCCTCTGGGGGTTTGCAAGGCTGTTTAAGGAGAGATGAGCTATATATGCAGATGGAGCCAGGAGACACATCAGTGACAAATACTAGGAAGTGTTTAGTGGAAGAGATTGGTCATAGAAGGCTCAAGACTTGGGTGAGCGTCACACAGCATTTGTGTGGGTTGAAGGAAGGGCAGGATGTGGAAGTAAAAAGAAATATAGGAGTCAGAGGTCATGGCAAGGGCTTGGGCATGGAGGTGAGAATGCACACTGTTGGCAGATTGAAAATCATACCAGCTGTCTGGCTAGAGTGGGGAGTTTGCAGAAGAGACATGCAGCCAGGATTAAGTAGACACTGAGAGACTGGCCGCTTGGGTAAAGTCTTAGAATATTGTCTGGGAATGCATGTTTTAAAATAATTTTTTTAAATAAAAAAGTAGTACGTAAGGAGACATTTTCGATAGGTTAATATGACCTGTGTGAAGGTGCTAGAGGCCAGAGTGGTCAGGGGGCCAGGAGGGTCAATCTGTTGGGCAGCCCAGGATGATAATGTTGTGGAGAGAGCAACTTTTAGTACGGAAATAGATGCTGTATTTGAAATAATATTTGATTGGTTTTTGAGGCTTTGTTTGTGAGGAGGAAAGAGGCTATTACTTAAACATTTTTTGTTTCATTTTGGAATGATTTCAGACTTAAACGTATAGGTACTACAAAGAAAGCCTTATAACCTTTACCCAGCTTCCCCAAATGTTAACATTTTATGTAACTACAGTGCACGTGTTAATACCAGCATTGACACTCAAGTAGCTCAAATATAGACCTCATTCACTTTCTTCCAGCTGAACTACTAAGGTCCTTATCCTTGTCCAGGATGGTACTCAGGATCGGATTGTCTTTCCTTGTCAGTTTCCTTTGTTTTCCTCCAGTCTAGGATAGATGCTCTGTTTTTCTTGGTCTTTCCTAACCTTGACAATTCTTGCAGAGTACGAGCTAGTTATTTTGAAGAATGTCCCTCAGGTTTGAGTTGTGTGATGTTTTCTCACAATACGTACCATTTTTTTTTTTTCGACAAAAAAAAAAAAAAAAAAGAAAACCCTGAAAGTGCCTTTCTCAGTGTATCATATTATTAATAGCAAGACAGTGATGTCAAGTCTCATGATTGGTGATGACTTTTATCACTTAATTAAGATGGATCTGCTGAGCTCCACTGGAAAGTGACTGTTCTTTCCTCGATTTCTTAATAGCTTCTGGAGAAACACTTTGACACTATGCAGATGTCCTGTATCTCAGTCATACTTTTGTTCTCTCGTTTTGGCATCCCTTGATGATTCTTGCCTGCAACACTTAGTTCTGTGTTCTTTGCCTAGTGGTGATATTCTTTGCCTCTTCTTGTTGCATTTAGTAATTGAAAGAATTCTATAGGGAAGAGCTGTTTCCCCACTGTGCCCTCTGCCCCATGTTTGTTTATTCAGTGATTTAGATCAGTCTGGACTCCTGGGTATTTATCCTACTGGTATAATGTAATACTTGCATTGTTTTGCTGCTCAAGTCCTAGATTGGGCAGGTGGGAGCTTCTTCACATCGGCTGCTGAGAAAAGGGTTCATCTTGGAGTCCAGGTGTGACTGGGGGTTGGATGTTACCGCAGGTAGGGAATTCAGTGACAAGTGGAGATAAGTAAGCTGTCAATTAACTACTAATCCAAAATCTTTAGTCACCTGCTTCCTAACCTGTAAAGGTTTTTCTATGATTGCATTAACTGGGGAAGCCCACCCTGTTAGGCAGTTATGTTCTTGTTTGTACACACAATGAAAAGAGTGATACTTTTCCAGGAAAGAAAAAAAAATCAAGTAGATGACACTTTGGGGTTTGTTTCCAAGGTACCTACTGTCTGTTTTTTCCCAGAAGCTGCTGGCTCCTGCCGATTTATCTCCCTAGGCAGGCAAGATTGTGAGATATATATAAATAGTCCTAGGCCCCACTTTAATTTTCTCCTTTGGCTTTTAAGTGGGGCAAACAGGTTTATACTAGAAGAGAATGCTTCAATAGTGGGAAATGGAGATTAAGTCTAATGTTCCTGATGCCATCAAAAGGGGGATGTCCTTTCAGAAGGTGCGTAGGTAGGGTGCTGCTCTGCAGACGTGAGGCACCTTGGCTTAGGGCTATGTCTGGGATGGGGCAGATAGAAAACACACACCACAAGAACAGGTGCAGAGTGCGATTCGCTGAGACACTGCCTCTTTGTTCTACACAAGCCAGAGTCACAAGCTCAGACACAGACCCCAGGGCTGTTGTTTGGGTGGCCTGCACCTCTGCTGTGTTTAAATCTCCGGTGGGCATGTGAGGGAGAATATGCTCGAGAAGTGCGCCCAGCTTCACAGTGGAGGTGGGTACTAAGAGCTTCAACCACTTTATTCTTTTTTTTCAGTTTTTCTCAAGCCAGGGTGCATTAAAAGCTACCCTGAGGAGCTTAGAAAAATCCTACTCAGGCTTCTGTCCTCTAGGTTCTAATTCTGTAGACCTGAACTCCTGTTTGATTATTTCTTCAGTTTCCTTGATGGTTCTAATTTTCATCCAGGGTTAAGCGCCTCTGGATCTAGCAGAGACAACTCTCTGTGACGTCTTCATGCAGTCATATAGGCTTGCTTGTCATGTGATTCTTAAATTGGCATATTCTGCGTTATAAGATAAATAGATGGGAAAATAACTACAGACAGACGTGGGTGGCAAACATGGGTGAAATTCTTAACCTCTTCAAGTCTAACTTTATCATCCAAAATGAGAGTAATAAAGCTCAGAGTTTTTCCCAAGTTAAGCAGTATGTTACATGTACAATAATCAGTACAGTCTCTAGCTCAGGGTACAAACACATTTATTGTTTAGTAACATGCAGCACATTACAGTAGAGTGGTGACTTTGGAATCAGTGAAAGGTTTCCTCCAGCCCTGGCTGCATAACTGTCCAGCTCTGGGACCTTCAGGTCAGTTCAGTCACTCAGCCATGTGCGACACTTTCTGACACCATGGACTGCAGCAGACTGCAGCACGCCAGGCCTCCCTGTCCATCACCAACTCCCGGAGTTCACCCAAACTCATGCCCATTGAGTCGGTGATGCCATCCAGCCATGTCATCCTCTGTCATCCCCTTCTCCTCCCGCCTTCAATCGTTCCCAGCATCAGGGTCTTTTCAGATGAGTCAGCTCTTCGCATCAGGGGGCCAAAGTATTGGAGTTTCAGCTTCAGCATCAGTCCTTCCAATGAATATTCAGGACTGATCTCCTTTAGGATGGACTGGTTGGATCTCCTTGCAGTCCAAGGGACTCTCAAGAGTCTTCTCCAACACCACAGTTCAAAAACATCAATTCTTCAGTGCTCAGCTTTCTTTATAGTCCAACTCTCACATCCATACATGACTGCTGGAAAAACCATAGCCTTGACTAGATGGACCTTTGTTGGCAAAGTTGTGTCTCTGCTTTTTAATAAGATATCTAGTTTGGTCATAACTTTTCTCCCGAGGAGTAAGCGTCTTTTAATTTCATGGCTGCAGTCACCATCTGCAGTGATTTTGGAGCCCCCCCCGCCAAATAAAGTCTGTCACTGTTTCCACTGTTTCCCCATCTATTTGCCATGAAGTGATGGGATCAGATGCCATGATCTTAGTTTTCTGAATGTTGAGCTTTAAGCCAGCTTTTTCACTCTCCTCTTTCACTTTCGTCAAGAAGCTCTTTAGTTCTTCTCCGCTTTGTGCCATAAGGGTGCTGTCATCTGCATATCTGAGGTGATTGATATTTCTCCCTACAATCTTGATTCCAGCTTGCACTTCATCCAGTCCAGTGTTTCTCATGATGTACTCTGCGTATAAGTTAAATAGCAGGGTGGCAATATACAGCCTTGACGTACTCCTTTTCCTATTTGGAACCAGTCTGTTATTCCATGTCCGGTTCTAACGGTTGTTTCCTGACCTGCATACAGAATTCTCAAGAGGCAGGTCAGATAATCTGGTATTCCCATATCTTGAAGAATTTTCCCTGGTTTCTCTGACCCTCAGGGCTCTTGTCTATAGCTGTATGAACAGGTGGGTGCACATCCTAGTGTGGGAAAGTGCTTAAGCCCAAAGGCGATGCTCAGTAAGTATTTCTGCCACCTTCCCTTTCATTCTGTTTTCTCATTTCATCACAAGGCAGTGGAAAAATCTGATGTTGAGATAATCATTGACTTTGGTTTGGCCAGGCTGTGTGGAGAAGACACTGTCAGAAATGGCCTTTGTGGCTGTGACTGACTTTGGGAGCATGACCCTTGCAGCCCTGAGGGATGGTTAGGCCTGAATTTGGACCAGAGTCTGCAGATAGAGTTGGGTTGCCCTGTCTTGCACTTCCATATCAGTACTTGGCTCGTGTCTCCAGTGTGCATTATGCTGAACTTGGGATGGCCTTGTTCTTCTTAAGCCAACATCCTGGCTGGGTGGGATTCTGTCCTTTTTACCTGAGTCAAGCTTTGCCTGAGATACAAGGGTATCCTGGGGCTTAAACAGGACCCCCACCCCAGGTCGTAGAACTCTACTGCACAGCCTCTATTGTTGTAGTCCCTAGTCTCCTAACACATGCACCCTCTAGTTGCTTATGGAACTTTCTGGCTTCTTAGAATTATAAGAAATCTGTGAAGAAAGCTGATCGCCGAAGAATTGATGCTTTTGAACTGTGGTGCTGGAGAAGACTCTTGAGAGCCCCTTGGATTGCAAGGAGGTCCAACCAGTCCATTCTAAAGGAGATCAATCCTGGGTGTTCATTGGAAGGACTGATGCTAAAGCTGAAACTCCAATACTTTGGCCACCTCATGCGACGAGTTGACTCACTGGAAAAGACTGATTCTGGGAAGGATTGGGGGAGGGAGGAGAAGGGGACGAGAGAGAATGAGATGGCTGGATGGCCTCACCGACTCGATGGACATGAGTTTGAGTGAACTCCGGGAGTTGGTGATGGACAGGGAGGCCTGGCGTGCTGTGATTCATGGGGTCGCAAGGAGTCGGACAGGACTGAGCGACTGAACTGAACTGAAGTATACTTACCCATTTTAACATCTTCATTTCTACTTTGTCAGCCAGAATGAGTAGAAGATGGTGGCTGAAGATGACAGAAAGTTGTGTTGTGAGCTGAACTCTTAACTTATCAACACGTTTGATAGTTCTTGTTGGTTCCTGTTTGTAATAGAGCAGATCATACTTCTGTGGTGATTGAAGTGATTCAGTCTTTTTCTTTTCATTTCTCTCTCCCCTTGTAGCCTGAGTTTTTTAATTCAATCCAAGGAGAATATTAAGACATGTCACTTAAGAGCTGATTAAAAAGTGTGCGTTAAGTCCAGTGACACTAAAGTGTTTGATTTAGACCCAGCCTCACAGTCTATTATAGTTCAACTTTAGTGGGCACTTAGCTTAGAAAAAATGGGAAGTAATATATGATTGCTTCCCAGTTATCCTTCTGAGTTGTGCCATTGTTTATTTTCTGGAAGTTCATTTGTGACTATTAAAGGGTTACAATTTTCTAACACATGTTTAAAATATGAGATTTGCAGGGAATCATTTAGGGAATCATTTTCTATGGTTCATTAAATTGGAAAGGAGAAGAAATAAATTTGAATTAAAATCCAATTTCATTTGTATTGTTTGTACTAGTCTTCTCTCTATGGTCCCTATAAAGTCCTGTGTAAAAGAATCATTGCATCTAGCTTAAGTAATTCTAGGAAATTGAAAATAAAGGGGAGAAAAGAATCATCTCATCTGGGCATTCTATTTGAGATATCATGGTGAGAACATTGAAAAGAGGACACCGCATGAATTGGACCAGCCACCCAAGATTATAGAGAAAATTGATAGGACATTGGGAAGAAGGAAGAGTTCTCTTGTGGGTTTAAAGTGTTGTTTAGATACTGTGTCTTTCAGTAAATTGATTTCTAAATTAAAGGATGGTATCTTGTTCACATGTCTGTTTCTGGACCTGACAAGTTGCCGGACTAGGAGCTCAAAAGGTGCTTCATAAGGAATGTAAGGGAAGTTAGTTGTCACGGGAGTGGTGAGATGAAACCCAGAAATGCTGAGAGGAGAAACAAAACCGAGGGAGTCCAGGATGGGATGAACATCAGGGAAAGAATGTTGAATGGAGAAGGTGCATCGTCAAGGTTTCTTGTGCTCCTCTTTCAGGGAAGGGCTGGGAGAGCAAGTTTGTGAGGTGCTTTAGAGCAGTGGTTCTTGGAGTCCTGTAAGCTGACCCATGGCATTCTCCCAGTAAAATTCCATGACAATCCTTTCACGAGGTCTGTGGAAAAAATGAGGTGATGGATGCTCCGTCCCTCGATGTTCTTTTTAAATAAGTCGTTGGCACTTGAAATTTTTAGGCAGTCCCAACAGTTGACATAAAGTGGTCTCAGAAAAAGCACAGGCTTATGGTAGTTATTTTCAGTTGAACAAATCAGTCCTTTCTGGTACTGTTTGAGAGATGCTGTCTGGAACGTTTAGGAAACACAGTTCCCTGGGGACCAGTCGTGAGCAGGCTCCTAAGGCATTTCTGACAACAAGCCTAGGTATTGTGTGCTGCAAAGGCAGTTCCTGGTCAATTCCCCGTGGGCTGGGAGCTCATCTAACACTGTTGTCTAGTCGGCATGGAAGGACCCCATGGCTTTACTGACTCACCTTACCAATCTTTTGTAACAAGCCCCCCACGGGGGAAGTTTCTGTGAAATGGAGTTGTGCAAGTATAACACTAGTGTTGAGACAGCTAGATTGGGGCTGGCAGCAGAGAGAAAGGAAGCCATTTGCTTTCTTTTGTGGAAGTGCCCTCACTTAATTCTTCAGAGCTTGTTTCTATCTGGAAGCCTTCCTTTTAACTAGATCAGGTGACATAGTTGCTTTTCTGAGCTGATCTAGGCAATTAGATGAGTAATAAAAATGGTCAATCCTGGCCTGCCATATTGTCTTTTAAAGGTCTGTTTGGGGGGAAAAAATCACTTATCATGATGATTCATCTTCGAATTATAAATCTGGTGTAGACGAAAATTTCACACTGTTCAGTATTTCAGTGAGTACAAAAGCCTAGGCTCAGATGACAAAAGGCCTCAGAAGGGCCTTTTGGGAATTTGTATAGACTAGACCAGAAGGGGTGGAGAAGGCAACGGCAAGCCACTCCAGCACTCTTGCCTAGAAAATCCCATGGATGGAGGAGCCTGGTAGGCTGCAGTCCGTGGGGTCGCTATGGGTCGGACACGACTGAACGACTTCACTTTCACACATTGGAGAAGGAAATGGCAACCCACTCCAGTGGGTTCTTGCCTGGAGAATCCCAGGGACGGGGGAGCCTGGTGGGCTTCCGTCTGTGGGGTCACCCAGAGTCGGACATGATTGAAGTGACTTAGCAGCAGCAGCAGACCAGAAGGGGTGAGTGGATGTTTTACTTTAATACATGGCAATTAAAAATGGGGCTTCCCTGAGTGGATCAGTGATAAAGAATCCACTTATTAATGCAGAAGATGCGGGTTCGGTCCCTGGTGTGTGGAAAGGTCCCATATACCCCAAAGCAACTGAGCCTGTGTGCCACAACTATTGAGCCTGTGCTCTAGAGCCTGGGAGCTGCAACTGCAGAAGCCTGCACACCCTAGAGCTCCTGTTCTGCAATAAGAGAAGCCACCAAAATGAGAAGCCCGCACACCACAACTACAGAGTAGCCCCTGATCGCTGCAGCTGGAGAAAAGCCCTTGCAACAGTGAAGAACCAGCACAGCCAAAAATAAATAAAATTATTTTAAAAAATTAAAAATGGCATTTCTTAAACAATTTCTGGATTGTTTGGCATCACCCACTAGATGGACGTGAGTTTGAGCAAGCTCTAGGAATTGGTGATGGACAAGGAAGCCTGGCGTGCTGCAGTCCCTAGGATCGCGAAGAGTTGGACATGACTGCGACTGAACTGAACTGACTGAAACAGTTTCTAGGGTTGGTGCAGGGGAGCCATTGCATGTCTTTGGCAGAATATACCAAATGACATTTCTGGATATAGAGTCCATATATTTATTTCAGTTTAATTAGAAGATAAGTAATATGGGAGCTGTGTGGAGTAGGCCAGAGGCAAAATGGAAATTCTGCCATAAAGTCTGGTAGAAGGTTCAGAGGCTGGAAGGTACTGAATGGCAGGGGATGTTTAGTAAGTGTGTCTAAGAGTGGAAGCAGCAGACAAAAATCTGTGGGATCTCAAAAGATAGCAAGCTTCAGAATAGAAGTGTAAAGAGCTTTTAAACATAGGGTTGGAAGCTCAGCAAATGTTCATTTCTCTTCTTTTTCCTAAACCGCAACAGAAAATGATAATAGTTTTCTATTGTGTTTAAACACGCGTGGGTGATGGTGCCGCTTACTGGATTGTTAGGGAAAATGAGTTCCTACAATTCAAATCATCCAGCAAATACTCAGCTGATACAGAGATATAAATAATCTGTAATAGATGAGTAGAAAAATTCAACATTGTTGTGCACAGCTGTGTGCTAGAGCCTGTGAAAGCAAAGCCGGGTAAGCTGCCAGCTCTCCCTCAAGGAGCTGATGGATTAGGTGGGCAAATGCACATGTGGAAGGACAGCCAGTGAGGCAGAGCACCCAGGAGCTGCCCCGGAAATAGCCAGAAACGAGGAGCTCCAAAGAGCGACCACCCCAGTGGAGGAGGACGGAGCCTCACCCAGCAGGTGACTGTACAGACCTGGGCTTCACTGGGGTGCAGGGCCGTGTCAAGGAAGGTGAAGGGCTTTCTGATGTGGAGAAGGGTATGAGCAGAGGCAGGTATGTGTTCTGATAAGTGAATTTCATGTTGAATCACAGAAGCCACGTGGGGAGGTAGAGGGAGAATACTAGAAATCTTCTGGAGGCCGACTCTGATGGGCCCAGAAGGGCAAGCAGGGGTTTTTCATTGACTCCTATAAGCAAGGAGAGACCCACCCTCAGTTGAAGAGGCTACACAGGGACTTTTATTCACTTGAGGTTTGCAGGATGGCCTGAGGGGGTGTGACTGGAGCCTGGGGAAATCCATTGAGAGGCTGAAACAGCAGTCCATGGGTGCAGGGATGAGAGCTGGAATTAGATCGGTGAAAGGTGACAATGAAGGGAAAGGAAAAGTGGAATCAAAATCACATTGAGAATAAAGTGACACAGACACAAATGTCCGTTGTCCTGTTGCAGTTTTTAAAGCTGTGGAAGCCATTCTGGTAGAAAATCCTGTCCCGTTGGAGTGAATGTTGATCAGATATTTACCTTGAATGAGAATAAGGATGTTAATCCTCGGTGGCCATTGACATTTTTTGGTTCGGACAATTGCTGGACTTGCTACGGTTGCGTGTACTGTGTTCTTAATGGTACAGTGGTACCAAAAAACTGTTTGGTTCTAATTTTTCCCTTTTCTTTCCTTCCAAATAGACTCTATCAAGAAGAATTTCCAATCCACACCTTGAACATACTCCTTCCCAAGTATGATTCTTTTCTGCCTTACAGCATTTCTGAAACGATAGTTCTCAAATCCTGGCGTAGTGCTTGCTAGTTAGGAATCTGCCCTTTGCTCATAACCATGCCGTCTCCTTCACGTGGAATGACATGGCCGAAGGTGTTTGGAATGCTTTGATAACTGTTATCATGGAGAAAGATGTTCACTATATAAGGGGAGAAAAGTTCCCCCACTTTCCAAGTCCTTTGCATGAACTCGTTATGAATATGGCAGAGTTTGTATATAATAGAAGTATTTTCAATTTGTTGAATGATAGAAATGCTGTATTTAAAAAATAGGGGATGTTTTACTCTGCAAACTTTGTGAAAAGGGGGATTATTCATAGGTATCTAGTAGTAGAATATCCGCAGATGCTCACTGAAAGAAGGTGGGGCTCCCTTCATTGTGTTGTTAAAAAATCAGCTGACTAAAAGAAAAAAAAAATCTGCTGACCGGGTTGCATATTTTATGAAGACAGGAGACTGTGAGCTTTGGAGGACAGAACCTTTGGTCTTGTTCGCTACTGTAGCCCAGCATCTAGAATGGGGCTGATTGCTGCTCAGTGTTTTTGAATGGCTGAGTGAATGAACACTGTCAGGACCAGTCAAGTGTCAGCTGACTCACACTTCTTTTACAGTAGTACCTTCTGTTGTCTGACTTTATTTTTTTCATGGGTTTAGCATGTTAACGGAGAAGGCAATGGCAAGCCACTCCAGTACTATTGCCTAGAGAATCCCATGGATGGAGGAGCCTGGTAGGCTGCAGTCCGTGGGGTCGCTAAGGGTCGGACACGACTGAGTGACTTCACTTTTCACTTTCACACATTGGAGAAGGAAATGGCAACCCACTCCAGTGTTCTTGCCTGGAGAATCCCAGGGATGGGGGAGCCTAGTGGGCTTCTGTCTGTGGGGTCACACAGAGTCGGACACGACTGAAGTGACTTAGCAGCAGCAGCAGCATGTTAAAAATAAAATCATTTCCTGTCCTTCTCATCTTCTCACTAGGTTGTGTTCAGGAGGTGATAGTATAAAAATTAAGGAAGTATAAGGATGGGGTTGAAGAATTCAGGATTAAGTTATAGTCAATATTGGGAAAAGATAAAAATATTCTGTCAAAACTTTGTGGCTGCAAAAAGAGTTCAGCAAGAAACAAGCAAACAGATGTAAGCATGCACCCTCAATATATCTTCATTTTTATGAGCCTTTACTTAGGAAGAGAGTTCATTTCATTTCCTTTGTGAGGCAACATTGCCCTGTGGATGAAGTTTCCAAATACAGAGAAAGGAGGTAGTTTACAAATTGGGACATAGGCCTCTACAGATCTAAGGGACACCCTCCTTCATCCTCCAAGAATGAGAGATGCATATGGGCAAATCAGAAAATTAAAAAAAAGAAGCTATATGAAATTTTTATCTGCTCGATGGAATCATGAAGTAGGTGAACCCAGGATGCTTGGAACTAACTGTGAACTCTGCAGTTGAGTGAAGCTTAAAAGCAAAGCAGACAGCAACCTGCTATCAAATTGTATCATGGTGCGAGATGCTCACCAGATAGGAAAAATTTTATTTTCCAATCTTCCTAGACGTTGACATGTATAATTATCAGTATGGCCGAATTCGTATAAAAATGTTCTTCAGTTTACTGTATTGATAGAAACATCGTATGTAAAAAAAAAAAACAAACAGATATTTTGCCTGGAAATTTTGTGTAAAAGGAAATTATTTACAGTTAAAGCAGTTTAGCATTTGGAAAGTAGTTACTATAACTTAATAGCTTAAGTGGTCCAATAACACATAAATAAATAGAATAGGTAGTTACATAGCGATTATCTTAGCTACATATGCTAAGATATAAGTGTTTTAAACTTAGGGACTTGGCCGTAATTTTTCTATGTAGTGTGTCGTCGGCAGCTCACAAATTGTCACATTGTTCTGTGTTCTCAGTGAGTCTCTGTCTTTTCTATGTAGATTTATGGAGAGAATTCTTCTTGTCCAGGAAGGGCGTTGTGGGATATTATCATCGTTCAGGCAGCTGACCTGATAAAGGACAGAGCGAACGTCAAGGGGTTTTATAGGTACCAGTTTCCAACCACCTAGTCAGAAATTCTCCTTGAGGAGCAACAACAAAAAAGAAACCTGAAAACGTGTTAAAAGTCATAACCTTGATCACAGAGAGCTGGGCTATTACCAGGAATAGGAGGGGTGTGGGGTTTGAAGTGTCTGCTTGGGAGACTGGCGGTGACTTCTCTCGTAATTTAAGGAGCCGAGTGGTGGACAACTGGACTCCTGGTCTGAAGATCAGGCAAGGAATGCTCAGCTGCAGGTGTGTGTGGGCTCCTGAGAGTCTCCGCTCTGCTTCCTCCAAGACGTGATGTTTTATAATGTCTTTATTGGGTGTGTGCTGCATTGGGCCTTCTGTAAATACAGGTCCCCTCTATCAGAACTCTGTGAGGACCCTTTGGAGGTCCCTGGGGGAGAGGGCCACTTCTCTGACTCTCCAGGTACGAGTGAGCTGCCCCTTCAGGAGCTGCAGGGGTGGGGGTGGGGAGGGCCAGGTGGGCATAGGGGTGGCACTTCTCTGCCTTGGCAGGTGAATAAGGGTGGAGGTGTTAGAGTCAACGGATGGGCGTATGGTCAGCTTAAAGTACATCTGGACCAAGAAGATGGTCACGGAGAAAGTTCAGGGCACACGTCTTCATTTCATGGAGTCATTTAAAGAAATAACAAAAGTGAATGACCAGCTTTTTATGAATATTTTTCCAAGTAAAGCTATTCAATCACAGCAAACAATACTAAAGCTACAAAAATAAACAAAAAAACACTATGATTTATTGTCATTGTTTGTTCTTACAGAAGTGAGATTACAATACCATGAAATATAGGAAAGAATATTCAGAACAAATGATGCCAAAAAAAGTGGGAAAGATTCTCAGGATAAAGATATTTATTTGAGTTAACTAAATTTAGCTTTATCACCATCTCCTTATGGTATTTTCTTTTTTTCCATTTGCCAAAGATGGGAAAATTTTCATCATGGCCTGGATTTGGAGGGATAGTGCTTCCTAACCTATTTGAGTAAGAAGACCCCCCCTTTTCTGTTGAGGCATAGTTTGCTGCTGCTACTGCTAAGTCACTTCAGTCGTGTCCGACTCTGTGTGACCCCATAGACGGAAGCCCACAAGGCGCTCCCGTCCCTGAGATTCTCCAGGCAAGAACACTGGAGTGGGTTGCCATTTCCTTCTCCAATGTGTGAAAGTGAAAAGTGAAAGTGAAGTCGCTCAGTCGCATCCGACCCTTAGCGACCCCATGGACTTCAGCCCACCAGGCTCCTCCATCCATGGGATTTTCTAGGCGAGAGTACTGGAGTGGCTTGCCATTGCCTTCTCCGGAGGCATAGTTTACACACAGTAAAATGCACTAATCTAAGGGTACAGCTGGATGAATTTTTAATTATTATACATACGTCTTGTGGCTCAGCTGGTAAAGAGTCTACCTGCAATGCAGGAGACCTGGGTTTGATCCCTGGATTGGGAAGATCCCCTGGAGAAGGGAAAGGCTACCTACTCTAGTATTCTGGCCTGCAGAATTCCATGGATTGTATAGTCCATGGGGTCACAAAGAGTCAGACACAACTGAGTGGCTTGCACTTTCACTTTCATGTGACTTCTCCCTACAGGAAGATCTAGGGGATCAGATGATGTCTTCATGTCCCAACCACATCAGTCACTGTCTCAGGCTGACAACTTGTTTCTAATCAAAAACTTGGCAGGATCTGTAATCTTAGGCACCACTGAACAAGTCCGTAATGGAGATGAGAGAACTACAATGAATTAACACTTTAAAATCCCGTGTCTAATTAATCTTACTAGTATTTATGTAGGTTTTGATGCCTTCCACATAGGTTAGACATGATTTATTCTGTCGAGAAACAATGCTTTTGTGTACATGGAATTGCGAATCTCTCTAAAAAGTTCCGAGATCACCTCTACCCACATCCTCCCATAAGGAACTGAAGCCCCTAAGTCTGAAAGCCACTAGCTTAGGGCCCGGGTCAAGTAGTTGCAACAGGCTGGGATAGGGGCTGTGATGATAGTTGCATTAATCACGTAGAACCTCTCTCTCTCTTTTTTGTTCTTTAATAGATGATGGTATCAACTTTAGACAAGTCTAATTTGTTTTTTCCTTAACAGCTAAAACTGCCTGTACAAGCATACCTCAGAGATACTGTGGGTTTGGTTCCAGACCACCCCGGTGCAATGAGTAGCACAATAAAGTGGGTCACATGGATTATTGCGTTTCCCAGTACATGTAACAGTTATTGCACTGTAGTCTGTCAAGTGTGCAATTGCATTATGTCTAAAAACAATATCAGTGCAGTTCAGTTCAGTCACTCTGTCGTGTCCGACTCTTTGCGACCCCATGGACTACAGCACACCAGGCCTCCCTGTCCATTGCCAACTCCCGGAGTTTACTCAAACTCATGCCCACTGAGTTGGTGATGCCATCCAACCATCTCATCCTCTGTCATTCCCTTCTCCTCCCACCTTCAGTCTTTCCCAGCATCAGGGTCTTTTCAAATGAGTCAGTTCTTTGCATCAGGTGGCCAAAGTGTTGGAGTTTCAGCTTCAACATCAGTCCTTCCAATGAATATTCAGGACTGATTTCCTTTAGGATGGACTGGTTAGATCTCCTTGCAACCGAAGGGACTCTCAAAAGCCTTCTCCAACACCACAGTTGGAGAAAATATGTAAAAATAATACACATCCCTTAATACTAAAAATTCTTTATTGCTAAAACTTGCTAGCCATCATCTGAGTCTTCAGCAAGTCATCATCTTTTTGTTAGTGGAGGGTTTGAAATGTTGTGAGAAGTACCAAAAACAGAGAAACAAAGTGAGCAAGTGCTATTGGAAAAATGGCACTGGTAGACTTGCTACATTCAACTTGCCACAAACCTTCAGTTAGTAAACATAATGTCTGCAAAGTACAGTAAAAGAAAGTACAATGAAACGAGGTCTGCCTGTGTCAGTCTTTGGACCTACTTGTGAGCAGACTCATAGGATTCTTTTTTAATCCTATATAAGGCTGTGTGTTGGACTGGTCTTTGCTATCAGTTTTCTTGCTTATTGATATAGACTAAAAAAGAATTGGAAGATGTCCATTAGTCAGATTCATGGAAAAGAACCATCCATCCAGCAAGAGCATACTTTGGGTTTATCGGGAGTAGAATGTGGCAACAGCGTGGGTTTATAGTCTAAGGACTGATTAATGCTCTGGGTTGAGAGACAAAGTGCCAACGTGATAGCCTAGGCTGGGCCATTTTCATTTGTCTGGTAGTAAATTGAGTATCACGTGAGAATTACATTCACAGTTTTGATATGTTTTCCATTCATTTGGTACTATATGAAAAATCATACTACTTTTTTGAGCTTTCATGTAATTATCTAAGTACCACTGTCCCGTTGCGTGAGATGAGGGTCTGTCTGTACTGCTATGAACTGATTACTTAAACTGTAACCGGAGATGGAAGGAGGCCAAGAAAAACCAAGTGTTCAACTTGAGAGATTAGTAAAATTCGTGTTTGGCTGTGGCAGTCACATTGGCCTTGGAGCCATCACCTCCATATCATAATGTTCCTGTCTAGCATCGCAGCACTGGTGAGATCCCCATGTCCTGAGAACAGCTTCTACATTCAGTACAAGACTGAAGATAACGTGGGGAGTAAGAACTGCTGTGGGTGTTCACACTCCTCCCTTCCAGGCATCTCTGATTTCTCCACCACCCTCCTCTCGGTCCTGTAGGTTCAGGGATTTTAAGTGGATTGTTGCTGACCTGGTCCACGAGTCAAGGAGGTTGTTGGTTAACAGCAGTGGCCACTCACCTCATTTTCTTTGCTTTGGTGGTATTGTTGTTCAGTTGCCAAGTCTTGTCTGACTCTTTGTGGCCCTGTTGACGGCAGCACATCAGCCTTCCCTGTCCTTCACTGTCTCCCAGGGTTTGCTCAAACTCATGTCCATTGAGTGGGTGAATTGGTGGTATTAGTGATAGCGTTTATCTTTATCCCAGTGATGTTTTGCCCGGTGCAAATGGATTGTTGAAAGCGATTCGAAACACAATATGATAAATTGCAAGTGGGGGTAGAAAAAGCATGCACAACTGAAACAGTAGCTTACTTGGAGAGCAGGAGCATGATTACTAAGTAATAACTACACATGACAGCACTCATGGCTTCACCGTGTTTTAGGAAATCGACTCAGCCCTGCCCACCACCCTCTCCTCCTCACCCCCAAGACAGAGCGAGTCTTTCCCACTGAGAAGGTAGGGCTGGGTCACTGACCTCACCTGGCAGCCCATTAGAAGTGAGGGCTCTGAGGCTGTACCAGAATCTTCATGTTAACAAGGTCACCCAGGTGAGTCCCACTCAACACAAACATGGGAAGCCCTGTTCTGAGAAACGTCTTCCTGATCACCTGTGAAGAAACACGCCAGTGCATCTGTCTAGTCACCATTTGCATTTTGAAAGTTTAGTCTGTTTAATAAATGTTTTGTTGTATCCTGCCACGTTCCAGGTGGTGTCAGACACAGAACAGGCAGGGAAGCCATATGTATTGCTCTGAGAATGAGGATGAAGATGATAAAAGTGCTTTACAAACCCAAAGATGCTGGCTAATAGGTGGAGGTGTTGAGGAATTAACACTTTGAGCATTCACTAATGAAGGTTGTCCCGTAGAGTTAGAAGTCAGTATTGACTGTTTGGCCTAATTGCCTGTTTTGTTGCAATCTGTTTTCTTGTGTTGTTTTTAAAAAAAATCCATTTATTTGACTCTTAATCTCTTTTTTGTCTTACTGCTAACCTGCAACTGGAATTGTATAGTTGGTACAACTTAGAATTGCCTTAATGACCTCAGAGTATCTTTTAAATCTTTACCCAAGAAACTAAACTTTTAACTAAAGCTAGAATAGTTGTTCAGATATCTCAACAGAAATGTTTACTACCTTATTTTTCCATTATCCATGAAAATAAAACATCTCCTGACATTTCTTCATTTTGTTGGCTACTGGGTGATTTCTAGGTATTTGTGATTATTCCAGTCATAAAAGATAGGCAGTCTTTTCTGTTCTAAAAATACAAACAAATGTTGGCATCTTTTGGTCCTTAAATAAAAAATATAAGAGAAAGATAGTCATTTACATGATACAAGTGTTAAAAAAAACATTTTGGTGTGACTTTTTTTCATGTGGGAGTGGGTTTCAATGAAATTTCTGCAAATTGAAGAACCTTATTTCAGAAAGTTTTCTTCATTTGGTTTTTCATCTGAGGCTGATACAGATGGAAAGGTAGGCATAAAAATACTGTGTGTAATACCCAGATTAGGGCATTCTTTGAATTCAGCTGTGTATTTTAAGATGGATTACAGAAAGTATTTCTTCAGGTGGTTAGCAGAATCTGTCATCCAGGTTTGTGGGTTTATGATGCAGGCTGCTTGGTGGATTGCTCAGACTATAATAACAGTCAAATTTATTTTTTTGAGACAAATATTAGGCTTAATCTCTGTTTGAAGAGTAGAAAACAAAACATTATACCCCTCACTGTGGTATAACTTGGTCTAATCTTGGAATTATTTTGTTCTCAAAGAGATGAGATAAAAATGTGTAAATGGTTGCACCAAAGTTAATCACCACTTGTCTTATCAAGGAAGAAACATTTCAGTAAAGGACTGCTAAATTTATTCCTTTGCTTATTCAAATGTATGTATAAAGAAGCTTCCCTGGTAGCTCAGCTGGTAAAGAATCTGCCTGCCATGAAGGCAACCCCGGTTTGGTCAACACCAAAATCAGACTGATTATATGCTTTGCAGCCAAACATGGAGAAGCTCTATACAGTAAGCAAAAACAAGACCAGGAGCTGAATGTGGCTCAGATCATCAACTCCTTATTGCCAAATTCAGACTTAAATTGAAGAAAGTGAGGAAACCCACTAGACCATTCAGGTATGACTTAAATCAAATCCCTTATGATTATACAGTGGAAGTGAGAAATTGATTTAAGGGACTAGATGTGATAGACAAGAGTGCCTGATGAACTATGGAAGGAGGTTTGTGACATTATACAGGTGACAGGGATCAAGACCATCCCCAAGAAAAAGAAATGCAAAAAGCAAAATCGCTGTCTGAGGAGGCCTTACAAATAGCTGTGAAAAGAGGAGAAGTGAAAAGCAAAGGAGAAAAGGAAAGATATAAGCAACTGGATGCAGAGTTCCAAAGAATAGCAAGGAGAGATAAGAAAACCTTCCTCAGTGATCAGTGCAAAGAAATAGAGGAAAAAAACAGAATAGGAAAGACAAGAGATCTCTTGAAGAAAATCAGAGATTCCAAGGGAACATTTCATGCAAAGATGGGCTCAATAAAGGACAGAAATGGTATGGACCTAACAGAAGCAGAAGATATTAAGAAGAGGTGGCAAGAATACACAGAAGAACTATATAAAAAAGATCTTCATGATCCAGATTATCATGATGGTGTGATCACTCACCTAGAGCCAGACATCCTGGAATGAGAAGTCAAGTGGGCCTTAGGAAGTATCACTACGCACAAAGTTAGTGGAGGTGATGGAATTCCAGTTGAGCTATTTCAAATCCTAAAAGATGATGCTTTGAAAGCGCTGCACTCAAAGTGCCAGCAAATTTGGAAAACTCAGCAGTGGCCACAGGACTGGAAAAGGTCCGTTTTCATTCCAATCCCAAAGAAAGGCAATGCCAAAGAATGCTCAAACTACCGCACAGTTGCACTCATCTCACACGCTAGTAAATTAATGCTCAAAATTCTCCAAGCCAGGCTTCAGTAATACGTGAACTGTGAACTTCCAGATGTTCAAGCTGGTTTTAGAAAAGGCAGAGGAACCAAAGATCAAATTTCCAACATATGCTGGATCGTTGAAAAAGCAAGAGAGTTCCAGAAAAACAACTATTTCTGCTTCATCGACTATGCCAAAGCCTTTGACTGTGTGGATCACAATAAACTGTGGAAAATTCTGAAAGAGATGGGAATCCCCGACCACCTGACGTGCCTCTTGAGAATCCTGTATGCAGGTCAGGAAGCAACAGTTAGAACTGGGCATGGAACAACAGACTGGTTCCAAATAGGAAAAGGAGTATGTCAAGGCTGTGTATTGTCACCCTGCTTACTTATATGCAGAGTACATCATGAGAAATGCTCGGCTGGATGAAACACAAGCTGGAACCAAGATTGCTGGGATAAATATCAATAACCTCAGATATGCAGATGACACCACCCTTATGGCAGAAAGTGAAGAACTAAAGAGCCTCTTGATGAAAGTGAAAGATTAGAGTGAAAAAGTTGGCTTAAAGCTCTACATTCAGAAAACTAAGATCATGGCATCTGTTCCCATCACTTTATGGCAAATAGATGGGGAAACAGTGAAAACAGTGGCAGACTTTATTTTTCTGGGCTCCAAAATCAGTGCAGATGGTTATTGCAGCCATGAAATTAAAAGACGCTTACTCCTTGGAAGGAAAGTTATGACCAACCCAGACAGGATATTATAAAGCAGAGACCTTACTTTGTCCGTCTAGTCAAGGCTATGGTTTTTCCAGTCGTCATGTATGGATGTGAGTTGGACTGTAAAGAAAGCTGAGCGCCGAAGAATCTGTGGTGTTGAAGAAGACTCTTGAGAGCCCCTTGCACTGCAAGGAGATCCAACCAGTCCATCCTAAATGAGATCAGTCCTGGGTGTTCAGTGGAAGCACTGATGTTGAAGGTGAAACTCCAATACTGTGGCCACCTGATGTGAAGAGCGGACTCATTTGAAGAGACCCTGCTGTTGGGAAAGATTGACGGCAGGAGGAGAAGGGGACAACAGAGCATGACACGGTTAGATGGCATCACTGGCTCGATGGACATGAATTCGGGTAAACTCCGGGAGTTGGTGATTGACAGGGAGCCCTGGCGTGCTGCAGTTCATGGGGTCGCAAAGAGTCGGACAAGACTGAGTGACTTACCTGAACTGAACTGAATGTATTCAGAGAACTTGCTGTGTGCCTGGACTGTTCTAATGTTGAGGTTTATTCATCAGTTACATATACATAATCCCTGTTCTCCTGAAAATTATTCTCAAAGGAAGAAAACAGGTATTATTCATTTGGAAAGATGTGTAATTGTTAAATGTTAGGTGACATAAAGAAAAAGTATAAAAGGATAAGCTTCTGTAAGAAAGTGATATTTGAGCTGAAATCTGAAACATGAATAAGAAGTGCATGTCGTTTATTCTTGAGTTGCTTGTCTAAAAGACACATGAAAGGGATGGTATTAAATTTCTTTTTCTTTTTTTGACAAATGGTGCCAACCATGTCTTACTGTGAATGGCTTTGCTTTTGTCTAGAAGCTGAGTTGGATCAGAACTGGTAGACTGGCTTCTGTCCTTTCATCCAATGTAGATCTATGCCAATAGGGGTCTGGCAGCTCTTGCTGGACATGGGAATTCTGTCATCAGGTTAGTATTTTGTGTTCTCAGGGCACAGAATCCTGAAGCTCTTAAGCTGCCTGACCAAAATGTGTTTGATTTTCTAGATTATATTGTAATCTAGATGGAAATTGTTTTTGCTGGTAAATATTTGTGTTCTCTTATAAGTGAGAGTGGTAGGTCATCTTTTGTTATTTCTTACACCTTTTGGTACTTGCTGATTCATTAACTACAACCTGTAAGAGTCTTTCCCTTACCCCATCTCTTCTCTACTCAGAATGATGCTCACATTTTTAAAAAAAGATCAGTGGACATCTTTAGTTGCTCTAAATGTGTGATTTGTCTTGCTATCCTTAGAATACTTATCAGAAACTGACTATATGAATAGAAGGTGTATGCCGGTTTAATTGTGTAAGGAATCATGAACAGCTAGAAATAGGATCTATGAAAATAAACTGTTTAAATAGAAAATTGATGTTAACTAGACACTAAAATTGGAGAAGGAAATGGCAGCCCACTCCAATATTCTTGCCTGGAGAATCTCATGGACAGATGAGCTTGGCGGTCTGCAGTCCATGGGGTCGTAAAGAGTCAGACACGACTGAAGTGACTTAGCACAGACACTAAAATAGATGGCGAATATCTCTTTTCTTTGTTGAGTCCAGGGAATTGAAGAATTAGAAGTTTAGCAGCCTGGATTCTTTATTTAGCTCTACCACACAGGTGCTGGGTCACTGGGAAGCTCTTTTCTTCTCTAGGTTATACATATTGAGGGTCAGAGAACAAAGTAAGTTGCAGAAAGGCATACCCAAGTCCTGCTGTGGGAAAGTGGTACAGATGGGGATGTGGGTATCATCTTAGTTGGTCATACCTAGCACCTGATGCTCTTATTTAGAAAAGCGGTTAACTGCCTTTGCTGCTGCTGCTGCTGCTAAGTCGCTTCAGTCGTGTCCGACTCTGTGCGACCCCATAGATGGCAGCCAACAGGCTCCGCCGTCCCTGGGATTCTCCAGGCAAGAACACTGGAGTGGGTTGCCATTTCCTTCTGCAATGCATGAAAGTGAAAAGTGAAAGTGAAGTCGCTCAGTGTCTGACTCGTCACGACCCCATGGACTACAGCCTACAGTAGGCTCCTCCGTCCATGGGATTTTCCAGGCAGGAGTACTGGAGTGGGTTGCCATTGCCTTCTCCGAACTGCCTTTGAGGATTATAATTATCAGCTTGCTTGTGAGGTTCAGGTTTCTGGTTTGCAAAACATTTTATATTAGTATTTTTAGGAAACGTCTCCACTTCTTGATCCCAGCCTTGGTAGTGTTGGTAGTTTCTGCCAGATAATTGTTAGTTGTGGGGGCGGGGGGCTGTCTTGTACATGATAGGATGTTTAGTAGCATCCCTTTCTTCCAGTCTCCAATGCCAGTAACACCTAGTTTTGGCAACTCAGAATGTCACCAGACGTTGTTAAATGTCCTTAGGGAGGGGAACAGTTGCCCCTTGTTGAGAACCACCTATCTGAAACGTGGCATAGTTTTATATTGTGTACCATTTAAGTAATGAAATGTACTGCTTTGGGACACTAAAGAAAACAGAAAGAAATTGCTTATACTTCCCTGGGATTGCTATTGATTTCACCTGTCCCTGAAGCAGAAGAGTTGTAAACTCCATGTGAATGTGCTGACTGAAGTTTCAAATAATAAAAATAGCTTGGTCAGTAAGTCCCTTTTCATTCAGTGTGATTGTGAGCATGAATGGACTTCATTATGGTCCTATCCCTAGCTTCTCCCTAGTAATTAGTAGGCCTTTCAATTTATTACTTGGTTTATGACTCTCTAAATAATATGCTTTAGAAAACTGATCCTCACCTTTTTTGCTTCCAACAGTGGGCCAGCATTTATACTTTCAGGACACTTATGTTTTCTAGCCGTTTTCGTCTGGTGAGTGTAGCTACTCGTACTGGGAGTTTGAAGGAGAAGAGGCGTGCCAGACCGGTGTCAGACTCTTACTGCCGCTTGTTTGTGCCTCTCATTCCCAGTCAAGCTGGCATCTGTGAACTGTAAGTAGATGCTGTTTTGTTCCATCGTAAAATTATTCTCACTTCGAGAACTGTGCTCTGCTTTTTAAGACCATCTCATTTAAAAAGTAATTGTTTTATTTCCATTTCTCAGATGTCGGTTCAGAAAGGTAAAGTGATGAAAATTCAATCCAGCTAGTAAATGACTGTTCAGTGTTCAAACCCCAGAAGTCCACACCCTGCCAGCTGCACCATACTGCTGCTAAGTTAATCATTGCTGTATGAGTAGATGATCCAAGTTGGGAATAAACATGATTTAGCTGAAGTTGCAATAAAATAATAACCAACATCTTATCCTGTAGCTAGGTCATGACTTTCCTAAGAAAGAGCTCAACAGACATTTCTGCAAATAATCTAGAAGCAACATTTGGCAAATTAAAACCCATGAACCATTATCACATGAAGATGCTGAGTCACTATATGATTAAAATGAATTCATCAGAGGAGGTTTGGGAACAGGACCTGAGTCATGATATGATGAATCTGACATGCCTTTGTTTATCGACAGCATTCATGACAAGCTTATTTCAGTATAATCAATCTCAGATTAAAATTTTATTTAGTAACTTTTGTATATTCAGTTTCTAGAATACATTGAGATTAGAGGGCAAGAGGTATTATCCTCATGAGTAAGAAAGATAGGTTCAGGGAGAAACACCTACAACCATGGCAAAGATGAATTACTCTTGATTCAAAAAAACAATATTGAACAGTTAATACAGGCTTTTAGAAAAGTTAGAAATATCAGGATAAGACACTAACAGGTTGATTGTAGAGAATATACTTTGTGTCAGGAACTATGCAACATGCTTTATATTTGTTATTTCATCTTCAGATGACTTGTATAAAGCAGTTTCTGTTATTTTAAAGTGAGGAAACTGAGGCATACAGATCAGGTAACCTATCTAAGGTCACACACGTGGTGTGTGGCATGTCCCATGTCTGTCTGGCTGTCACACCCATGCTGTTAACACCTGCTAGAGTGTTTGCCTAGGAGTTATGGGGGTCATTCTAGCTTCCCTTCTGAGATGTGATAATCAGAAGCTATAAAAATGTTAGACTGACTCTGAAATGGTTATGAATTCAGTGCCTCTGGCACCGCTGCTTTTCATAGAGGACCTTGTCATGGTAAAGCAAATTCAAATAGAACGCGTCATTCGACTAAGTAGGGAAAATGTCCCCTAATGAAATATACTTTTCATATATGCCACAACTTTCCCAGGAAAAGTCAAAGAGCATTTCAGTAAACTTTAAAAAGCTTTCTGAGTAAGCTAGAGGTGGCTGTGACTTTCTGTGAGTCCATGGACTGGCATTCTCTGGCAGCTTTTCTTAACCATTTCCTTTCCTGAACTCAGAAGTGTGTGCAGTCCTGATGGGTGTACCCAGAGTAATGGGGGCATAAGGGGGTCTGCAGTAAACTTGCAAGCAGTCCTCATGGTTTTAGCTCCACTCCTTTCTCCCCTACGCAGGAAGCAGATTGGAATGCCAGTGAGAGGACCTTGTTACAGGGAAACCCTAGGTCTGATGCAGGTTCTAAAAATGAAACTCTTTGAAAAAATTTGGTTCCTAATATTAACTGCATATTACATGCAGTCTTTTGTCACTCCAGTCACCGTACATAGTGCCATGCCTTGGAGTTGACAGTCACTGTAGCGTGCCTTGTCAGCACATTCTTTCTCTCTCGGTGTGATTGTGCACATTTGGGAGTGACAGTTCCTCTGGGAAAACTGGCAGTGGGGAGCTATAGACCTGTTTAATCCCATAGCATAAGTACAAACTATGAAAAGACAGAATGACTGAACGCACTGCAAGTCTCTTCTGGAGAGAATATATCTTTTTTTTTTTTCCCTCTGTACTAGAGTTATAAACAAACTTCTAAGCTCTGGTAAAATGTGTTGGGCCAAATTTTTTTAACGTAATCTTTCCAGATGTGGAATCAGCTATGGTCAGAGAAAAGGAAGGTGTCCAGGAACATCATCCTCTTCCAGTTGTGTTGTCACAGCCCTTCCTACGGTTCAGTGCACATGATCCCATCATAACTTCTGTTCTAATCTGGTGATGTCCGTTCGTTGTAGCCTGAACCCCACAGCTGTTTATTCCCTCATGTCCTTGTGAGGTTCTGCGGTTTCCTTGTCTGGTCAGGTTCTTCCCACCCCTCAAGGGGGAGCCCAAGTCCTGCCTTGACCAGAGAGCTTCCGTGATGTCTGCAGTCTGTGGCAGCCTCGTGTAGTGTAGTGTGTGCGTCAGTCACTCAGTCGTGTCCGACTCTTTCTGACCTCATGGACTGTAGCCCACCAGCCCCTCTGTCTGTGGAATTCTCCAGGCAAGAATATTGGAGTGGGTTGCCATGCCCTTCTCCAGGGGATCTTCTTGACCCAGGGATGGAACCTGAGTCTCCCACATTGTAGGCAGATTCGTTACCATCTGAGCCAACAGGAAAGTCCTCACTTTTAGTACTTTACTGCTCTCGCTGTTTGTATCAAATTATTTTTTCCCATTCAGTATAGTGTAGTATCCATTACACTACATTATCCATTCATTTTTACCCATTCTAGTGAAATGTCCTCTAAAGTCCTCTTGACTCATTAACTCACATTGTCTGTTCACAAGCTGAAAACCCAGTCCTGTGGTTCTTTTAATAACTTTTTTGATATCTGAAGGCTGCGAAGTTCTGCCTGTGTAGTTCCACACTGGAGTCTAATTTGCTGTCTTCTCTCTAATCCCTTTAACACTATGTGAGGAGACTACCTCCTGTCTCTTTGTAAATACGATTCTGTTCTTTAAGGATGCATTTTTAAAAAGAAAAAAAAACAGATTTTTTTCCATTTAAAATAAAATGTTTAAATCAGGAAGGAAAATGGAACTCTTGCAGGATTTTAGGCTTATGTGAAGAAACAAAATTCCTCTTCTATACAAAATAACTCTTGTATCTAAGCTGAGTAGATCATTTGGAAGAAGTGAGTGCATTGGTTATCAAGGGTAATCTCTGGGGAAAGAAAGAACAACTGTGGTAATTATTCAAACTGAAAGCCAAATCAAGTAATCCAGAATGTACTTTTTTATAACTCTTTTTTTATTGGTGTGGGGGGAGGAAAAGTGAGTGGGGAGCTTAGGAATACTGAAGTCACAGTGTAGGGAAAGGCAGCCTAATAATTCCTTCAGGACAATTAAGACATGTTTCTCTCTTAACACTGACTTGTTGCAGAATTTAGGCTGTGTGGGATCTTGGCTGTTTGAATTCAACCACCTGTGTTACAACCCTCCCAGCTTGCCCAGAGGAGGGAGTGGTGGTGCTCTGAATAACTGAGTCTGTGAATCATGGTACATAAAACTGTATTCTACCAATTACAGGGCAGCTAACATTTATGCTGCTGTTAAAAGAGTCACAGAGGACTGCTAAAATTTAAATCATGCTGCACTCAGGCAGGTAAAGATAAATGTAACTTTGTTTTTCTCTAAGCGGTCTGTTGTTTGTTCCCCACAGGAGCCTCCGTCCTGCTGGATCACCAGAAAGAAAGAAAAGTGAATCCCCATAATTTTAACCTAATCGAGTAAGTAAAATTATTCTAGCAAGGGAATTTTAAAACATTTCTTTGATTAGCTCCAGAGCATAGTTTGTTAAAATGTTCAGTCTGTCTATGCCCTCTCCTTGCTCCTCAGCAAGACAGCCTTTGGGGATATGGTGGGTGCTGTGGGCCCTTGACCCTGTGATCTCCTGTCAGGGTGGCCCTTTCCCATGCCCACTGATCTTGCCTAGTGACCCTGGAGTGTAACTTGGGTAAGCTGTTATTGTGGAGCCAGGGCCTGGCATTGGGTCTGTCTCTCTGGGCTTTATCAGTGCCCCATGGTCCTGGCCAATGTGCCCTCCTGGATGTGTGCTGGCATTCTGGTGCTCCTGAGGCCCACAGACCTCCATTCATTCACCTACCCTCTGCTCTCTATCCCTGACCTTCCCTCTGTCCTGTTTAAAAAACCATGCCTGTTCATTGTTGTTCCTGTTAGTGAGCAGAGCACTTAATTGGATGGCACCTTCAATTCCTCACTAACCAACTGTAGGGAAAGCTCAGGCCAGTGGGTTAAGAGGATTTTGTCGATATTCATGACTCCATGTTCTAAATATGAAGCAGATGGGTGGGTGTTTGAGGTAGATGGTACAGTTAGGAGAGCAGGAAGTCAGGAAGATGGGTGGCATGTTGAGACAATCCAAGGCAGCTTGATATGTCTGGAGCGGTTGGTCACAACCAGTGGAACTCAGAACCTTAAGAGGAGTGGGGATCAGACTCAGATTGGTTACAGGGGTCTGAAAATCTACAGGGAAGCCAAGCATTATCTTTGTATTGAATAAAGAGAATGACTTAACTGTATATAGATGCTGCTGATAAAAGTAAGATACAATTTACTTGAATACATGGTAATATTTTGGTCGTATATTTGCTCAACAGGTACAGAGTTTATGTGTCTTTGATCTATTTCTATGCTAAAGGGGACCCCCCACACACACACTCTAATAAGATGGACTTCCCATCTTAGTGCTTCAGTGATAAAGAATCCGCCTGCCAGGGCAGGAGCCACAGGAGATATTGGTTCGATCCCTGGGTGAAAAAGATCCCCTGGAGAAGGGAATGGCAAGCCACTCCAGTATTGCTGCCTGGAGAATCCCACAGAGGAGTCTGGTGAGCTACAGTCCATAGGGTCACAAAGAGTCAGACACATCTGAGCGACTGAGCACAGCACACAACTACTTAAAAATGGGAAACAAATGGCTTGGGCTAACCTAACCTCCGTTCAGTCGCTCAGTCGTGTCCAACTCTTTGCGACCCCATGGACTGTAGCCTACCAGGCTTCTCCGTCCATGGGATTCTCCAGGCAAGAATACTGGAGTGGGTTACCATTTCCTTCTCCAGGGGATCTTCCCGACCCAGGGATCAAACCCGGGTCTCCCGCATTGGAGGCAGACGCTTTAACCTCTGAGCCACCAGGGAAGCGGTGACAATAATAATAAAATAGCAGTAATACTTAACACTTACATGTACTTACCACATTCTGAGCATTTTACGTGTGACTCATTTAATGCTCACAACGTTTGGAGCTGTTCTGATTTTACAGACGAGGAATTATTAATATTGTGTAACTTGCCCAAAGGGCAGACCTCTGTACTTGGTGGCAGCAACGTGAACTGAAGGCAGAAAGCAAACCATGGTTTGCAACCATGATACCGTAAAAATTAAGCAGATATAACCTGAGATCTACTGAATCGAGTTTGGGTTAGAGAGATAAGACAAGGATGTCAGTACTTTTTTTTTTTTTTTTAAGAAGAGGCTGAGGCACACCAAGGTTGAAATCCATTGTTCTATGACATTAGTCCTAAAGAAAGAGCTCCGCTAAATGGCAGGGGATGTGAAGGTTAATTAAATCACAGTCTCACAACAACAACAAATAAATAAATAAATCACAGTCTCAAAATATTATGTAAAGAAGCCAGATTAATTTTATCAGGACATAAAGATTTTTATTGAGCATGATACCTGTCATAGTTGGCTGACACTTCTGAAATTCTGTAAATTTAGCTTCATAAACATTTATATCTGGAAAGGGACTTTCTAGGTAACTGAATTTGCTCCTCTTAGTTTTCAGGTAGGGAAAAGGGACAGGAAATAGAGAGTCTAAGAGAAGACACCCCCTTGTCACAAAGACTTTCCACTGAGTGACTTACTTAACAGCATTTATGTACCTTCAGGTTTGTGTTAATAACTGTGCTAAAGCCTTGTAAGAAATGTGACCACATATATGTAAGTAATGGAAGGCCTTTTATGAGATCAGTGTTATTATGACAAAGTTAAGAAAAGGAAACTGAGTGTAAACATGAAAACTGTAACAAATATTACTGAATGGGATCTGGCAATATATAAAAATGATAATACATCATAAAATGATATTATCCCAGGAATATAAGGGTGATTCAACATCTAAAAATCACAGTATAATCCACCATATTCAGTCCAAAAAAGAAAACCAAAAGTATATGACAAACTCTGCAGATGCACGAAAGCATTTTTAAAAATTCAACATTAATGATAAAAAATTTTCAGTAAACCAAGAATGTAAGAGAATTTCTTCAATCTGGTATAACCTTACGTAAAACATATAGCTTACATCATACTTAACAGCAGAAGACTGAATACTTTTCCACTAAGATTGCGAACCAGGCTAATATATTGCCTTTTATCGCTGTTTCCAACATGAGCCAGTGCAATAAGGCCAGACAAAGAAAGAAAAGGTATACAGATTAGAAGGAAAAAAATAAAGCCATCTTTCTTTGTAGATGACCTAATTATAAACATAAATTATATACAGAGACGATCCCAAGGAATCCGTGAGAAACCCACTAGACCTAATAAATGGTTTAGCAAGATCACAGGCTGCACGATCAATGTACAGAATCCCATTTCTCTGTACTGGTGCAGAAAAGAACCTGTGAAATGCTTAGGTGCAAGTCTTATGAAAGTGTATGTCACACGCTTCATAAGCCTGATTGTAAAAAATCAGGAATTAAGTAGGGGATCTATTCATGTTCATGGATTGGAAGATTCAATATTGTTTAGATATTAATTCTCCCCATATTGACCAATCACTTCTATGGCTGTCATCTCCTGCCCTGTTGCCCTCGCTATACCTGCATAATATAAAACCCATGTTTAGAAACATTGACCTCTAAGCAGGGAGTGTCTGGAGCTCAGTCTTCTTTTTTCTGCTCTCTCTCTGGATGCACCGTCACTCAGTCATGTTTTTAATATCAGCTCCACAGTGATGACTCCCATAAGTCAGATCCCTGTCTTCTCTGAGGACTGTATATACAATAATAGCATCACCACCAACTCCTGCATCACCTCTGACCCCTTTATTCTCCTTATCCTGCCCAACTTGTCCTTTTTTATCTGACATGTTTAAGCACCATGAGAAATCCATTGGCATCCTTAATTTCTGAGATGGTGCCAGATTAACCCCTTCTAACTGGAAAGATCAACTGCAAGTCTGCATTCCTGCTTCCCCAAACTGCACTTTGTATTCTTGACTTTTTCTGGTTAGGCTCTCATTTTATGATCCTTTGAGAGGACGAAATACTGGATGAGTAAACAAACCTTTTCTGAGTATCTCTCAAAATTTTTTTCATGATGAAACTTGGCATAAGTTTTGTATTAGGGTCATCAGTTCAGTTCAGTCGCTCAGTCGTGTCCGACTCTCCGCGACCCCATGAATCACAGCACGCCAGGCCTCCCTGTCCATCACCAACTCCCGGAGTTCACTCAAACTCATGTCCATCGAGTCGGTGATGCCATCCAGCCATCTCGTTCTCTGTCGTCCCCATCTCCTCCCGCCTCCAATCCCTCCCAGCATCAGAGTCTTTTACAGTGAGTCCACTCGTCGCATGAGGTGGCCAAAGTATTGCAGTTTCAGCTTTAGCATCAGTCCTTCCAATGAACACCCAGGATCGATCTCCCTTAGAATGGACTGGTTGGATCTCCTTGCGGTACAGGGGACTCTCAAGAGTCTTCTCCAACACCACAGTTGAAAAGCATCAATTCTTCGGCGATCAGCTTTCTTCACAGTCCAACTCTCACATCCATACATGACCACGGGAAAAACCATAGCCTTGACTAGACGGACCTTTGTTGGCAAAGTAATGTCTCTGCTTTTTAATATATTATCAAGGTTGATCATAACTTTCCTTCCAAGGAGTAAGCGTCTTTTAATTTCCTGGTTGCAATCAGCATCAGCATCTGCAGTGAATTAGGGTCATAGGTGAAGAAAAATTTCCATTTATCCCTAAATTGTTTGCATAAAAAATCTTATGAAATCAGCCGATTTCAGTCTTTGTTATTACTCATCACTCCGTCTCCTAAGGAAAAACCAAGTCCTCCAGAATTTCCGTTGTTTACAGATGAGACTTGCTCCAGGTGTGGAAACAGGCTGCTTATCTCTATCAGAGTACATCAGTTTAGGAACAGTACAGGTATTTTAACAGGTATTTAAAAATTAAACTTTTAGGCTTGCTTGGGCCGGCATTTGAAATGTAGCTCTTTAATTAAATAGTAAACATTAGTTCTCAAATCTTCAGTGTGAAAAAGTGACATCAGTGATATTTTATTCAGTTTTAGGGGAATGTGTATCTATATGTCCTGGACCCTTAATGAAACCTGTCACATTCACAACTTTCTCCTGTTTGGTAAATTTCCTCTATAAGCATAACTAGTAGCCTGTTGCTATGAAACGTCACCTTCTCTTGAGAAGTTTGAACAGGTTTTTGTATTCATGATATCAGTGATTTCAAATAAATAAAATCCAATTGTCACGCAACCACCATCCCCCCCTTTTCTTTTTATTATAGGAATTTGCTTTGTTAAGCAAAATAAACCTATCTGGTTATAGGTGTTACGGGAAGATCTAGGTGGGATAGTACTTGAGTGTCAGATATCCTCTTGGGGGCCGTAGGTGTTGGATGTGGTAGAGATTGACTGTGTGCCCCTTGAAGAACATTCTGTCGTGGTGTCGAGGACTTGGTGGCAATGGTTTCTTAGGAAAAAAAACTAAACTGGCCCAGGAAACATTTCTGGAAAAAAAAAAAAAAGGTCCCTAGTGCTTTTCGTTGCCTGACATTCAACAAGGATGGAATGGACTCTGGGTTGCTCAGGAGAAGTTGGATTCTGGCGTTGTCCGCTGACCTGTCATTTCTTCCTGACGTGAAAGGGACGAGTCCCTTCTTCTGCTCCAGACTCACTCTTCTGCCTGGGCTGCAGGTTCTGCCCCTCCTTGGTGACTTCCCGTGCCTGCTTTCTCAGTTCCTCACCCTGTCAGTATTCTCCTTACTTTCGCTTCTATCCTGTTCGCTTTCAGCCAAACGCCTCAGCATAACACCCAAACTCATTAGCAGTAGCAGACGTGCCCTGACTGTCCTGGCCTTGGCTTTGCCTCTCGCCATTTCCCACTTCCCTGTGCTGGTCATCCTGCGAAGTTCCAGGGCCACTTCTTTTCCATCAGAACCTCACCTTGGATATCACTTCTCCCAAGACACCTCTGAATCACAGATCAGGCTAAGTGACTTTTGCTCGTTTTGGCAGAGTATTTCAACGATGGGTTTTTCTAAGCCAACTCAATAGTCTGTAGGTTTTGCTTTTCATATATGTGTGTGCTGTGCATCTTCTGTTTGTTGTGCAGTCATGTTTGAAAGATTCCTGTATAGTTTGTCTTGGTTCTGGTTTGTTCCATGCCCTAGAATTTCACCAGCCTCTCGCTGGGGTCGTTGAAGATTCGACCTGAAAGCGCGCTTTTCCTCAGCTCTTTCCAAACAGGGCAGGGCAGTGGCAGCCTGGCTCTGGGTGGGAGATAGGGACAGGCTTGCCCCAATTCCCTAGGCACACCGTCTTCCTGACAGAATTCTGATTTGGAGACAGATGTGTGCACCACCTTCACTAAGTCCCAGTCTAGATTGTTTAAGGGGAAGGTTGATGTGTACTGTGTGTGTAAGAAGCACTCAGAAGCTAATGACAGGCCCTGGGGTGGCACTAATGGCAGCTTAACATAGAAACTGACTGAGGCCACGTCTCACATTGTTAGCGCCCTCTGTGGGGTGCAGCGCGCCCATGCCCAAGATAGTGCTGGCTCACGTGTGCATGGAAGGCCATGTGTGGCACCTCCACTGGATTGGCATGCGCCAGTTATTCATGGTCTACACCTCTTGAACCACTAGACTCCAAACCTTTGTCTATTTTATGGCTGTTGGATGCATTTAACACATTTTCTGCTAGGAACCGTGTTATGTGTGGAGAGGTAGCTCCTGGCAGCTCGGTGAACATGCTATGCATGTTCATGAGAGAGATGTAGATAAGATTTGTGCATTTTTAAAGTTATATCAATATACAAATGTAAATTGGTATTACTTGGAAAATATTTCTGTAAGAAATACTTCCAGTTTACATCCTGAAATTCCAGGAAACCTCTTCCACTGTTGAAAAGAAAGTAGAGTTTTCCAACTCCAAGATGATACTGGTTGCTCTTGAACCTTGAGGCACAAGTATTTTGGAGAAAACCTCAGTAAAGTATGTGGGTTTTCTCTCTTATATGGAAGATTTATGGTAGCTTCATTTTGAAAGACTTCATTTGAAAAGACTTAATTGGAAACCCATTACGCTAATTCTCATGAAGGAATTTTCACTAAGAGAGTTCTGGGAACCTCTGTAGGGATAGCAGTTAAACTCTAGTTTCTAGAAATTGTGCTAAACCTAACTGGTGTAAAACAAAGTCTATTATCCAGGTAACGTCTCTTGTGCCTTGCTGCCTAAGGCTTTTTGTTGAAACTAAACACCACTGACTGTTTAGCCCTCTCAGGGCTGAGAGTCTCCGTTGGGAGATCTCTTGGGGTGGGGAATTTTCTACTTCTCTGCTGCAGCATGAATTGTGTAGATGATTGTCAAACAGTTGGCCAGGTTGAAAACTGTCACCAGGTCTTTACTCATAATTTCTTAGGGGAAGATGAGGAGTGGTTGTGACCATTGGTTATTTTATTTAAGATATTTGCAAAGTCACCAGCTCTTTAGTGTTTGATATGAGAAAGTTATTCGTGTTGGATTTTAGTGACAAGGGGGTAAGAGGAGGGACTGCTGCAGGAAGCTCGGAGGATGATGGAAGAGTTGAGGGGAGTAGCTCTAGAGTATAAGCAGGGTCCCTTAGTTGAGCTGACTGCAAAGAACAAGTTGAAGTCTTGTGCAGCAGTCATCTGGCGAGGTTGGCATAGTACTCCCTGAAATTTAAGGTCCTGAGTTAATTTCTTCTACAAAGATCTATTGAATGCTTCCTATGGACGATGTTGTGCTCTAAGTTTAAGGACTGTTGGTGGTGGTGTTCAGTTGCTCAGTCATATTTGACTCTTTGCGACCCCATGGACGGCAGATGCCAGATTTCCCTGTCTTTCACCATCTCCCATAGCTTGCTCAAACTCATGTCCATTGAGTCAGTGATGCCATCCAACTATCTGGTCCTCTGTCGTCCCCTTTTCCCACCTTCAATCTCTCCCAGCATCAGGATCTTTTCCAGTGAGTCAGCTCTTCACATCAAGTGGCCAAAGTATCAGAGCTTCAACTTGAGCATCAGCCCTTCTAATAAATATTCAGGATTGATTTCCTTTAGGATTGACTGGTTTGACCTCCTTGCAGTCCAAGGGACTCTCAAGAGTCTTCTCCAACACAACAGTTCAAAAGCATCACTTCTTCCATGTTCAGCCTTCTTTATGGTCCAGCTCTCACATCCATACATGACTACTGGAAAAACCATAGCTCTGAATAGACAGACCTTTTTTGGCAAAGTAAGGTCTCTGCTTTTTAATATGCTGTCTAGGTTGGTCATAACTTTTCTTCAGAGGAGCAAGCGTCTTTATTTCATGGCTGCAGTCATCATCTGCAGTGACTTTGGGGCCCCCAAAAATAAAGTCTCTCACTGTTTCCATTGTTTCCCCATCTATTTGCCATGAAGAGATGGGACCGGATGCCATGATCTTTGTTTATTGAATATTGAGTTTTAAACCAGCTTTTTCACTCTCACTGTCATCAAGAGGCTCTGTAGTTCTTCTTCACTTTCTGCCATAAGGATGGTGTCATCTGCATATCTGAGGTTATTGATATTCCAGTTTGTGCTTCATCCAGCCCAGCATTTCACATGATGTACTCTGCATATAAGTTAAATAAGCAAGATGATAAGTAGAGCCTTGGCATACTCTTTTCCCTATTTGGAACCAGTCTGTTGTTCCATGTTCGGTTCTAAGTGTTGCTTCTTGACCTGCATGCGGGTTTCTCAAGAGGCAGGTAAGGTGGCCTTGTATTCCCATCTCTTGAAGAATTTTCCACTCTTTATTATTATTTCCACACAGTCAAAGTCTTTAGCGTAGTCAGTGAAACACAGTAAATGTTTTTCTGGAATTCTCTTGCTTTTTCTGTGATCCAGTGGGTGTTGGCAATTTGATCTCTGGTTGCTCTGCCTTTTCTAAATCCAGCTTGAACATCTGGAAGTTTTCTGTTCACAAACCGGTAAAGCCTATCTTGAAATATTTTGAGTATTACCTTGTTCGCATGTGAAATGAACACAATTATGTGGTAGTGTGAACATTCTTTGGCATTGCCTTTCTTTGGGATTGGAATGGAAACTGACTTTTTCCAACCTGTGGCCACTGCTGAGTTTTCCATATTTGCTGGCATATTGAGTGCAGCACTTTCACAGCATTTTAGGGTTTGAAATAGTTCAGCTGGAATTCCATCACCTCCACTAGCTTTGTTCATAATGATGCTTCCAAAGACCCACTTGTCTGGCACTCCAAAATGTCTGGCTCTAGGTGGGTGAACACACTATCATTGTTATCTGGGTCATTAAGATCTATTTTGTGTAATTCTTCTGTGTATTCTTGCCTCCTCTTCTTAATAACTTCTTCCTCTGTTAGGTCCATACCATTTCTGTCCTTTATTGTGCTCATCTTTGCATGACATGGAACCTTGGTATCTCTAATTTTCTTGAAGAGCTCTCTAGTCTTTCCCATTCTGTGGTTTTCCTCTATTACTTTGCATTATCCACTTAGGAAGGCTTTCTTATCTCCCCTTGATATTCTTTGGAAGTCTGCTGTAACCAGGAACAAAAGAGGCAGAAATCTCCATTCCGATGTATAGGAGGGAAGGACAATTTCATAAACAGACTGATGTCAGTTAGCAGTGGAAAACTTTATACAGATAACGTAGGAAATGAGCAGTAGAGAGATGGGTCAGGAAAGGACTCTCCAAGAGGTTGATGTGAGGAAAGAGGCAATGTGCAGTGTGGGGGGAAAGTGTTCTAGGGTTGAGGACAGTCAGGGCACGGCCCAGGACGGGAGCATTGAAGGCAGGGCCAGAGAGACTGAAATGGAGTAAAGACAGTGAGAGATGGCAGCACTGTGGAGACTCTGACTTCATTCCGAGGATGCTGGGGAGTCATTTGAGGGTTTTGAGCAGAGGAGGACCATGATCTAACTTCCATGTTAACAAGACCACTCTGGCTGCAGGTAAGAGATCTTGTGGCTGGGGCAGCAGTGGTTGGATTAGAGGTGGTGAGAAGTGTTCCAAAGGGAGCGATGCCTCAAAGACGGAGCTGATAGGATTCAGGGATGGATACAGTGAAGAGACCATAAGGAGGAGGTGATCAAAGGTGACTTCTAAATAGAGGGGTGGAATTCCCTGTAATTAAGGTAGAGAAACCTATAGAGAGGGCAGGCGTTTGTTTTGTTTTTACTGTGGATGGAGTGGAAGGATAACGTGTCCTGTTGGATGGTTAGAGGGACAAGGGTAGAGGAGCACTGGCTTTTGACATTCCTGTGTCCTGACAAGGCACCCTTAGATATCGAAGACCTCTCAAACTTAGAGACATCTGCCCGTTGCACTTTTGTTGTTGTTCGGTCACTAAGTCACGTTCGAGTCTTTGCAATGCCATGGACCGCAGCACACCAGGCTTCCCTGTGATTCACTGTCTCCTGGAGTTTGCTCAAACTCATGTCCATTGAGTCAGTGATGCCGTCTAACTGTCTCATCCTCTGATGACCCTTCTCCTTTTGCCTTCAGTCTTTCCCAGCAGCAGCGTCTTTTTCAATGTGTTGGCTTTTCATATCAGGTGGCCAAAGTATGGAAGCTTCAGCTTTAGCATCAGTCCTTCAGTGAATATTCAGAGTTGATTTCCATTGTATATATGTACTGCAACTACTTAATCTATTCATCTGTCACTGGCCATCTAGGTTGCTTCCACGTCCTCCTGCTGCCTCTTTTTAATCTTTTCTGCTTCTGTTCGGTCCTCACCGTATCTGTCCTTTATCGTGCCCATCCTTGCATGTAATGTTCCCTTGACATCTCCAGTTTTCTTGAAGAGGTCTCTAGTCTTTGCCATTGTATTGTTTTGCCCAGAGCACTAGGATTTGGCATTTCCCTTGGAGGATCATGGGATCAGGCTTGCCCTGTTGCCAGGCAGAGACCTTGAGAAGCAGCCTTAGGAAATAAAACAAAAGGACTCCAGTTGGGCCAGAGCTTCCTGCTGGCATAGACCCTCAGGGATGGGTCTTCCTTCCTAGGGTCACTTCCTTTTCTCTTTCATCACCTCGTCACTGCCATTACTGCTGAGTCCAACCAGGCTTTCTCTGGTGCCCTCTCTCTCCAGAGTTTCTCTCTTCCTCCCTTGTTTGCTGAGCAGCACAGCGCCCTTAAGATGCAAGTACAGCTTTCCCTTGGTACAGGTGTTTCTTTCTTTATTCGTGTTACAGGTGGTTCTTTATTCTCCCATGCCCCTTCTGTTTCATCTCTGTTTTGATTCGATATGTGAGAACTTTACCATCACTGGGTTGCACAAATGGCTATTTACATTGTAAAATCATCAGAATTTATCTTATTTTGCAAAAATACACTTACTAGGGAAAAGGAGTCTGGTTATTTCTGGGCCTTTTGGCATCAAGCTGGGCAGGGGCGCTAGTGGTGAGGAGGGAAGCCGAGTGGGGGAGCATCGCCCTTCTCTCTTCCATCCCCCCTCTCACGCTCCTCACCGTTTGCCTGTCTCCCACGTCACTCCTCTGCGCCAGGTGCCATGCAGGTCCTTGTGGGAGCAGGGTGGACCTGGGGCTCCTCAGCAGACAGGAAGTCTTCCGAATTCTCAGGTAGGCAGTGGGAGAGTCCCTGAAGGTGTGGTTCTGGAGAAGGGCAGGACCAGATTGGGGTTGTAGAAGGAGAACCCTGGCATCAACGGAAGATCAGATACTGGAGGAGAAGCAGAGACAAGCTGGTTAGAAGCTGGTTAAAGTACATTGTGGGGGTGAGAGCGTCCCAGAGAGGCTTGTGGGGAGGAAAGCAGAGCAGAGGAGGATGTGGTGACTGGAAAGCCAGGGAACAGCCACAGGGTGATGTGAAGCCGAGTGGAAAGAGACACTGGAGTACCGCTGAGGGCAGGAGGCAGGAGAAGGTCACCGGAAGTTATGTCGAGTCTGAGGGCCTCGTAAGATCCCTACGTGAGCGAAACAGTGTTCTGAGATTACCACCTAGAGCCATGTTGAAGGCAGATGGAAGCACAGGGTGAGCTCAGGGAAGATTCGGGGGCTAGAGAAAAACTTGAGAGTTCTGGGTATAGATTGTGGTGATTGAGGGGGTAAAATCGGGACATGGGCTGGAGGACGGCTCTCAGGTGTCTGCTGGGGGCTGAGCAAGAGGCGACACCACCAGGTGCACTTCACTACAGATACCGACAGGGCCTTGAAAATCCTTGGTGGTGCTCTTATGTCTAACATTCTCAGCTTCTAATTTCCTCTCAGATCTGTTCTGTCGCCCCAGCATAATCTTATAAACCTTTTTTGGTGGCTTAGGTTACACAGGTTTCCAGTCTCTTCTCAGTGTAACTTCATCTGCATGGAAACCTTGTAAGTAGATCATTTTAATAATAAAGCTTATTCTTTGAAATGTTCATTATCAAGGTCATGTTTCAGAGGCTTTGCTGCACCAAGAATTAAGTTATTGGACAGCATTCCCACACTGCTCCATACCTGTGACATGCAATTCTTGTAAAGGTGGTAGTTAGTAATTCATTCCTCTGACCTGAAGGGTGGGACATTTTTCCTTTGAAAGGGTTTAGTAACATTTACAGAAACTGGAAGCCAGTGCCAGAACTGATCCGACTGCTTTTCCTTTCTCAAAGAGCCTCTTGCTAGCTCTCCTAGGAGCCAGGAGAAGCCCTTCTGCCCCTCGTGGCTTGGGCTCAGGGTGGCCCACTGCAGTTTCTGAGATTGAAATCCATCAGCGGACTGTGGCGCTGTGGTGCTGCTCTGCAGAGCAATTACCACCAACCCCTCCCAATCCACAGAAGGTCCCCAAAGGAATCGCTTGTGGAAATTGATCTGGGAGACAATTCCATATATTCAGTTGGCATTAGTCAGTGGTTTTTCCCTTTGACCAAGTCAGGAAAAAGAAATGTAATTTTTATAAGGTTTGTTTGAAGTAGATTTTATGGGTTAGTAATGTACATTTGCAGAGAAGGCAATGGCAAGCCACTCCAGTACTCTTGCCTAGAAAATCGCATGGACGGAGGAGCCTGGTGGGCTGCAGTCCATGGGGTCGCTACTAGTTGGACACGACTGAGCGACTTCACTTTCACGCATTGGGGAAGGAAATGGCAACCCACTCCAGTGTTCTTGCCTGGAGAATCCCAGGGACGGGGGAGCCTGGTGGGCTGCTGTCTATGGGGTCGCGCAGAGTCGGACACGACTGAAGCGACTTAGCAGCAGCAGCAGCAATATACATTTGTGTGGTGAAAATTTTTCATAAGTTACATTAGGAAGGTGATTTTTTGAACAAACTGATAACACGCTGTGTAAATGTTGTTTGACTTCTTAGTTATTTAACACATGCATAGTTTTCTTCTCAGTTGGGCTGTGGTCTCAAAAAAGAGCAAAGTGCTTCTGCTATTGTGATCCATATAATACCTGTCACAGGACAAACTTATAATAGACTATTTCCTAAGAAATCTGTTTTGCCTGGAACTCAGATATAGTAGAAGTTCATGTTTCATATTTTCAGAATCTGAATTTACTTTAGACTCACCAGGAATTTCATTACTTAACCACATTATATTCACCCTCTGTTTATTCTCTGTGCATACCCAGGTTAGGAAATATTCTTCAATTCATTTGAAGAACAGTAACAGTCCTCAGGATTTAATTGATGTGTGGGGAAGAGGTTCTTGCTGATTGATTTTGAAGAAATCGTTGGGCTGCCACAGATTGTGTTCCTATGGTATTATTGTCACCATGTTACTCACACAGGTCACTTTCACTAATGTATGAAGCAATAATGCTACTATTTACCCTGTATTCCCCATAACTCAGTGAATAAATTTGAGCAGCCAAAGCTAAAGTGTAATTTATTCTTTGTTTTTCAAAGATCTCATCAGAAAATTGAAGACTCAGAAGAGAGCAGTGATGAAATTCTTGCTTGTCTGTGGTAAGGTCATGCGATTTGCCTGCCCAGGAGTGTAGAAATAATGAGGGGTCTTGGAAGGGAGGCATTGTGGGTAGTGATGTAGAGAGACATTTGCTCTGTGGCTGCTCGTCATTGTGGGAGGCCCAAGACAGGACAAAAGGAGACAGTGGCATTAACTTGCTCTGCTCTCAGGCAGCCTCTCCTGCAAGATTACAGATACTGTTAATGGAAAGTTCTGGAACCTTAGAGGAGGACTTTAAAAAATAATGTATGACTTAACCTAGGGAAAACTCTGACCTACTGCACAAAGGAGAAAAGACTGCATGTTTCATTAGGGAAAAAAAAGGATCACCTCAACCAACAGATCAGTACTGGATTACAACATTTTCATTATGTCTTTTACAGCCATTAATTAATTAACCTGTTGGTTGAGGAGAAGCTTATCCCCTTCTTCCCAGAAGAAGCTGGCCATGGTCACTAATCATTAAGCTCTGGTTGCTGACAGGCTGTAGCAATCCTATCTTACAAACTCTAGCTTTCCCAAAGATTCTTGAGTGCTTCTTTAACTGTATTTAAGAAATGGTGGTTGCTGAAAATCATGCTGGATTGGGTTATGTATGTGAAGTGAAACTGATCTTGTATAGTTTCACACCCCAAGTTTTGGCATCTGGGCACAGCTTGAAAGTTAAAAGTTGTCTTTCCTACTCTTCTAGAATGTAGCTTAGAAAATGAATTTTTGGCTAAATATAGTGATGAGTAGTATAAAACTTCACATGCAATGGAATCTTGACAGTGTGTTAAGAAAAAATATTTAACATGAACTTTGCAGTTTAAAGGGCTTCCCTAGTGGCTCAGACAGTAAAGAATCTGCCTGCAATGAGGAGACCGGGGTTTGATCCCTAGGTCAGGAAGATCCCTGGGAGAAGGGAATGGCAACACATTCCAGTATTCTTGCTGGGAAATCCCATGGACAGAGGAGGCTGGTGGGCTGCAGTCCATGGGTTTGGAAAGAGTTGGACATAACTGAGTGGCTGGGACTTCACTTCACTTGCAGTTTAAAATACTGACCAAAGAGGAGTACCTATGGGGTGCAAGGTCATTAATAGCCATCTATTAAAAAAAAAAAAAAACCTACTCACTGTGTACCAAATACTGTGTTAAACATTGTGTGTTTCTATGTGTGTGTTTACATACCCATGTACACATTATACTTCACTACAGCCTTGTGAAATAGGTGGCATAATCTTTGCCTTATAGACATGAAAGCTTCTAGAGGTTAAGTAACTTGCCCAAGGTCACCCACCTAAAAAGGAACAGAGCCAGGATCTAAACTCAGGATTTTCTACTTCTCAGTCATATTCTCCTAATCACTGGGCCTCATCTTTTTTTTTTTTTTTTAATTTACTGTTTTTTTTTTCTATTGGAGGCTAATTATTTTACAATATTATATTGGTTGGTTTTGACATGAATCCACCCCGGGTGTACATGAGTGCCCCCTCCTGAACTCCCCTCCCACCTCCATCCTCTCTTTATCCTCCCTCTGGGTCATCCCCGCACACCAGCCCCGAGCATCCTGTTACATGCATCGACCCTGAACTGGCGATTCGTTTCACATATGACAACAGACATGTTTCAATGCCATTCTCCCAAATCATCCCACCCTCACCCTCTCCCACAGAGTCCCAAAGACTGTTCTATACATCTGTGTCTCTTTTGCTGTCTCTTATACAGGGTTATCATTTCCATCTTTCTAAATTCCATATATATGCATTAGTATACTGTATTGGTGTTTTTCTTTCTGGCTTTCTTCACTCTGTATAATAGGATCCAGTTTCACCCACCTCATTAGAACTGATTCAAATGTATTCTTTTTAATGGCTAAGTAATACTCCATTGTGTATATGTACCAAAGCTTTCTTATCCATTCTTCTGCAGATGGACATCTAGGTTGCTAAATAATGTAATAAAGATATAAGCATCTGAATGCAGAGTTCCAAAGAATAGCAAGCAGAGATAAGAAAGCCTTCCTCAACGATCAATGCAAAGAAATAGAGGAAAAACAACAGAATGGGAAAGACTAGAGATCTCTTCAAGAAAATTAGAGATACCAAGGGAACATTTCATGCAAAGATGGGCTCGATAAAGGACAGAAATGGTATGGACCTAACAGAAGCAGAAGATATTAAGAAGAGGTGGCAAGAATACACAGAAGAACCATACAAAAAAAGATCTTCACGACCCAGATAATCACGATTGTGTGATCACTCACCTAGAGCCAGATATCTTGGAATGTGAAGTCAAGTGGGCCTTAGAAAGCATCACTACGAACAAAGCTAGTGGGTGATGGAATTCCAATTGAGCTATTTCAAATCCTGAAAGATGATGCTGTGAAAGTGCTACACTCAGTAGGCCAGCAAATTGGGAAAACTCAGCAGTGGCCACAGGACTGGAAAAGGTCAGTCTTCATTCCAATCCCAAAGAAAGGCAATGCCAAAGAATGCTCAAACTACCACACAGTTGCACTCATCTCACACGCTAGTAAAGTCATGCTCAAAATTCTCCAAGCCAGGCTTCAGCAATATGTGAACCGTGAACTTCCAGATGTTCAAGCTGGCTTTAGAAAAGGCAGAGGAACCAGAGATCAAATTGCCAACATCTGCTGGATCATGGAAAAAGCAAGAGAGTTCTAGAAAAACATCTGTTTCTGCTTCCTTGACTATGCCAAAGCCTTTGACTGTGTGGATCACAATAAACTGTGGAAAATTCTGAAAGAGATGGGAATCCCAGACCACCTGACCTGTCTCTTGAGAAACCTGTATGCAGCTCAGAAAGCAACAGTTAGAACTGGGCATGGAACAACAGACTGGTTCCAAATAGGAAAAGGAGTACGTCAAGGCTGTATATTGTCACCCTGCTTATTTAACTTATATGCAGTGTATGTCATGAGGAACGCTGGACTGGAAGATGCACAAGCTGGAATCAGGATTGGCGGGAGAAATATCAATAACCTCAGATATGCAGATGACACCACCCTTATGGCAGAAAGTGAAGAGGAACTAAAAAATCTCTTGATGGAAGTGAAAGAGGAGAGTGAAAAAGTTGGCTTAAAGCTCAACATTCAGAAAACTTAACATTCAGAAAAATCATGGCATCTGTTCCCATCACTTCATGGGAAATAGCTGGGGAAACTGTGGAAACAGTGTCAGACTTTATTTTTGGTGGCTCCACAATCACTGCAAATGGTGATTGCAACCATGAAATTAAAAGACGCTTGCTCCTTGGAAGTAGAGTTATGACCAACCTAGATGCCATATTAAAAAGCAGAGACATTACTTTGCCAACAAAGTTCCGTCTAGTCAAGGCTATGGTTTTTCCAGTGGTCATGTATGGATGTGAGTGTTGGACTGTGAAGAAACCTGAGCACCGAAGAATTGATGCCTTTGAACAATGGTGCTGGAGAAGACTCTTGAGAGTCCCTTGGACTGCAAGGAGATCCAACCAGTCCATCCTAGGGGAAATCAGTCTTGGGTATTTATTGGAAGGACTGATGCTAAGTAGCGTGGACCAGCCTCTATTACTCCATGTCCACCAAAGAATTCATCTCTGGTGCACCCTTTAATCTCCAGGGTCATGCTCAGCCGCAGCATGCTCAGCAACTTCTCTGTGGGACTGAACCTCATCTGAGGCAACTCAGGACACAGGAATGACGTGTCAAATGATGATTTGCTTGCTGGTGTATACGCTCAAGCAACCCTGGAGTTCTACTTGTGGGAGGGATGATGCCAGGAACAAGCAGCGCAGTGTGGAAAGCCTACCGGGTGAGGATGGGGTTGGGGACAGGAGGCCCGTGGCCACCAGAAGTCCCCCCACTGGCCTTCAGTCACCTGCTGCTCAGACGCAAAACCCAACAGTAGAGTGGGAGGGGGCAGTGAAGTGGGCCTGGGCACCTGCCAGGAGCTAGAAAGGGGAGCAGGTACTGGGGGTGGGGACAGGAGTTGGTGGGGGCAGAATCCAGAGAAGGGCAAAGGACCCCAGGAAGAGCACAAGCTTGGGAGGAGGCCCAGGCGTCCTGGGAAGGTCATGAGAGAGGGGGGTTCTGGGCCTGGGGAGGGATGAGGAGTGGAGTGCTGGCCGGTGGCCTATGGGTTTCTGAAGCAAGACACTGGGTTTCTCCAGGGTCTGCAGAAAGCTGCAGAGTGTGGGGTCAGAAGAGGATGCAGGGCTGTGGTGGGGAGTGGGGGCAATAAGCAGATTTCAGAGATGGGGAGAGGGCCTCGGGGCTTGGGGGAAGGGAGAGTGCTCCAAGGAAGAGATGGGGCGTCCAGGGAGAGGGCTCAGGATCACAGATCAGGATGGAGCCACAGGGTCTTGGGAAGAACATGGAATCCTGGGGATTTCCGAGAGGACTCTGGGGGTCTGGGGAGGGCAACTGGGTGCAGGGAAGAGCTGTCCAGCTTCAGAGAGGGCGCTAGGGTCCTGGGAAGGGGCATGGGGTCCAGGGGAGGGGCGTGTGGGTTGAGAGGTGGGGCTTGGGATTGGATCGCGGGCAAGGAATCTGGGGAGAGGTGCCGGGTCCAGGGAAGGAATTTGGAAACAAGGGTGGGGCAAGTGGTTTCAGGAAGAGGCTCGGGGTCTGAGATGGGAGCACCCAGAGTACGGGGAGGGATGCGAGACTGGGAGAGGACTTGGGGTCCCGGGGATCAACAGAGAATCCATAGGAGGAGCGCGGGGTCATGGTAAGAGATGCGGATTCCAGGGACTAACCAGGGTCGCGGGGCGGGAGCCTCAGAGGGCTGAGGCAGCACTTTACCTGCTTCGGATGGAGTCGTCCTACAGGTCCCGGCAAATGTACCACAGGATCACGCAGAGGATGAGCAGGATAGTGAAGAGGAACAGAGCCACGAAGATGGCCTTGGTCACCGGGGAGACCAGGGCATGCATGGTCTCACTGAGGGGGCGCCGCGGGGTCCTGAAGGAGGGACAGCGACGAGAGTGGTGCGGCCTGCCACCTGCACCCGTGGAGAGATGCCCTGACAGGGAAGAATCTTCTGCGGGCCAGCATCCCACGGGTGCCTGTGCCCTTGGGGCCAAGGGCATGCCCGGTCTGGTGGAGACACCAGGTCCCCTGGACCCCCAACCCACGACTCCTTCACCGTGGTGCAGCCGGGAGGCTCTGCCCTTGGACGGTGGGAATCAAAGAATCTTAAGGCTGAGGGAGAACTGTCAGGCACTGCGGGGCACCTCCAGAGTGGACCCGGGGTCTCCTTGAGGAGAGAGACTGGGGAGAGGTGTGGGGGTCTCCCCTATGTTCCCCGGGGCATCCCTAAAAGACCATCCCTCTCATCTCTGTGGCACTTCGGGAAAGGGCGTGTTGGGGAGGTCATACGCTAGTCCCAGCCCATCCCATCCCGTGCCCAGCACTACACACTGACATTTTCCTGCACACAGTGACCGGTTCCAGGGCCGTCACCATCCTTTGGTGGATCTTTAAGGAAAAGTGAAAGTCACTCAGTTGTGTCCAACTCTGTCAGTCTCCTCTGTCCGTGGAAATCTTAAGGCTACACTGGAATGGGTTGCCATTCCCTTCTCCAGGGGATTTTCCTGACCCCAGAATCGAACCCTGGTCTCCTGCACTGCAGGCAGGTGCCTTACCACGATTCTGAGACACCAGAAAATAGACTCTTGAGAGTCCCTTGGACTGACTGCAAGGAGGTCCAACCAGTCCATTCTAAAGGAGATCAATCCTGGGTGTTCATTGGAAGGACTGATGCTAAAGCTGAAACTCCGATACTTTGGCCACCTCATGCGACACGTTGACTCACTGGAAAAGAGTCTGAGGCTAGGAGGGATTCGGGGTGGGAGGAGACGGGGACGACAGAGAATGAGATGGCTGGATGGCATCACCGACTCGATGGACATGAGTGAACTCCGGGAGTTGGTGATGGACAGGGAGGCCTGGCGTGCTGTGATTCATGGGGTCGCAAAGAGTCGGACACGACTGAGCGACTGAACTGAACTGAACTGAAGAAGAGAGGAGCCAAAAGTAGCCGCTATGGGCCAGGGCTGTTTGAACAAATCCCGAGCCTTCTCAAGGTCCAAAAGGGTGCATCCACCTGTGCCTGGGGTGAGCCAAGGCCCACTCTGGCTGCTTTGTCTCCATTGCAACCCACCCTCCCCACCCCCACCCCAACTTCTGCCCTCTGCAGCCCACCAGTGGTTCTGGACCAGCAGCATCCCCATCACCTGGGTGCAGAGAAGAGAACTGAGATCTTAGGCTCCACGCAACTACACAGCGAGGATCTGCATATTAACGAGATCCCCAGGAGGGGAGGGGCTTCCCTGGTGGCTCAGATGGTAAAGCATCTGCCTGCAATGCCAGAGACCCAGGTTCGATCTCTGGGTCTGGAAGATCCCCTGGAGAAGGGAATGGCAACCCCAGGATTTCATGGACAGAGGAGACTGGTGGCTTCCTTGGGTTCGCAGAGTCAGACACGACTGAGAGACTCACACTTTCACTTTCAGGATGGGGAGGGGGCAAGTCACCACGTGTTCACTGCCACTTGTGCTGTGGTCCTCTGCCTTGTATAGTCTGTGAATGCAGGGTCATGGTGTCTCTCATAGTCAGGAAAGGCTTCCCCATTGGCTCCTGCGTGCCTGCCAAGTCGCTTCAGTTCTGTCCTGGGTTGGCAAGCGGTTCTTTAACCCCTACCGCCACCCAGTGGTGAGTAATTCGCCTGCAATGCAGGAGCTGCAGGAGAGGAGGGTTGGATCTCTGGGTCTGGAAAATTCCTTGCAGGAGGAAATGGCAACCCACTCCAGAATTCCTGCCTGGGAAATTCCGTGGACAGAGGAGCCTGGTGGGCTACAGTCCATGAACAACTTAGCACGCACGCATATTCAGAAGTAATCGAGCCTGATTTCTTCAGTGGAGACTTTCTGGAAGCTCCAGTTAGTTACTCACCTAGCAAGAGTTGGTCTCAGTTCCTTAGGAGCGTGATTTCATTCATTCTGGAGAAGAAATTTTTTCATGAACTGAAGAGCAAGGACTATGAAGAAAAAATTTGATCTTAATGATGTAAAGGAAAACAGAAGTTAGGTTTTCTCTTCCCAGCCCACCCACCTCCAAACCTCTGTTCTTGGTTTTCTCCTACTGTCTCAGGTGGAGACAGGCGGTAAATAGTGATTTCTGTGCTCTGCATGTCACCCCTGCAGTCTAGCCTGTTCTAGTGAGAGGGAGAAGTAGCGCTTTGCCCATGGGGTTGTCAGAAAACATGATTGTCAGACTTGCAAGCACTGACTGCACAGACCAGATCACATTTCACTCCCTCAGCTGCCAACATGCCACACGTGAGCCACTGTCAGAAGAGCATTGCTGTTGGAAGGAGTGAGGCCACTTGCAGTTTGGGTGAGATCCTGCATGCTCAGTCGGTCAGTTGTGTTCTACTCTTTGCGACCCCATGGACCGCAGCCTACCAGGTGGTTCTGTCCATGGGATTTCCCAGGCAAGAATACCAGAGTGGGTTGTCATTTCCTCCTCCAGAGGCTCTTCCTGACCCAGGGATCGAACCCTCATCTCCTGCATCGCAGGCAGATTATTTACCACTGAGCCACGTTGTGAAATATCTCTGAATTGGAATATCTCTGAACAGACTTAGGTCCGTTCAAGCAAGAAGTGTTTCCCCATGGTCTTTGCTGCTAAATTCCTTAAATTGTCACTGCTCTGAGTTAGTGTACCATGATTTTCTGTGCTGAATCTTTTCCTATGATGATAGCAACTTTCCTTCCTCAGCATCAGGCCAGGCCAGCAGGACCATCCAATCTGTAAAATATTAGGCACCTGCTGTGTACCGGGTATCTAGGGGGTACAGCAGTGAAGGCAGCAATCAGTAAGACAGAACCCAGGATGAGAGTCTAGTGGAGGCCCTAGAACAGCATGCAGATACCTAGGGCAGAGGCAGGTGTGGGGTTTGCCTACTCAGATCTGAGCAAGGTTCAGAAGAGAGACTGAAGAGTGAGGTCAGATAAGAATAGCGGAACAGGAGGAGGCTTCATGAAGAGCTCGCAATAGGAGAGAGAGGGGAAGGTCACTGCATGCACTGCTAACCCAGAGATGTGAAGTGCAGTCCTATGTGAGAAGTCGCAATAGGGTTATTCTGTGGCCAGAACAGAAGGTTGTGGCACAGGACAAGACAAAAGGAACACGCAAATGCAGATGCTGGTGGGGTCTCGGTGGCTGAAAAAAATGATTGAAGCTGCCCAGCTGCAGGAGAAACACCAACCCAGCACAGGGGCCAAGTGTTGTCAGTGCTTCCCCTCTTTTTCAAATTGAGCTTTAAATCCAGATTTTGATGTTGCCTCTCCGAATTTTAAGTGGCTGGCAACCACTGTGGAAAAGCTAAAAGCATCCTTTCTCTCATACTGACATGTCTCCCAGCCCCATTCCCCTACATATGACTCCCTCTGCTTTTCTCTGCTCTCCTTTCCCAGGGTCACACAGCACCCAGCCAAGATGGTACCTGTGGAAACAGGCAGTGGGTAGGAAAGGGTGAAGGGAAGAGAAAGTGCCATGGTGATGGAAGCTACCAAGCTCCGTTACTCTCCAGAGAGGCAAGCCATAAGTTCCTGGTAGGTGCTTTTTCTCTCTACCAATCAGAAATAGCACCCGTGAGACCAAGACGAACAAGTGATCTACCAATTTTATTGACATATGTTCTACATACCAGAGAATTCACTCTTCACTCATTTTCAGTGTATCATTGAATGCATCTTGGTATTCAGTGTGATGCTTACTGTAAGGTTTTCGTTGAGGAATTATGCTTCTATTCTTAGCTCATTGAATAGTTTTTATTAAAAAAGGCTGTTGGATTTCACTAAATGCTTTTCCTGTATATATTGAGGTAATCCTGTGGTTTTTGTCCTTTGTTCTATTAATGTGATACATGACACTAATTGATTTTCACATGTTAAAACAACTGCATATCTGGGATAAACCCAACTTGGTTATGGTGTATCGTCCCTCTTATGTGGTGCGGGATCCAGTTGATTAGCATATTGTTAAGCATTTTGTACATTTGTCATGATCTATCATTGTCTTTCTTTGTGATGACTTTATTCAGTTTGGCATATAATACTGGCTGTGTAAAATGAGTTGGGAAGTGTTCCCCCTCTCTTTAACATTTTGGTACAGTGTGTGAGGATCAGTGTTCATTCTTTTACTGTTTGGTAGAATCCAAAATTAAAGCCATCTGAACCTGGGCTTTTTTTTTTTTTTTTTTGCAGAAATAATTTTTACATAATTCGAAACTCTTACTTTTTAAAAAATTGTATTTCTTTTATTTTTGGCTGTGCTGGGTCTTTGTTGCTGCATGCAATCTTTCTCTAGCTGCAGCTGCTGGAGACCACTCTCTTGTGGAGCACGGGCTCTAGGATGCACGGGCTTCAGTAGTTGTGGCTCATGGGCCCACTTGCTGCCTGGCACATGAAATCCTCCAAGACCAGAGATGAAACCCGTGTTCCCCGCTGTGGCAGGCAGATTCCTAACCATTGGACCACCAGGGAAGTCCCCGAAATCCTGACTTTTAAGTTTTATTTAGATATTCTACTTCTTCTTTTTAAATATTCTTTGAACTATATCTATTGATACAAATTCATACAGCACAGAATTCATCCATTTAAAGTGTAAAATGCAATCATTGTTAGTGTGTTTGGAGAGTCAGACAAGCATAACCACAGTCCGTTTTAGAACATTTCCAGCACACCACTGAGATCCAAAGTGGATGAACATTCACAGACACTGTATCCACCACCACCTCCCCCCAGCTCACCCCAGCCTTAGGGTGTGTGTGTGTGTGTTCAGTCGCTCAGTCATGTCTGTCTCTTTGCAACCCCATGGGCTGAAGCCTGCCAGGCCCTTCTGTCCATAGGGTTTCCCAGGCAAGAATACTGGAGTGGGTAGCCATTTCCTTCTCCAGGGGATCTTCGCAAGCCAGGGATCGAACCCGCATCTCCTGCGTCTCCTGCATTGGCAGGCGGATTCTATACCACTGCGCCATGTGGGAAGCCCCCAGCCTTCAGTTCAGTTCAGTCGCTCAGTCGTGTCCGACTCTTTGCAACCCCATGAATCACAGCACGCCAGGCCTCCCTGTCCACCACCAACTCCCGGAGTTCACTCAAACTCATGTCCACAGAGTCGGCGATGCCATCCAGCCATCTCATTCTCTGTCTTCCCCTTCTCCTGCCGCCCCCAACCTTTCCCAGCATCAGAGTCTTTTCCAGTGAGTCAACTCGTCGCATGAGGTGGCCAAAGTATTGCAGTTTCAGCCTTAGGTAACCATTAATTCTCTTTCTTCATCTGTAGATTTCCCTGTCCTGGGTATTTCATATAAATGGAATCATAACATGTGGTCTTTGGTGGCTGGCTTCCTTCACCTAGCATGATGTTTTCAAGGTTCACCTACATTGTCTTTTTACATTTTGTGTTTCAAGCATTTGGTGTCACATCTAAGCATCCATTTCTGAAATCCAACGTCTTAAAAATGTACCTCTGCATTTTCTTCTGAGAGTTTTAATGGCTCAAGTCTGGGAACTGAACAAAAGGCTGTGACTCTCTGTTTTTGTGATTCAGAGTAGACTTTTGTTCATTTGACCTGTGACATCTCTGCTTAAACAGACCAACTAAGAACTGACTGGGCTTCCTAACTCTTTTACTTCTAGGAAGATCATGAGCAACTAGATAAAACCATAGAGCTGCCCAAGCCAGACTGTTCCGATTGGTGCTTTGACTCTTCTCTCCATTCCTGTAAGCAGGCCCACCTGGCCCTTGGTGGTTGTGTGCTCCCGCTTGGCTCCTGCCATCTGGGGATCTAAATACTCCCACTGCATTTAGGTTTCCCAGTTCAGCGACTGCAGTTCCTACTGTGAGTTCTGGCCTGCAGAGAAGGGCAATCACAGAGTTCTTCAAGGGTGCTGGGGCTCCCCTCACAGTCTTGGTGAAAGGCGTGTCTTCAGGACTCTCCCAGTATGGATGAGTGTGTCTTCAATGACAAATCCACACTAACAGTCAAATCTCCGTAACCCCCTGAATGCCTTCCTCTGTATTAAACCAAGCAGGTCTGACAATTCCAACTCACTCACTGTGGGCCCAGTTTTGGTCCATAGTTCAGCCTACCAGACAAACTTAGAAGAGCCCTTTCTCACTCCCTGAGTTGCGATACTAAATGCAGAATGTATACTTAGTGAATCATTTTGGCCTGATCTAGCTTTATGTGGGAAGGCTGATCCCACTGGGGGTCAGGAGGCTGCTCCCAACTGAGGATGGGGAGGATTCTTCTCCTAGAAAGGATGACTCACCAGACTTGATGGGCTCAGTGTCCCCAGCTTCATCAGGGTCTCCCCACACAGCTCTATCACAATGTACAGAATCCCATTCTTTCCAAGTCAGCGCCCTCATTTTAAAAGGAAACACCTTAGTGACAGAATATAACTGCTAGTCTAATTCAACCAGTTGCAGGATGAGCGTTCGCATGTGATCATTAGAAATCTCAACCCTGAATCTACAGGAGATAAGTGTCTCCTTATGGGTACACATAGAATCTTTTAGGTCTTTTACTGTAGACTGAGCTACTCCTTTTCTTTCACCACTCTTTCTAACTATATTGGGAGCAACCAGAAAGCTCGTTATATCTATCAGTGTTCCAGAAATGTTCAAAAGTATCATATATACAGTCACAGAACACCTTGCACCCAGCACTTCTTTTAAGTGGTTCATCAGGCATATCCAAAGCAGATATTTTGCATTTCTCTCTTGCCATAGACTATCGGTGCTGTCTTTACTGTGGAGTCATTAGCAGTTTTAACCCTAATCAAATTACAGAGCTAATTCTAGAAACCCCAGAACCAATTGAGAAAACTCATTTTTTAAATTGAAGTGGCTATACAGAACTATTTGCTACAGATGTACACTATAGTGATTTGCAGTTTTAAAGGTTATACTCCATTTATAGCTATTACAAAATATTGGCTATATTCCCCATGTTTTGCAATATATCCTTGTAACTTATTTGATACGTACTGGTTTGTACCTCTTCCTCCCCTGTCCCTAACCTGCCCCTTCCTCCTTCCGTCTCCCAACTGGTAACCACTAGTTTGTTCTCTGTGTCTGTGAGTCAGCTACTTCTGTGTTAATATTCAGTTGTTCAGTTGCTCAGTCCTGTCCCACTCTTTGTGACTGACCCCACAGAAGAGCAGGCTTTCCAGTCCTTCACCATCTCCCGGAACCTGCTCGAACTCACGCCCATCGAGTTGGTAATGCTGTCCAACCATCTCACCCTTTGTTCTCCCCTTCTTTTCCTGCCTCAGTCTTTCCCCAAATCAGGGTCTTTTCTAAGGAGCCAGTTCTTCCCATCAGATGGCCAAAGTATTGGAGGTTTAGGTTTAGCATCAGTCCTTCAAATGAATATTTAGGACTGATTTCCTTTAGGATGGACTGGTTGGATCTCCTTGCAGTCCAAGGGACTCTCCAGAGTCTTCTCTAACACCATAGTTCAAAAGCATCAATTCTTCAGTGCTCAGCCTTCTTTACGGTCCAACTCTCACATCCATACATGACTACTGGAAAAACCATAGCTTTGACTAGTTGGACCTTTGTCAGCAAAGAAATGTCTCTGTTTTTTAATATGCTATCAAAGATGGTCATAACTTTCCTTCCAAGGTGTAAGCGTCTTTTAATTTCATGGCTGCAATCAGCATCCGCAGTGATTTTGGAGCCCAAAAAAATAAAGTCCGACACTGTTTCTACTGTTTGCCCATCTATTTCCCATGAAGTGATGGGACCAGATGCCATGATCTTAGTTTTCTGAATGTTGAGCTTCAAGCCAACTTTTTCACTCTCCTCTTTCACTTTCATCAAGAAGCTTTGTAGTTCCTCTTCACTTTCTGCCATAAGGGTGGTGTCATCTGCATATCTGAGGTTATTGATATTTCTCCCGGCAATCTCGATTCCAGCTTGTGCTTCTTCCAGCCCAGCGTTCCTCATGATGTACTCTGCATATAAGTTAAATAAACAGGGTGACAATATACAGCCTTGACGTACTCCTTTTCCTATTTGGAACCAGTCTGTTGTTCCATGCCCAGTTCTAACTGTTGCTTTCTGACCTGCATACAGGTTTCTCAAGAGGCCTGTCAGGTGGTCTGGGATTCCCATCTCTTTCAGAATCTTCCACAGTTTGTTGTGATCCACACAGTCAAAGGCTTTGGCATAGTCAAGGAAGCAAGAAATAGATGTTTTTCTGGAACTCTCTTGCTTTTTCCATGATCCAGCAGATGTTGGCAATTTGATCTCTGGTTCCTCTGCCTTTCTAAAACCAGCTTGGACATCTGGAAGTTCATGGTTCACATATTGCTGAAGCCTGGCTTGGGGAATTTTGAGCATGACTTTGCTAGCTTGTGAGATGAGTGCAATTGTGCGGTAGTCTGAGCATTCTTTGGCATTGCCTTTCTTTGGGATTGGGATGAAGACTGACCTTTTCCAGTCCTGTGGCCACTGCTGAGTTTTCCAAATTTGCTGGCATATTGAGTGCAGCACTTTCACAGCATCATCTTTCAGGATTTGAAATAGCTCAACTGGAATTCCATCACCTCCACTAGCTTTGTTCGTAGTGCTGCTTTCTAAGGCCCACTTGACTTCACGTAGTGGCAAATGGGATAATATCCTGAAGTTCTCTTTCTGCTGGTTGCTGTTAGTGTACAGAAATGCGAATAGATTTTTATATATTAATGTCATATACTGCAACTTCACTGAATTCATCAGTGAGCTCTAGTAGTTTTCTGGACCAGGACACTGGGAGTTCTTTTGGCCAGAGCAAAAAGGAACCTCAAGCTGCCATGCACAGCCGAGTGGAGAAGGGGTGGGTGAGCGTCTCTCAGGAGTATGCTGGGGCAGCTAGAATATAGAGAGGAAGTGGGGGGATTCAGCGGTTGACAGGGAGCACCCTGCCACAATCCTGACAGCTGAGGAGGCAGCCGAGAGTGTTTGCGGGGTCCCAGACAGTCTAAAATGGAACTTGGCTTCTCAGGGGTCCAAGGCATCCCCGGGTCATGTGGGAGGGCACTTAGTAGTGCCCTGTCTGTCTATGGGAAACACTGGGCAATTCTGTCTAGCTCGCCCAAGCTGTGTCTAGAGACATTTAATTCAGGTGGTGTTTCAGCGCCCAGTTTGCAAGAATTGACAAGGAAGCCCACCCCTCACTGGTGATGGGAGGCTTGCAGCATGGAGCCAAGATCCACCGGGAGATCAGTGCTTATGCACCTTAGATGCAGACTTGCTGTGAGACACAGCATGCTTCCCCTTAACCATGTGGCAGACTTAAGTGTCAGGACCCTCGCCACCTCCTGTACCTCCCCCAAGTTCTCGGGACCCCATGAGGCAGGTGCCCCTAGGATTACCTGTGTGGGGAAACAGAGGCTCAGAGTGGGTGAGCCAGGCAGCTGGGCATCAGCTGGGAATCAACAAGGCAGCAGTGCCCCCCTTGGCATCTCCTCACCCAAGCCCTCTCTCTCACCCACTGGGCTGGGCTCCTGGGCCCCGGATGGCTGACACCTCAAGGTCAGAGACGTTTCTGATTCTGGAAATCTCCAGAAGATTCTCAACCCCAGGAGCAGAGTTGGGGTAAGGGGCATTATTGGGGCGGGCCACTAATGTGGGCCACCCTGCATGGCCACCTCTTTGATGCTAGAGCACCAGGCCCCAGAGCAGAATGGCAGCTTTCATGGCTTGGACACAGAGCCAGATGGAGGTCCCGTGGATGGCAGTCACAGAAAAGGGAGCCACACTGTGTGTGAAGGCCCAGGGAGACTGCCCCCTCCTGCATGCCTGGGACCTCGATGTGTGTAGCAAGGCCTTCCTGGGGTGGACAGGTTGTGGAGCCCAGAGGATGGCGGCCTGTCCTCCTTCTGTGCCCGCATAACTCCCTTGTGGCTCAGACCAGAAAGAATCAACCTGCAATGTGGGAGACCTGAGGTCGATTCCCATGTTGGGAAGATCTCCTGTGGCGGGGGGAGAGCATGGCAACCCACTGCAGTATTCTTGCCGGGAGAATCCCCATGGACAGAGGAGCCTGGCAGGCTATTGTCCATGGGGTCGCAAAGAGTCGCACATGACTGAGCAGCTAAGCACATGACTCCCAAAGCTGTGGAACAGAAGTTTAGTGCAGGGAAGCACAGGTCTTTTCCTGAGAAGTGTCCTGGTCAGCCGAGGAAGTGCAGGCCAGGGGTCGACCCCTGCATAGAAAGCAGAGAAGCTTCTGCACATGCCAAGTCCCCTCTCTGGGCCTTGTACAGACACTCTTGGGCCACTCTGAGTCATTTTCCAAGGGCGAGAGGCCATGGTGAGTTAGTGAGTGTCGAGGATGGCCAAGCTGGGGCACTGCCTCCTGTGGGACAGGGACCTGCAAAGAAGCCTAGCGATGGCTGGGTGAGGGCACCCAGGGGCCCAGCCAGGAGGGTGCTGGTTTCATAAGCCTTTTGAGACTCGGACTTTGCTATTCTCTCTCTCTCTTGGTGAGCCCCAGTTACAGTTCTGGTGCAGTCCCCTGTTTAAGAGAGACGGCCCACACCTCCTGGGGAAGATGAAGAGGAGAGGGGCCGTTAAGTCTGCGTCTCGGCAGGTGGAGGGCAGGCCGGCAGCCCTGGGTGTCCCTCCTGCGCCCTTCACCACACAGCCACAGGACGGCCTGTCATCCTGCCCTGAGGATGCTCAGGAGACCGCGAGCCACCTGGAACTCACCTCCGTCACCGCCCTGGCCAGGACCTATGCTCCCTGTTGCTGGTCCAGGGACAGCAGCCCTGCCCGCCTTGATGGGTCCTGACGCCTGGCAGCCCAAAGGCATGTAGCTGCCAGTCTCCCTAGTCCCTGTCCTGATAAGGTGGCCCTGCCCATCGAGAGCCCGAGGCTCTGCTTCACCTGGCCTCCTGCCCAGATGGTTCCTCCCGTGGTGGTGGTGGGCCCCACCGCTGTGCCCACCCAGATCTTCAGGCTGGCCCCTGGGCAGCTCCCAGTAGCCACCCTGGTGCCTCTGTGCACCATGTGGATGCCAGTCGTGGCTGCCGGGCCAGACCACAACCTGACCTTGACCTCTCAGGCCCAGAACCCGTTCTATTACTGTTCAGGCAGCCCCTCTTTCTCATAATCTCCGGCCATTCTTTCCCGTAATCCCCAAACCCCTTCAGGTGGGCCCCCAGAGGACCCCAAACATGCACCCTCTTCAGACAGATAAAGGTGGCCCTGTGGTCAGAACACTGCAGGGTGATAAAGAGGCTGAAAACACGAGGGATCTCCCGCCCAGCACACGTCTTCAGCGCCTCTGTCCTGGTCCTGGCTGAGCATTTTAGTCCCCTCAGGCAGCTGCTTGCTCACGAAGGCAGGACAGATGGCCGCCCACCCTGGCACAATGCGGGCACCTCGTACACACCTGGGGAAGACCCTCAGACACCCCGCACCCACTCATTGAGAAGACCTGTCAAAGGCTGGACAAGAGCCTGGTGGAGTGGCTTCATGGGCACAGGGACACTGTCCAGCAGGCTCCTCACTTGACAGATGAGGAGAAGTTAGGCCTACCCTTGTCAGGGGCCCCAAAAGAGCTTTTGTTGTCCTGAGACGCACAGGGCTGGAGCCCGTGGTCCCTGCTTGAGGCCTACAGCTGTTCAGTTTGGGGGCTCGCTGGTGTCTGGACAGCAGGCCCAAGGTTTGGTTTCATTGCAGGGCCTATATCTGGTAACATTTTCTTGTTTCTCTTTTCTTTTCCTTTTCCAACTGAGCACTCTGAGGGTGTCACACCTCAGCACCCTCTGCTCACTGGGGTGTCCAGTTTATACTGTGCTTTCTCTTAAAAGTGTTTGTCCTGAGGAGCATAGCAAATACCCCTCCAGGGTCTCGCTGCAGAGACAAGCTCTCCGAGATCAGGTGAGGGGAGAGCGCACACACCGGTCCTCTGGAACTAGAAGGCTGGGTCTCTCTTGTTGGTAGTCTGGCGCAGGCAGAGGAGGCCCCTGAGAAAGGCCTTGGGGCGGTGCAGGCCAGGCCTCTGTCAGCCCCGGCACTGAGCTGCTGTGACGCCCAACTAGGCTGCTGACTTCCAAGCCAAAATGCAGCCCCTTATGAAGGTTCGCTGCCTGATCAACACCTTACCTTTTGAGAAGTTTTCATTCGTCTTTTTGACTTGACTTCCATATGCCTCTTGACCTGGAATCACATGCAGATGCTTCTATTTAAAAATCACGCCTGGAAACCTCAGCATGTGTGGCACCTGCTTACCTGTAAATCTATAGAGAAAGCGGAGATGTGCAGATTGCAATCTCAAGTCATCTGCTTGTCACAAAAGGCACCTTTTATTTACAAAGTCAAGGCTGCCTGACATCAAAAGAGACTCATGTGGTACATTTTTCAGTCCGCGGTAGATTTTGACTGATGTCTGCAGAGTGAAGTGGCTAAGCACGCGTTCTCCTGGGCCAGGCAGAGGTGGCAGCCTAAGGTCACACAACAGTGGAGGGAGGGAGCATGGCCTTGATGGGCTGGCCCTGGACAGTCAAACTGTCTTGAGCCCCACGCGTGCCCAGGTCACCAGAGGAGAGGCCAGGCGGCTTCAGAGGCCCAGGATTAGTTCTGTCCCCGGGGCCACACAGGCGACAGTGTCTAGGAGACTGGAAATGCAATTCAAGCAGACAGGGTGTCTCAGAGAGGGGGCCTGCCTCACAAGTGCTCCAACTAGGTAAGGGTGACCCTGGAGGCCCAAACGGGCAGACCTGGGGGAGCCAGTGATCCATAGCCAACTCATTTCCCACCAGCTTCGCCCGAGCCTCCCTCGGTCCATTGCTCATTTTGGGTCCTCAGTGGCACCTGGGCTTCCACGGTCTGTCCCTTCACAAAGGGAGGTGCCATGGCCAAACAGGGATGAGGTGGGGAGGTTGGAAAAGGCTGATTTCTGGATGACAGAAACAAGGCTTAGCCTGCGGTGAGCAAAGCTGGCAGTGCTCTGGAGTGCCAGCTCTCTGCAGGAGGAACTGCCTGGGACTCCGTGGGAACTGTCATGAGGAAAGACCTTGGGATGGATCGAGCTACAAACTTGGAGGGGAGGCTGACGAGACACCACAGCCTGGGGCTTGTCCACGCCCGACTCCACAAGCAAGACCCGTGACCAGGCAGCAAGGTGCTCAGCCGTCCACTGAGCCTCTGGAAAGGGAGGGAGGGTCCCCATCTCCAGGGTCTGATGTCCCAACCAGGGGCCACCCAAGGCCCTGTGCAAACCCCCCAGACAACGAACTCTGCACACCCCCACCCTCAGCAAACCTGGGGATGCCGAAGCCTCGCTCAGGCAGCACCTCCGGCCTCCGAGCAGTGCTCTGAGGAGTTGTAGGGGGGCTGGGGTGCAGCCAGGCCATCGTGGGGCCTGGGCTGGAGTGTGCAGTGAGGCTGAGTCCTTGGTCCTCAGGGGTCCCAGGGGCAGGTCAGCCACCCACCCTCCTCCTGAATGTCTCTCCTTTCTGGGGGAAGAGTCTAAATTCACCCAACCAGTGGGGCTTAGAACCCACAACTCATGAGTTCTTGGCCCACAAGAGCCCCCCTGGCCACTCTGCACAAAAAGGGCCAATGGGGGGACATCCATGCAGATCAGTGGAAGAGAGCCACCGGGAGATGACCTTGGGGATAACCCAGAGAGCAGGAGTGTGAAGTTACTGTGAGCAGCCAAGACCATCTACAGGCTGCTGAGTTCTTACTAACTCACTTGCCGCTGCTTACCCTCTTCAGCTTCTGTATCATTTATGCAAAAGCTTCTGAAGTCTGGTGATGCTAAGGGGCCCCCATGGAAAGGCGAGCGATTCCCTGTGCTCCCCCCCCAAGGTCATGGGCACAGCAGTCCCCATCCAATATCTGAGCTAGGACACCAGCTTTCTCTCAAGGCTTAAGGAGGCCCCTGAAACAGAGGATCCTATGCAATACAACTCCACCCTGACTGGGACTCCTGGGGGCCCCAGTCCGGGTGGTCAGGCTGAGACCCCTCACCCCCTCACTTCCTCAGTGAACTCGGGGAGTCAGAGGCTTTGTCTTTGGGACACAGTCTCAGGTAGGCAAGAGGGAGGGGCCCAAGTCCTGTGGAGACTCAAGGTGAGGACCAGAGGAGACTGAGGGTCCCCAGAGGATGCATGTGCAGCCCTCCTAACAGCCCTGGGGGACCAGGGGGCATTGCATTCAGATGTGACATCACTGATCCTGATGGGAGGGGAGAAGTGAGGGCCTGGGTCAGGTGCCCGGTTCAGGTCAGCAGAGTGAAGGAGCCCAGCTGTGCTAGGAGTCAAGGGAGAAACTTGAGGGGGGCTGTGGGACCCCAGGCCATCCAGGTCGTCAATGCTCTCAGCCCTGGGAGACCCCGGCAGGGTTGTAGGAATGAGCTCCTACTCCTGCTTGCCTCTCAGCAGTCCTGGCTGGGGAGGGCCTGGTTCTAAGGGGAGCAAAGTCAGTGACAGACAGTGGTGCTCAGATCTGCTGCGAGTCAAAGTGAAGAGCAGGAGGAGGGTTGAGGAACTCAGGGGTCATCGTCTCAGCTCTGGGAAGCCCTGGGCTTGAAGCCCTGATGTCATGCCCACAGACTTCCCTTTGGGGTCCCAGTGAAGTGATGGCCTTGGTGTGAGGGCCCTGTCTCCAGTCTACACAAGGGGCATCCCGGACCTGCCAGGCCTCAAGATGACGACCTTGAGGGAGGACACAGGGAACCCCACAGGTCCTGGAACCTGCTTTCTGACCGAGGCAACTCTGTTGGCTGCATGAGCACAGGGTCTCAGGGACACTGGAGACTTGATATAAGGGGCGGGGCCTCAGAGATTGGGGGAGAGATTCTTAGGTTTTGAAGGAGTTTAGGTGAGGACCCTGAGGGGGGACTGAGGGGACCCTGAGCCCCAGTCAGAGGAGAATTAAGAGGAGTCGGTCCCTGCTGTTGGTCCTTGGCATCCCTGGGGTAGGATGAGTGCAGCAGACATGGTCAGACTTCCTGATATCTGGGTCCCAGACTGAGACCTCGCATATGGGGTGGGGACTCAGCAGGGCAGATTCCCAGGTCCTGCGAGGTGTCAAGTTGAGGACCCCGAGGAGGGAATAGGGGGCCGTGGACCCCAGTCAGAGGAGACCTCAGAGAAGCCTGTCTCTGTTGTCAGTCCAGGGCGACCGTGGAGTAGAATGAGTGAAACAGGCATGGTCTGACTTCCTGACATCTGCATCTTTGAGATATTGTGGCCCTGGTGTAAGGGGCAAGGCCTCAGCTAGGGAGAAGCGAGAATCCATGTCCTGCCTTGGGGCAAGGCGAGGTCCCTGAGGAGGACTGAGTGGGCCCCGAGGGAGGATTGACGAAACCCCACAGATCCCCGCCCCTGTCTTTGGCCCCGGGAGCCCTTGGGGTGAGAAGAGCACACTAGGCCTGTCTGCCTTCCTCACATGCGGGTCTCAGAGAGACTGGGGACCTCGTGAAAGTGGCGGGGTCTCAAAATGGTGGACGGGAGAATTCCCGGTCCTGTCTGGGGTCCAGGCCCCATGCGAAGAAGAACTGAAGTGGTTAGACCCCAACAGGGAGGGATCTTGGCCCTTGTGGGGACTCTTGGAGTGCCCAGAGCAGGGTGAAGAGGGTGAGCAGTTTCTTGACTGGACCTCGGGACCACAGGTGATCAGGTGGAGGAGGGCTGAGGCTTCAGGTCCACAGACGGTGGACTCCCCAGACCCTGAGGGAGGACTGAGCAGACCCCCGCTCCTGTGGTCAGTGCTAGGAGGCCAGTCAGGATGTGAGGTGGAGCTGAGGACCAAGCATCTCCCTAGCCTAGCACCCGCGGGCCACTTAGCACTTTCTGTTCAGGCTTGCATCTTGTTCTGAGTTTCCATGCAGGCCCCCAGAGTGGAGGGACCAGGTCGTGCCAGGGGAAATGTAAACACTACAAGGGGACCTCCCACCACACAACTGGGGGACCTCACAGAGTCCACCCTTCCTACCATCGGAGAAGGCTCAGGGCTGTGCCACATATACCCCTGAGCCACCCACCTCCATTTCTCTCACAGGAGCTGCAGGAACCAGGAGGCAAAGGCAGAGCTCTGAGGTCCATGTCCTGAGGTCAGAGAGCAGAGGAGCTCCAGGCAGTACCAGGAGTCAAGCTGAGGAGGGTGCCCTGAGTGTGCGCCAGGGGCTGCCCATCCCAGAACAGAGGGGAACCCACAAGGGCCTAATTCCCACACCTTGTCACCCTGGAAATCTCGAGCTGTGCTGTTTGCACCTCAGTGAGCCACCTCTGAAGGAGTCTTTGGGCCTAGAAAAGAAAACAACAGTCTCAAAGGCCCTTGCTGAATCATCTAACTTCAGAGAAAACAAAACCGAACTTTAGGTCCCTCCCTGATACTCCAGGCCGGTTGTATCTATCTGGGACTTATCATAGCCTGTCCAGAAGACTTCCACCCCCTACACCTGCCCAGAAGACTTATCACCCCCTGCCCAACTACAAATGCCATCTCTACCCAAAATATCCCGCCTGATTAACGTTTCCCTTATCGTTTCTACAAACCCCCTATAAATATGGAGCCTCCCTGATCTCTCTTGGCAGTCAGCCTGGTCGTTGGGCCGACTGTCGCCCCTCCTTGCCTGAATAAAGGTAACCTACTTCCGTTGAGGTTGTCTCTCCTTTTCTGCCTCGGCCTGAACTATACCTTACAACCTCACTTCCTCCTTCAGGTAGCCAGGGGACTGGCCACTCCGGAGGCACGCCCCTGTGAGATCTGAGAGCACCCCTCAAGGGGAGAACTGTAAGTGGCCTGTGTCAGACTGCCCAGGGTGCATTTCTCAGCCGAGGCTGCTCACACCCTGACTCTCCCCAAGATGGGTGGTCCCCATCGGTCCCCCTGCCTCACTCCTGTCTGTGGTTTGATCCCAGGCACCGTGCTTGTGGTCGAGATGAGTGAGCTGAGCAAGCCCGAGGAAGACCTTCAGGACAGAGGCGAGGCCCAGGGCCGGGTAGAGGCGCAGCTCTTGGGGGCTGAGGCAGGAGAGGCTGCATCCCCCTCAGCCTTGTCCCCTCAGTCTCCTGCTCCACCCCTGGGGAGGCCTTGCCCCAGGAAGCTCTTAATGAGATGGTGGCAGGAGCCTGGTGAAGTTCCCGTTCCTCAAGTATCAAGCCAAAGAACTGACCTCCCAGGCGGAAATGCTGAAGAAGGTCTTCAGGGATAACCAGGAGCACTTCCCGGTGGTCTTCAGCCAAGCCTCGGAGTGCCTGCAGCTGGCCTTTGGGGTGGAGGTGAAGGAGGTGGACCTCAGGGAGCACACCTACATCAAGGTCCCCACCCTGGGCCTCACCTGCGATGCGATGCAGAGCGGTGGGCAGGGCCTGCCCAAGGCCGGCCTCCTCATCCTGATCATGTGGAATGGAGACCCCGCCCCTGAGGAGGCGGTCTGGGGAGCACTTGGCAAATGGGGGTGTGTGTCGGGAGGGAGCATTGTGTCTTTGGGGAGCCCAGGGAGCTGCTGACCCAAGTGTGGGTGCAGGAGGGATACCTGGAGTACCGGCAGGTGCCTGACAACGACCCCACTCGATAAGAGTTCCTGTAGAGTACCTGGGCCTATGCGGAGACGAGCAAGTAGGAAGTCACGGAGTAACTGCTCAGAGACCATCAAAGGTTTTCCAGGGCCTTCTCACCCCCATCGGCAGAGGCTGTGAGGGAGGGGGAAGAGGATCCCTGACCCAGAAAAGTAGCCAAGTTGATCCTTCCCTCTGTTATTGAAGAGGGAGCGGTGAGCCTTCTCAGTAGTGATGGCCTGGGCCACTTGGGGGAGCCCGGGCTGTAGCATCTTTCTCTGTGATGACATGGAAATTCATCTGTTTTTTAGGAATTTTTCAAATGTGTTTTTTCAGCTTAAGCCTTAATAAACTTCAGTATCTAACTTTGTGAATGACATTGATCACACATGTATTTGTAATTAACCAGTTTAAGGACCAGAGTTTTGCTGTTTTGTAAAAGAGATTGGGCGGAGAAGGCAATGGCGAGCCACTCCAGTGTTCTTGCCTAGAAAATCGCATGGAGAGAGGAGCCTGGTGGGCTGCAGTCCATGGGGTCGCTACTAGTCGGACACGACTGAGCGACTTCACTTTCACTTTTCACTTTCACACATTGGAGAAGGAAATGGCAACCCACTCCAGTGTTCTTGCCTGGAGAATCCCAGGGACGGCGGAGCCTGGTCGGCTGCCATCTATGGGGTCGCACAGAGTCGGACACGACTGAAGTGACTTAGCAGCAGCAGCAGCAGCAGCAAAAGAGATTGGGAACTCTCCCATTTTATTTTGTGACCCTGAGCAAGATCACATGGAATTGGAATTACAACTATTTTGGATATGTGAACTTACTTAGCAGTATATAGTTGGTGGAAGAATTGGAAAATAAAAAACGATTGTAGTGAATTCTTCTTTTAGGTTTTGTCAGTCCTTTTCTACAGCTAATCCACGTCTGTTTACTTGGATTTTGCGAGGTTATTATTTAAGAAAGTAGGAGAAAATTGATGAGATTAATAAGCCCCCTTCTCACTGAATCATTTATTCCACAGTACTTCAAGCCTCCGTGAAAGGCCATGTTAGCAGTGGGGACACTAGGAGAAGCAGGACACCTCCACGCCTAGAGCGATGGTATAGGAGCCACAGTCACACAAGGTGGAGAGATGCCTAGTTCCACAGAAAAAAATACGGGGCAGGGCGGTGGGGCTCCAGGAGGAGCCCTCGAGTGTTGGTGTCTGAGCCAGGGCGGTTTGGGGCCTTGGGAAGCTGGGTTCCTTCTGTGGGAAATGATGGTAACAAACCTGAGTGGTGGCAACAGCCAGACTATAGACGGGGTCTTATGTGTGAGAGGAAGATCTGGAATCAGACATGCACTTTAGAAGTTCATCTTCTCTCTAATAAATCTCCTGGATCTGAAAAAGAAAATGCACTTTGGTCAGAGCAGATAGACATGTGGTTTTTCTGCCTGAGTCTAAATACACTCGAAAGTTTCCAAATGGGAAATGAGCGAATTTTGTTTGGCACACAGTCTATTCAGTCTCGGGGCATATAGTTGAAGACATTTCGATTACCACAATCAGTCTTCTGCTAAGATATTAATGGGGTTCTTCTTTGAAACTGGCAGTTGGACACTTCAACTGATGGGTCAGCTTTCCTAGGTGGTTAGACCCCAAAGTCATAAAAACTGCACTGAACTTGAATTCACACACCTCAGAATCCTCCTTGGAGGTGAATGCAGATTCATATCCTAGCCGGATTTTATAAGAAAACTCCCACTGTCCTTGTCCTCTCACCGCCCCTTGTCTGATACCTGCCCCTCATGAAGGTCATGACTGTCGGGGAGCCTGTGGGCACCTGTGCAGATGCTCAGGCAAGTTCAATCATGTGGAGGCAGCCGGGACTCCCAGGGGGAGACTGTGTCTGGCATCAGGAGGCAGGGGCACATCCTCAGCTCGCTGAGACTGTGGGCAGCATCACTGCAGAGGGAAGGGCAGAAAGAGCACTGGAGGGAGCCGGGGGGGCCCTTCCTGACATTCCCAAGAGCCTTGGAAGCTAAATCAGATCTTGCATTTGCAAGTGCCGATGATACAGAGTGGTGACTAGAAATGGAGATTCAAGGCACGTTTGGCCTTCTCAGAAACTCCTTAACACACGACGGGAATTGTGTTCATCACAAGCTATACCCTGGCTGCTGTCTGCTGAGCCCCGAGTACACTGCAGGCAGGGGAGAGACTCCAGGTCCTTGTTCTCATCTCTTCTCCCTCTGCTTCCTGGAAGCTGCCTACAGGGAACCTGGGATCCTTATGTAAACCTACAACAATTTGGAAATAAATACATGATTAATTCACCGATTTTAATACAAAGACAGGAAAAAAAACCGGTTAATCTAAATAACAATAGCATGTTGTTTGGGGAAAAAGCATCCCGTTTGTGTTGATGCCTGGGGTGGCATGGAAAGGTATTTTGGATGCAGGTGGTGCCACATCCGTGGGGCTGAGCTCCCAAGAAGCAGGAAAGGCTCCTGCCTGACTGATGGAAGCTCTGTCCAGGCGCCATCCATTCAGGGCCAACGGTGAGGACCTGAGGGACTGAGGAGGGTGGAGAGCCCTGGGAGCAAGGGGCAGGGATGCAGCCTAGGAGTCTGGAGCTGAGCTTCAAGCCAGAACCACATGAGAACCACACAGACCTCGCCCTCTGCCCTCCTTCTGGAGTCCATCCTTCTCTGCCTGTCCCTTCGTCACATGGCAGGTCCGGGTCAGGAGAAGAGGAGACATGTGGATGGGGAACTGGTGCCTGAACCTCTACGGAGAGGAGCACAAAGTGCCAGGTGGGAACCATGGCTCATAGGTCAGTAGGGCTGTTATGATATCTCCTGGGGGAACCATCTTCCTTTGGGAAGAGCATGTCCTGTCACCACCATTAATAGAGTAACCAGTAGCCACATGAGGCTGGGTAGTGTGAACTCAAATGCGCGTAGTGTGTCCCAGGGCCTGGCCTTCTACTTTAATATAATGGCAATCCACTCCAGTACTATTGCCTGGAAAATCCCATGGACAGAGGAGCCTGGTAGGCTACAGTCTATGGGGTCGCAAAGAGTCGGACACGACTGAGCGACTTCTCTCTCTTCTTCTCTTCTAAAGTCAATGTAAATAGCTAGAAGTGGCTAACGGCTAGATAGCCACGCTGAGGAACTGCAGAACCTACACAGGGGATCAGAAGCACAACTTCCCTTGTGGGTCACTGGGAGTGGTGGTAGGTGGGGTCACTGTTCCCTCTGGTTCCACGATCATGTATCTTACTTAATGAGGGAACTAATGATGCCAAATGTGGAGTTTGTCCAGTCCCTGGAGGGTGAAATCCCAGCACCACGGGCTCTCGTATCCCAGTGTGCACCTCACATGTGCTTCGTAGAGGCCATTCCTCTGCTCCAGGAAACCAGCAGCTCTGGAAGCTGTGGTCTCAGGGCAATGAGGGCTTTGGTGTGAAGGCCCAGCCTTGGGTTGACTCAGGGCCATCCTGTACCTTCCGGAGCTCAAGATGAGGACCCTGAGGAGGACACAAGTACCCCTTAGGTCCCACCCCTGCTGTCAGCCCTAGGCATCCCTGGTGGCGGCATGAGCACTTGGCAGCGTGTCCTACCTTTGGCATCCCTGTCTCTGACAGGTTGGGGACCCGATATAAGGGGCGGGCCTTAGAAGGAGAAGGGGAGGATCGTAGGTTCTGAAGAGATCTGGGTGCGGACCCTGAGGAAAGACTGAGGGGAACCTGGACCCCATCACAGAGTGGGCTCAGGGAGCACATAGGGTGGGATGAGCACACGCCGCATCCCCTGACATCCGGGTCTCAGCGAGACTGGGGACCCTGTATAGGCAGCGGGGCCTCAGGTGGGCAGAGAGGAGAATTCCGGGTCCTGTGCGGTATCAAGTTGAGGCCCCTGAGCGGGGACTAGGCGACCCTTGACCTCAAAGAAAGCTGTCTCTGTTGTCGGTCCTTGGCGACCGTGAGGTAGGATGAGAACAACGGGCATGGTCTGGCGTCCTGACATCCGGGTCTCAGAGAGACTGGGAACCTGGTATAAGGGGCGGGGCCTCAGCTGGGGAGAGGAGAGAATCTGAACTTCTACTCGGAGACAAGGTAAGGCCCTGAGGGAGGACTGAGGGGACCCTCAGGGAGAATTGATGGGGCCCCACAGATCCCTGCCCCTGTCATCAGTCCTGGGAGACCCTGGGGTGAGAAGAGCACCCTACGCCTGTCCTGACTTTCTCACATCCGGGTCTCAAGAGAGACTGGGGACCTCGTGTGAGGAGCCGGGCCTCAAACTGGGGGAGGACGGAGCCCCGGTCCTACCAAGAGTCACGGTGAGGACCCTGAGGGAGGAGTGAGGGGAGCTGGACCCCGAACAGAGGGGACCCTGGTAGTCCCCAGGCAGGACGACCTCGTGCCGCATTTCCTGACATTGGGTCTCAGAGAGTCTGGGGACCGAGAGAGAGGGGCGGGGCCTCAAAATGGAGGACGGGCCAATTCCAGGTCCTGCCTGGAATCCAGGCTCCAGTCGGGGAAGGACTGAGGTAGTTAGACCCCAACACAAGGAGGGATCCTTGCCTTTGATGGGGGTCTTAGAGGTCCCAGAGTGGGTTGAGCAGGATGAGCTGTTTGTCGACCTCTGGCTTAGGGGCCTCGGGAGATGAGGTGTTCAGGATGAGGATGGAGGCTTCAGAACCACAGAGGGTAGCCTCCCTGGACACAACTGAACCCACCCTTCTGGTCAGTGCTAGGAGTCCAGGCTGGACGTGAGGTGAGGACCGAGCATCTCCCCAGCCTAGGTAGGACCCTCAGGAGGCCCTAGGCAGGTGCGACCACATGTAGGGCCCCTTAGCACTTTCCCTTCAGACTCAGGTCTTGTTCTGAGGCGCTCTGCAGGCCCCCAAAGGGCAGGGTCCATGCCCTGGCAGGGGACAGTCGGGCACTACAAGGAGCTACAAGGGGACCACTATTCCCACAACTGGGGTGGGACCTCAGAGTCCAGGGCTGTGCCACCATCTACCCCTGAGGGGCCCCCCACCATTTTTCTCATAGGGGCTTCAGGAACCAGGAGGCAAGGGCAGAGGTCCGAGGCCTGTGTCCAGAGGTCAGAGAACAGAGGAGGTCCAGGCAGTAACAGGAGTCAAGGTGAGGAGGGTGCCATGAATGAGCACCAGGGGCTCCCCATCCCAGAACAGAGGGGACCCCACAAAGCCATAATCCCCCCATCGTCTCAGCCCCAGAAACTCTGGCTGTGCTGGCTGCACCCAGGGGAGCCACTGCCCTTCTTCCTTCGGGTAGCCAGGGGGAGGGCCCCTGTGAGGCCGAGAGCACCCCTCAGGAGACCTGTAAGTGACCTGTGTCGACCACCCAGGGTGCATTTCCCAGCCGAGGCTCATGGTCCCCAATGTCCCCTGCCTCACTCCTGTCTGTGGTTTGATCCCAAGCATCGTGCTCGTGGTCGAGATGAGTGAGCTGAGCAAGCCCGAGGAAGACCTTCAGGAGCCAGGCAAGGCCCAGGGCCTGGAGGAGGCACAGCTCCTGGGGGCTGAGGGGGGGGAGGCTGCAACCCTCTTGGCCTCCTCACCCCCAGTCTCCTCATCCACCCCTGAGGGGGCCTTGCCCCAGGAAGCTCTGAATAAAATGGTGGCTAACATGGTGAAGTTCTTGCTCCGCAAGTATTGGACCAAGGAGCCAACATCCGATGACGAATTGCTGAATACGGTCCTCAGGGATAACCAGGAGCACTACCCGGTGGTCTTCCGCCAAGCGGTTGAGTGCGTTCTGCTGGTCTTTGGCGTAGATGTGAGGGAGGTGGACCCCAGGAAGCACATCTACATCATGGTCCCCTCCCTGGGCCTCACCTGTGATGCGACACAGAGAGGTGGGCAGGGCCTGCCCAAGGCCGGCCTCCTGGTGGTGGTCCTCAGCCTGATCCTCCAGAATAGGGATCGCGGCCCCGAGGAGGAGATCTGGAGAGCACTCAGCAGGATGGGGGTGTGTGTTGGGAGGGAGCACTCCATCTTTGGGGAGCCCAGGGAGCTGCTGACCCAAGTGTGGGTGCGGGAGGGGTACCTGGAGTACCGGCAGGTGCCTGACAGTCACCCTGCTCGCTACGAGTTCCTGTGGGGTCCCCGGGCCTTTGCGGAGACCAGCAAGGAGAAATTCACAGAGTATCTGCTCAGGGTCAACGAAAGGGCTTTTAGGTCCTTCCAACTCCCTTCTGCAGAGGCTGTGAGGGAGGAGGAAGGGGAGTCCTGAGCCAGAGCGGCAGCCAGGCTGATCCTTCCCTCTGTGATTGAAGAAGGAGCGGTCAGCCTTCTCAGGAGTGATGGCCTCGCCACTTGGGGAACCCGGTGTGTAGAATTTTTAGGTTCCTGTTCTCTGCAATGGCATGGAGATTGATCTATGTTTTCTTTAGGAATTTTTCAAATGTGTATTTCAGCTTAAGGCTTAATAAATTTCAGTATCTAACTTCGTGAATGACATTGCTCGCACATGTATTTGTGCTTACCCAGTTTAAGGACAAGAGTTTTGCTGGTTTTTAAAAGAGATTGGGAACTCTCCCATTTTATTTTGTGACCCTGAACATGGTAACGTGAGATTGGATTTATAACTATTTTGGGAATGTGAACTTACTTAGCAGTAATGTACTTGGTGAAAGAATTGGAAAATAAAATGTGATTATAGCGAAATCTTGCTTCTTATACTTTTTGTCTGTCTTTTTATATAGCTAAGCTATCTCAGTTTATTTGGATTTTCCCAGGTTATTATTTAAGAAAGTAAGAGAAAACTAATCCAACTAAATAAGGCCCTGCTCCCTGGCTCATTTATTCCACAGAACTTCACAGAACCCGTGCTCTGTGACAGGCCTTGTTAGCAATGGTGACACTAGGGGAAGCAGGACACCCCTACACCTAGAGTGATGATCTAAGAGCTGAAGCCACATGAGGAAGGTGGAGAGATGTCCCCTAGTCCCACACAACAAGGCAACATGGGGCAGGGTGGTGGGGTTCCAGGAGGATCCTTTGAGTGTTGGTGCCTGAGCCAGGGCGGTTTGGGGCTTTGGAAAGCTGGGTTCCTTCTGTAGGAGGTGATCGTGATAAGGCTTGGTGGTGGCAGCAACCAGACCTCTCAATGGTGTCTTATGGGTGAGAAGAAAATTTGAAATGGGACACGTCCATTAGAAGTTCCTCTTTACTCAGAGATGAATCTCCTGGGTCCAAAAGAGAAAGTCTGCTTTGATCAGGATCAGGTAGACACCTGGTTTTTCTGCCTGAGTGTAAATACACTCGAAAGGATCCAAATGAGACGTGAGTGAATTGGGGTTGGCACATAGTCTTCTGAGTCTCGGAGTATATAGTTGAAGACATTTTAGTTACCACTCTCAGTCTCCCTGTAGGATTTTAATGGGGATCTTCTTTGAAAGAAGTTGGACTCTTAAACGGATGGAGTGGCTTTCCTAGGTGGTTAGACCCCAAAGTCATAAAAACCGCACTGAACTTGAATTCACACACCTCAGAATCCTCCTTGGAGGTGAAGGGTGGTGCACTGTGCATATCCTAGCCAGATTTTATAAAGAAACCCCCCACTGTCCTTGTCCTCCCACTGTCTCTTGTCTGATACCTGCCCTTCACGAAGGTCACAGCCATCAGGGAGCCCAAGGGCACCTGTGCAGGCGTTCAGGCAAGTTCCATCATGTTGCTGGCCCAAATCTTGGCCTTCTCTGCCCACCGAAGGTAAACGAAAAATACAGAGACAGAGTGGGCAGGCGAAAGAAAGGTCGTTTTAATTCTCAGCCCGCAGAGTTGGGGACAAAGTAGGGAATCTAGGGGCTGATATAAGATGAGGGCTCCCAGTCAGGAGTCAGTGATGAGGAACAAAGGTGTTAGGATCTTGATTCCTTTCTCTTGCATTGTTTCAAAGTCAGTCATAGACTGGCTCAGTAACCCATTAATTGAGCCTGGCAATTCAGTGACTCAGTGACCTTCTTTCTGATATGTAACTACAAGGGGAAAGGTGTTGTAAGGGTAATCACCAGATACGGGATGTACTTAGCATAGAATCGAAGAAAACTAGGTGTGAAGTGTAGCTCCTGTAGAGTTAGGGGGCAGAAAAGCAAACAGTTACAGACATGCAGAGTTCGGAGCAGTTAAAGTGAAAAGAAACTAGGAACGTTCAGGCCTGCTCACTGTTCTCTTTATCTTCTTTGTTCTCAGGAAAGGGATAGAGAAAAACTCATTTTTATTTTTTTCCTTTTCACTGCAACAAACTCCCGCCTGTCATTTTATTTCCTCCTTATTAATGGATGAGGGAAATAGTTGTCATTCTTGTCTGACGGAGGAACAAAGTTCAGTTTTCCTCCACTTGACAATTACCAGCTGTTCAGCCCAGGGGCCCATCTATCTCCTACTTCAAATCTTCCTTGAGAGACATGAACCCCAGAAATCTTTATTGGGGGAATGAGGGACAGATCTTCAGTCTTCCGTATCCTCTTTAATGCTGATACAGGACTTGTAGACTCTGCCTAGTTGGGGTCACACAGCTTTTGCCTTGTTTTATAAAGGGGCCCTAAGGTGACATTTTTGGTTATTCCCACATGATCTTTTCGAAGGAGTGGCTGTAATCTCTCTGGGGGCGTGGGTTTTCTCTCCATATCATCATTACTTTTTTTTTTTAAGCATTTTTTTTTATTTTTTTTTTGGTCAAAGTAATTTATTTTTTAATTTATTTAATTGGAAGCTAATTACTTTACATTATTGTATTGGTTTTGCCATATATTGACATGAGCCTCCACATCATCATTATCTTGATATAAATATGTTGTCATCTGGAGGAGACAAAACTTAACAGTTTTTTTTTTTTTTTTAAAGAAAAACAGAGACCATAGATCAGTAAAAGCATTATTGCAAATGGGGGTCAATGAAAGAGTAAGAACCAAGTTATATTTGATGACAATTTTGATTCAGGTCCTGGTAGGGTCAGTGCTTGGGTCATCCTGTCCAAAGGAATCGAGCTATTTGGACTCAGAAGTAGTTGGAGGAATGGCAACCTGGACATTAATAGACAAAATAGAAAATGTTAAGCCTGAATCCTAGTTGAGATTTAACACTTGCACCCAGGTAGCCTGGCTAGTTGTCTGTTGTTGTTCAGTCGTGTCCAACTCCTTCCAACCCCATGAACTGCAGCACATAAGGCTTCCGTGTCCTTCACTACCTCCTGGAGTGTGCTCAAACTCATGTCCATTGAGTTGGTGATGCCATCCAACCATCTCATTCTCTGTCATATCCTTCTCCTCCTGCCTTCTATCTTTCCCAGCTTCAGGGGCTTTTCTACTGAGTTGGCTCTTTGCATCAGGTGGCCAAAGTATTGGAACTTCAGCTTCATTTATTTGTCTAGGTTTATCTAAGTAAATCTTAACCTTTAATGTGGCTATCGCTCATTACACATGCTTTTTTTTTTTCAACATATGGTCCAGAGCAATTTCATTGTCTAAACATACAACAGTTACAACAAAAGACCTTTAAAAATAAGATTGCTGTCACCTGCTGTTGGCATATTTTGTTTTTAGAATGGCTGATGGCATTCTAAGTCTGACACAGCTCAGAAAACTCACATTCTTAACAATACAAGGACTTGTCTGAAATCACACCATACTGTCACCTAGTTATTTCCATAGCTACTTTATTTTGTTTGTACCAGAAGTCCTCTTGCAGGAGGTCACCATTAACCCCACTATAGGGCTGCCAGGTGGGTGATCCACAAACTGGAGAACAATTACACCAAAGAAGTTCTGGCACTGTTGAGAAAGCTCTAGCCCCACAACAGACTTCCCAACCTGGGAATCTGACAAAGGGATTGAGAATCTTCAGGGAAACTGACTTTGAAGATCAGTGGGATTTGATTACAGAACTTCCACAGGACTGGGGAAACAGAGACTCTCGGGGGGCAGAAACAAAACCTTGGGTGCACCAGGACCCAGGAGAAAGGAGCAGTGGACCTACAAGAGACTGAACCAGACTTGCCTGTGAGTGTTTGGGAGTCTCCAGTGGAGGCCTGGGTCAACAGTGACCCACCGTGGGGTTAGGGCCACTGACAGCAGCAGTCCTGGGAGGCGCAGCATGCTGGCATAATTCCTCTTGAAGGAGGTTGCCATTATCCCAATCATAGTTTGGTCCCAGGTCAAACTACAGGGAGGGAACACAGCCCCGCAGAAACACCAAGCAGTGTGGATGTGTCTGCTGGTGAAAGTAAAGTTCGATGCTCTAAAGAATAATATTGTATAGGAATCTGGAAAGTTAGGTCCATGAATCAAGGTAAATTGGAAGTGGTCAAACAGGAGATGGCTAGCGTGAATATAGACTTTTCAGGAATCCGTGAACTAAAATGGATGGGAATGGACGACTTTAATTCAGATGATTATGATATCTATTACTGTGAGGAAGTATCTCTTAGAAGAAATGGAGTAGCCCTCATTGTCACTATGAGTCTGAAATGCAGTACTTGAGTGCAATCTCAAAAATGACAGAATGATCTTGGGTCATTTCCAAGGCAAACCATTCAATATCACAGTAATCTAAGACTATGCCCCAACCACTGATGCCAAAGAAGCTAAAGTTGAACAGTTCTATGAAGACCTAAAGACCTTCTAGAACTAACACCAAAAAAGATGTCCTTTTCATCACAAGGAATTGGTATTCAAAAGTAGGATGTCAAGAGATACCTGGTGTACAGGCAAGTTTGGCCTTGGAGTCCAAAATGAATCAGGACAAAGGCTAACAGAGTTTTGTCAAGACAATGCACTGGTCATAGAAAACACCGTCTCCCAACAAAACAAGAGATGACTCTGCACATGGACTTCACCAGATGGTCAATACTGAAATCAGATTGATTATACTCTTTGCAGCCGAAAATGGAGAAACTCTATACAGTCAGCAAAAACAAGACCAGGAGCTGACTGTTGCTCAGCTAATGAACTCCCTAGTGCAAAATTCAGACTTAAATGGAAGAAAGTAGGGAAAAGCACTAGATCATTCAGGTATGACCCAAATCAAATCCATAATGATGATACAGTGGAAGTAACAAATAGATTCAAAGAATTAGATCTGAAAGACAGAGTGCCTGAAGAGCTATGGACCGAGATTTGTAACACTGTACAGGAGACAGTGACCAAAACCATCCCAAGAAAAATAAACGCACATGTTTGCCTATCTTTACAAATAGCTGAGAAGAGAAGAGAAAGGCAAAGGAGAAAAGGAAAGATATACCCATCTGAATGCAGAATTCCAAGGAAGAGCAAGGAGAAATAAGAAGGCCTTCTTAAGGGAACAGTGCAAAGAAATAGAGGAAAACAATAGAGTGGGAAAGACTAGAGATCTCTTCAAGAAAATCGGAGATACCAAGGGAACAATTCATGCAACGATGGGCACAATAAAGGAAAGAAATGGTATGGACCTAACAGAAGCAGAAGAGATTAAGAAGAGGTGGCAAGAATACAGAAAAGAACTGTACAAAAAAGGTCTTCATGACCCAGATAACCACAATGGTGTGATCACTCACCTAGAGCCAGATGTTCTGAGGTGTGAGGTCAAGTGGGCCTTAGGAAGCTTTACTGTGAACAAAGCTAGTGGATGTGACAGAATTCCAGCTGAGCTATTTCAAATCCTAAGTGATGGTACTGTGAAAGTGCTGCACTCAACATGCCAGCAAATTTGGAAAACTCAGCAGTGGCCACAGGACTGGAAAAGGTCCGTTTTCATTCCAATCCCAAAGAAGGGCAATGCTCAAGAATGTTCAAACTGCCGCACATTTCCACTCATTTCATATGCTAGCAAGGTCATGCTCAAAATCCTCCAACCTCAGCTTCAACAGTATGTGAACTGAGAAATTCAGGATGTACAAGCTGGATTTAGAAAACAGAGAGCAACCAGAGATCGAATTGCCAAACTCTGTTGGAGCATAGAAAAAGCAAAAGCATTCCTGAAAAACATCTACTTCTGCTTCGTTGACTACGATAATGTCTTTGCCTGTGTGGATCACAACAAACTGTGGAAAATTCTGAAAGAGATGAGAATACCAGACCACCAAAATTGCCTCTTGAGAAACCTTTATGCAGATTAAAAAGCAACAGTCAAAACTGGATGTGGAACAACGTACTGGTTCCAAATTGAGAAAGGAGAACGTCAAAGCTGTATATTGTCACCCTGCTTGTTTAACATATGCAGAGTACATCACGCAAAGTGCTGGGCTGGATGCAACTCAGGCTGGAATCAAGATTGCTGGGAGAAATATCAATAAACTCAGATATACAAATGAGGCCTTCTATGGTGGCTCGGATGGTAAAGATTCCGCCTGCAATGGGGCAAACGTGGGTTCAGTTCCTGGTTTGGGAAGGTCCCCTGGAGGATGGCATGGCAAACCACTCCAGCATTCTTGCCTGGAGATTCCCCATGGCCAGAGGAGCCAGGTGGGTTGCAGTCCATAGGGTTGCAAAGAGTCAGAGATGACTGAGTGACTAAGTACAGCACAGCATGGAAATGACACCACTCTAAGGGCAGAAAGCGAGGAGGAACTAAAGAGCCTCTTGATGAAGGTGAAAGAGGAGAATGAACAAGCTGACCTAAACCTCAACATTCAAAAAACTAAGATCATGGCATCCAGTCCCATCACTTCTTGGCAAATCTATGGGGAAACAATGTAAGCAGTGACAGCATTTATTTTCTTGGACTCCAAAATCACTGTGGACGGTGACTGTGGCCATGAAATTGAAAGACACTTGCTCCTTGAGAGAAAGCTATGACAAACCTAGACAGCCTATTAAAAAGAAGAGATATCAGTTTGCTGGTCTGTCTAGTCAAAGCTTTGTTTTTTCCAGTAGTCGTGTATGGATGTGAGAGTTGGACCATAAAGAAGGCTGAGCACCAAAGAATTAATGCTTTTGAACTGTGGTGCTGGAGAAGACTGCTGAGAGTCCCCTGGACTGCAATGAGATCAAACCAGTCAATCCTAAAGGAAATCAACCCTGAATATTAATTGGAAAAACTGATGCTGAAGCTGAAACTCCAATACTTTGGCCACCTGATTCGAAGAGGCAGCTCATTGGAAAAGACCATGATGCTCATAAAGATTGAGGGCAGGTGGAAAATGGGGGTGACAGGATGAGACGGTTGGGTGGCATCATCAAGACAATGGACATGAGTTTGAGCCAACTCCAGGAGAGCATGAAGGATAGGGAAGCCTGGTCTACTGCAGTCCATGGGGTAACAAAGAGTCAGACACAACTGAGCCACTGAACAACAACAGCTACTCTATTTTGACTTTAATCATAATTTTCCCTTAATAGCCTAAGTGACTGTCACCTTCAATGATGTCAGTATTTCTCTAGGTATGAGAATGTGCAAGAATCAAGGCTCATAAAAATCTCCTGAAAGTGTCTATCTGAAAGCCTCTTCTTCCAGTTTTTCCAGAGCACAGAGTGCCTCGTTCCTAATTTCCACACTGAATTGCTTTCAGGGGGTTTTGATGATCAGCAGCTTCAGTGGACATGATTTAATCTTTTGTAGAGATAGATCGAAAGTGCCAGCTTCCAACTGGCAGAGTCCCTTAAGAGTCATGAATCTGACCATGGGTTTGGGGCACTACATGACCGTATTTCCCCATGGTGCTAGGAATGCTCATTCCCAGGTCTTGTGAAGATGATGTTAACAGGCAATGTGTTGTTACTGAATTAGGCACAGTTCAAAACAGTATTCAAAATTCAGAACAGTTCAAAACAGTATTTAAAATTCACTGAAATGCCTGTACTTATTAGCCTCTTGGTCCACAAAAATATTCCCTTTTGTTTTCTTCCCCATATCTACAGTTACACCTTTGCAATCACTGATTTCACGTGAACATGTATACTATCATTTTATCAGTGCTCAGTCACACACTTGTAATGTAAGGGGCAACAATTTTTTAAACAGTCAATATAGAAAACAATATAGCTGGCAGTAATGGTAAGGTCATGGGCTTCCCTTGTGTCTCAGATGGTAAAGAATCTGCTTGCAATGCACGAGACCCGGCTTCAATCCCTGGGTTGGGAAGATCCCCTGGAGAAGGGAATGGCTACTCACTTCAGTATTCTTACCTTGAGAATTCCATGGACAAAGGAGCCCAGCAGGCTATAGTGCATGGGGACGGAAAGAGTCAGACACGACTGAGCAACTAACACTTTCAATTTTCAATAGTAAGATCATTAGTAAGAACTTAAGTCAAGAACCTCCATTAGTTGTAGCCCAGTATGTACCTAAGTCATCTGACTTAGACTGTTCTGTACCAATCCTTCTTTCTTAGGGAAACTATATATTGGCATTGTCCATAAGGCACCCAGCCTGTTTTCTAGTGTTACTAGACTGATTATCTTTAGTATGATTTAGTCGTTCCCAGCATAGAGGAATAGAGGAGACTTTAAATTACCATAGCCTGATGTTAACTACATAAATCCATCCCGTAGTTGTGAGAGGTTTTATTCTTTGGTTGAAATTTTGTTTGTTGCTCTGATTGAACTTGCGCAATAGAGGAAAATTTATATTTAACACCAAGGTCAGAGCTGGCATTATTAACTGATAAGGTGACGGGGTCTTATAATATCAATAGTAGCCTGAACATGACTATATATATTTTTTCATTTGAGATAGATTTCCCAAGAGTCAACCAATTAAAGCCTTGGAGAGGATAAACCCACCAAAGTAACCCAGAAATGCGAGACACAGATAACTGACACAAACCCAATAATTGGATTGATTTTTAAAACTAGCATGTAGTCATGTTTATGATATAAAAACATCTGATTCACATACAAAGGTCCAAGAAGTCAAGAAAACAGTATGAGACCCATACAAAGCAGGTCGAGGATATTGGGTAAGTTGTCCACTTCTGATGTCATCTTTTTTTTTTTTTTCTCATGTGAGTGTAGTTTTTCCTCTGAGCACTGTTTTAAGGTGATTTTGAGATCAGCAGTCCTCTCTATAGGCCAATCCATTGCAGGGAATCTTTGTGATTTTAAATTAATTGAAGAGTTAATTCCCTTGAGTTATACTGTGCATGAGCTTATTAAGAGCACCTTAAGTTAAGAGGACCTTGATAAGGCTCTGTCTGTCCAGGTCGGTGATAGTCTTTTGAATGATGTCTTTTTCAGAATTCTCTGGTTGCAGGTCACAGGGCATCTGATCTTTATCCAAAGATAGATTAATGAGTTAAGCTTTAGGAACAAACTTAGAGTGTCTGTTAATAGCTCAATTAAACTTTTTGACAATGTAACACAACAGCAAGGAATGAACTGGGAAGTGAGCCTTGGCCAACACAGACCTTAATTAACAAAGCTACAATTTAATATCTAGTGAAACAAATTTTTTTCTTCATTGTGAGGGCACTAACCTCAAAATCAGGGAAGGCTTTATACTATCAAATAAAAATGAGGTTTGTCAGGGTGCTAGGAAAAGCCAAGCAGCCGTCCACCCCTACTGTGGACCCCTTGCCCCCAATGTCCCCAACCTGGCCTCACTCTCTGCATCTCGGGGCTCTACTCTTCCTGTCCCTGTCCGGACAACCTCCCAGCCCAAGATGGGCGTAGTGTTGGCATTCCCTTGCAAGTCGGTGTGTGAAGGTCCCGAGATGATAGTCCCCTGTCACAATTATTGTGATTCAGATAAGTGGACAGTTGAGGTCGCTTTTGGAGAGTGTCATGGTGTCTAGTAAATAACAACTCTGTGCAATGTAAATAATGACAAAAGGTTATGATTATGGATGACTATTCAAATGATTCCTTAATTCCCAATCTTTGATGAAAATGATCAGTGAGTCTGGGTGGTAGAAGATGGTCCTTTCTGAGGTTTAGCCAGAAGAGCGTTGCCGGGATAGTGTGTCAGCCACCACAGAGCCAGAGAGGACCTCAGTGTCCACAAACAGACAGGTGGAGCAGATGAAAGGCTGTAGCAGATGACAGGTGTGGTCACCAGCCTGCTCCCCACCCCATCATCCCCAGACTCAAATGAGGATGGGAAGTAGCTGGCTTCATCACAGTGTTATTCTTCCACATGTGGGTCTCGGGCGTTTCCTCACTGGAGCGGTAAAGGAACCCTGGCATTTGAAATACAGAGTGCAGTGCTTGTTCATACTCCTCCGCATTACTGTGTGATGTACAAATATTCCAATCATGATAGCAATGGGAAATGCTTACTAGTTCTGTTCCGTTCATTCACTTGGTCAAGAAGATGATCTGACTTGCCAAAATAACCATCAGGGCACAGAAGTCTTGAGATACAGCTTTGTGATTAGGTCCAACACAAATACTTGGGAGTCATACTCCTGGAACTTCTGACAGGGCACAGGGATCCCCCTGCCCATGACTTCAACCTCCAAAGGCTAAGGCTCTATATCTAACTTGCATTTCTTTCTGTTGTTCACCTCTGGTGCCATTTCAGAGCACAGTGGTCATAGTAATTTTCAGAAAGTCAAGAACCTACAGAGATCAACCTAATCAAGGTGAGGGGGTCAGGCTGCTGTATCCCGCCCACACTGATCCCATGAGTAGTCTCTCACAACGAGCTGCCCCCAGGGAGGCAGCCCCTCCAGTGGAGGGTAACTTTTGCTCTGAGTCCTCATCCACCAACACCGGTGGCCCTGGGCAAATGAGTGGGCTAGTGACAAAGAGGAGATCTGGGTGGCACCACAGCATCCACTATAATCCACCCCTCCCAACACTGACATACACTCCCTTCATCTGGAGAGATGGCCTCATCTGAGGACAGCTCCTTGAGGATTCTTGTTGGTCTCCTACCCTCCTAAAGAAGCTCAGAGAGAAAGACCAGACAAATGCTGAGCCCTCATAGTTGCAGCAGGTGTTGCACCACAAATGACCATCACTCTCTCTTGCCTGAGATCCATTCTAAATCCCCTGCACTCTCAGTCAGGACCTCGGCCATTTCCAGTGGCTTCCCTGGTGAGGTTATACAGACTGTGTCCCTCAGGGTTCTGAAGCCCTGGGCCCGATGCCCTTCTCAGACCCTTGTTCTTGGACTTGTCAATTCACCACAGAAATGGGGCAGGAATCCAAGACACATCACCTGGCTGTTAGAGATGTTTCCTCGCTGTTCCCCCTGTGCCAGAGTAACCCGCACACTCCTTGGGATCAAGGTCAGCTCTGCCTGCCAGGACGGGAACAGTTCTCTGTGTGTGCTGGTCCCCTAGCAGGAGGAGCCCAAAGTGCCCAGATGGGAACCATGGCTCATGGGTCAGTAGGACTGTTATCGTGTCTCCTGGGGGAACCTTCTTGCTTTGGGAACAGCCTGTCGTGTGTCACCACCAGCAGTAGGGTAACCAGTAGCCACATGAGCCTGGGTATTGTGAACTCAAGTGTGCTTAGTGTGTCCCAGGGCCTGGCCTTCTACTTAACATAATGTGAAGTCAAATGTAAATTGCTAGATGTGGCTAATGTGGATTTCCCTGCTGTGGAACTATAGAACTTACTCTTAAGAACAGGAAGCACAACTTCCCTTGTGGGTCACTGGGAGTGGTTGAAGGTGGGGTCATGGGTCAGTGGAAGTGGTAATCAGTGGGGTCACTCTACCCTCTGGTTCAAGGACCATGCATCTTACCTCATGGGGAACTAAGGATGACAGATGTGGAGCATGTCCAGTCCCTGGAGGGTGACACCCCAGTACCATGGGCTCTCATATCACAGTGTGCACGCTACATGTGTTCTTTAGAGGCCAATCCACTGTTCCAGAAGATCAGCAGCTTCTGGATGGTGGGGGCTGAGATAGCGACTTTAGATCCCATGACCACTTGCCCTCTGAGCCCCTGGTGTGCTGTTAGAGGGTCTCTCTGTCTTGGATGGTTTTGTGAAATATCCTGTGTCAGTCAGTTCTGCTTTCTGTGAGCCCTCAAATAGTGGTGCCAGACAAGGTGCTGCAAGCAGGAAAGCGAAACCCACATCTAGAACGTGTACCTATCGATTTCAGTGAAAATAAACTTCTCCTCCTTCAAGGATGGAAGTGAGATGTAGTGATCAACTCACCATTAGTGGCTCAATGACCTTCTGGAGGGACGGTGCCACTGAGGGGTCAGCATCACTCTCTGTCCATGGCAGGGCAAACACCTGGTAGGTGCCATAGTTCATCTGGCCTGCAGGTGGCGCCTGTGCTGCTGAGCCCAGATGCAGCCTCATCCTCGGCCCCATGGCTCCTCCACACATGAGAGCACTGTGCAGCCCTGAGGGACCACTGACAGAGGCTGGGCGCTCTCAGTTCTTCAGGCATTGGGTCTTTGTCGACGTTCCTCGCCTCTTGAGTGCTGCATGCTTTTGTGAGTAGTAAGAGGCAATGCAAATATCTTCCTTTTTGGTGTCCCTTCCTATAGGTTCGTTGATGTACCCCTTCTCCAAACCTACTAGTGGTAACCTACCAAAATTTCTCATTCTAAGTACCTGACCTACTGTCCAGTCCATTTTCCATCGTCTTTAAGCCCATGTTTATTCTTGGCTTGGGCCATTTTCTTTATCCATATATAGTGGATCCCTAGAGGCATCATCTGAAGTTGCTTCCACTGGGAGCGGATATCTGCTCACCACTGTCTCTATGGCCACATGTGGTGGAGGTGCTTTGCAGCAGGAGTCCATTTCCACCTGCACTTTCAGTTCATCAAAACCATCCCTCATCTATGCTCAGCATTTCTACACCCCAAGCAGCTGGTCAGGAAAGAGCTTCCTGGTCCATTAATCTCCAGGAATAAACTGCAGCAGAGGTGCTTGTGTCACATCTGCAGGTCATATTGGGGTTTAGCTCACCTTCTTGTAATCTATGGCCCTGCTTGGGTCTGATCTCCTCAGAGACGCCACTTCTGTTTTGTGGTGGATTACTGTTGCAGTCGCCTCCCTTTGTGGGTCTGACAGAACCTAGCTCATGAGGACCAGTGGCTGCATGCTGTCTGCGAGGAGGTGGCCATGTGTTCCTGCAAAGATAACAAACCTGGCAAAGCAGCTGCTATCGAGTGGGTGGTGGTCCACAGTCCTCCTTAGGAGCCTATAGGTTTGAGGAGGGTCCAGACCGCTGAGGAGGTATGGTGGGGACCACCTCCCTGCATCCTTTTGGTGTTAAGGGTGTCATTGATGTTTCACATCTCCCAAACCAGAGGAAATCTTGGTTTGTATTTACTCTCACAGTCAAGGTGCAGGGAGTGCACTTGGTCTCCCCTGCTCTGATAGCGTCTATACTAATGGCCTTGCATGCATTCAGGGCTTGTGCCCATCATCAAGCCCATCTGTTCTAATCACACTTCTGGAGGTGGCAGGCAGGAGTTCTCTTGGTCAGATCTAGGCCAGAACTCCATATGTTCCTGGTGCACACATGCTCCCACTCCACTGGTGACATTGACGGAGTGAAGGCCTGAGTATCACTTCCCACAGCATCCCGTTTCTAGACATCCTTACAATGTTTGCGTCTTTCCTCTCTTGCCCGCGTTCAGTCACCAAGGTGAACGATGTGGGTCTCTTTGTGGGACAGACTTGGGGAATGATGGCTGCATATATCTGCCAGGGTGCTGCAGAGTTTTTAATCATAAGGATCCCTCCTTCCCTTTGGTCAATGGATTCTGTGTCTGACAATTAACTCTGGTCTGGGAACTGGGGAAGACGTCATGACTCTTTTGGAGCACTCTCCTGCATCCTCCTGCTCACTCATCTTTGTTGTCTGTCAGACAGTAAGGAATCTGCTTGCAATGCAGGAGACCTGGGTTTGATCCCTGGGTGGGGAAGATCCCCTGGAGAAGAGAATGGCAGCCCACTCCAGTATTCTTGCCTGGAACATTCCATAGACAGAGTAGCCTGGAGGGCTACAGTTCATGGGGTCGTAAAGAGTCAGACATGGCTGAGAAATGAACATTTTCGCTTATAAAAATTAAGGCACAGATTTGTGAATGGCCCATCTCTCTTGACCCCAAGAACACCGTGTCCTGTTAGCAAGCTCTATACCTCTCTGCAGATCATAGCCTCTCACTGCCACATCAGTTTTGCTGCTTTTACAATAATAGAGATCACATTCCTTTTGAAATTTAAGTGCCACCTGCTGAATTAAAGGAGATGTGAACGCTCACTCCTTGGAAGGAAAGTTATGACCAACCTAGACAACATATTAAAAAGCAGAGACATTACTTTGCCAACAAAGGTCCGTCTAGTCAAGGCTATGGTTTTTCCCGTGGTCATGTATGGATGTGAGAGTTGGACTGTGAAGAAAGCTGATCGCCAAAGAACTGATGCTTTTGAACTGTGGTGCTGGAGAAGACTCTTGAGAGTCCCTTGGACAGCAAGGAGATCCAACCAGTCCATTCTAAAGGAGATCAATCCTGGGTGTTCATTGGAAGGACTGATGCTAAAGCTGAAACTCCAATACTTTGGCCACCTCATGCGAAGTGTTGACTCACTGGAAAAGACTCTGATGCTGGGAAGGATTGGGGGCAGGAGGAGAAGGGGACGAGAGAGAATGAGATGGCTGGATGGCATCACCAACTCGATGGACATGAGTTTGAGTGAACTCCGGGAGTTGGTGATGGACAGGGAGGCCTGGAGTGCTGTGATTCATGGGGTTGCAAAGAGTTGGACACGACTGAGCGACTGAACTGAACTGAACTGATCAAAATCTTCCAGGTTATTTTTGTGTGTGTGGAATTACAAGAAACAGTGCCTCTGGAGTCAACACCTGCACATGAATAATGCCAGAATTTTCTGCCCACATGGGCTGCTGCAAGCACTGCCCTCCTATGGCTTTGTAGGGTCTGACTCACAGGAGCAAAACCAACTGTCACTCGGGCACTAGTCGTGAACGAATTTGAGGCAGCTTGGGATTTCGACCAATCAACCCTGTATTGACTTTAACAGGATGGTGACCCCATATAAGGGAGGAGTGAGAGCAATTGGTGTTATTTAAGTTTTTACTCTTTACACTATTCCAAAAGAAACAGGAAAACTGGTATTACTGAGAGACAATATGAACTTGCATTTCAAAAATTCTAGCGAACCCACCAAAAATAAATAGATAAATAAAACATAAAAGAACCAGTTAATGAGTTCAGCCAGTACTCAGGCTATGAGATCAATGTTTTAAAAAGCCAATTACATTTCTCTATAGTAGCAATAAATCATCCCAAAGTGAAATTAAGAGAACAATTCCATTCACCATAGCATCCAAAGGAAGGAAATACTTCGGAAGAAGACTAATAGACTAACAAAAGATGTGTGTGACTTCCACACTGAAAAATACAAAACTTTGCTGAGTGGAGTTTACAAACTTCTACAAGAGAGTGTCTCTGTTCATGAGTCAGGAGGCACGATGCTATCAGAGGGTGGTTCCCGCCAGTGAGATGTGTGGATTCTCCCCAGTCCCTGCCCAAATGCCCAGAGACTTTTCTGTAAAAATGGAGAAGCTGATTCAAAAATGACCATGCAAAAGATCTAGAATAGACACAAAATTTCGTGAGGAAGGGCGGGGACAATGGAAGACTTACTCGCCCTCCATGATTTCAAAACCCAGCGTTATGATAGAAGCATCATGACAATACAGTTTTGTTGTAATTGTAGATGTAGAGCTCAACGGGACAGAATTGAGAGTTCATAAATAAGCTCATTTATTTATGGTTCAGGAATTTTTTTTTCAAAGTGCTAAATCCACATGGAAAGGATAAATCCACTTTTCAACATGTGGGAGATCCACGTACAAAAAAAAAAATGTGAGTTTACACCACTTCCTCAAAACATACACAAAAATTAATCCATAGGAGAAAATGTTCATGACTTTGCCTTTAGACAATATTTTCCCAAATACAGCACCAAAGCCCAATCCGTGAAAGAAAAAAAGTCAATACAGTGTAATTCATCGAAAATTAAAACTGCTTTCACATATCCTTGCAATGGAATTCTGGTTAGGAATAAAAAGAAAAGAATGACAAATCTGTGGTATAGCATGGATCAAGGAAATAAGCCTTGTGACTCCGTTTCTATGCAATTTCCAGGAAAGGCAAATCCAGTAGAGATGGGAAGAAGAGCAGTGACTGCATGGGAGTGGGCTGGGAAATCAGGGATTAACTGTAGATGGGCAGAGGTCATCTTCCTGAGTGATGGAAATGTCCCAAAACTGGACTGTGATGAAGGCTACATGGCTTAGGAAGCTGACTAGCAATCACTGAATTGTACCTTTTCCATGGGTGAATTTTATGGTATGCAAATTACACTTCAATGAAACTGAACAGTGCTTCTTTCCACCCAGATTTTTTAATTAACACCTTCCCTCTTTGGCAGCTCCTCTTCCATCCAAACCACTATTTTCACTCGTTTTATTCCTACAAAATTCTAGACCTTACTTAACATTGGTTAAGTAACACTCAAGGTAACAACCATTTGGTCATTTTCTGGAGTCGACCTTGACTCTCTGAGACAAGGAAGAAGACCTTCTTCCAGCAGGTTCTGGGCCTCACATCAGGGGACAGTCACTCTTCCTCTGAGGAAACACTTGGGGATGTGGGTACAGAACACCTAGCTCCCTACCCCATTCAAATGCAATGCGACAGGCACCCAGGACGACTTCCTTTCTTTCCCCAGGAAGAGATCTCTCTGGCTTTACCCAGGATCCAAAAGGACGCTGCTCAGCAATGTCCCCTTTCAGACTTTCCCTCATCCCTGAGACACACAGTCTGCAGGTCTGAGGGATGCCACTGTAGCTGGCCAAAATCTTGGCTTTCTCTGTCTACTGCAGACAAATAAAAAACGTGAAGACAGAGTGTGGTGGCAATAGAAAGGTGGCTTTAATTCTCAGCCAGCAGAGAGGGGAACAAAGGAGGCTCGTGCCTCAAAAACTGAGCGCCCTGTCCATGAGGAATCTAGGGGCCGATATAAGATGAGGGCTCCCAGGCAGGAGTCCGTGATGAGGAACAAAGCTCTTAGGATCTTGATTTCTTCATCTTGCACTGTTTCAAAGTCAGTCATAGACTGGCGCCAGTAACCCAGTAATTGATCCTGGCAGTTTGGTGACTCTGTGGCCTGTTTTCTGATATGTAACTACAAGGGGAAGAGTTTGGAAGGGTAAACACCAGATATCAAAGAAAAATAGAAGTGAAGTATAGCTCCTGTGGGCTTCCCTGGTAGCTCAGCTGGTAAAGCATCCACCTGCACTGCAGGAGACCCCGCTTCGATTCCTGGGTTGGGAAGGTCCCCTGGAGAAGGGATAGGCTACCCCCCCCAGTATTCTTGGGTTTCCCTTGTGGCTCAGCTGGTTAAGAGTGCTCCTGCAATGCGGGAGACCCGGGTTGGGAAGCTCCCCTGGAGAAGGAAACGGCTACCCTCTCCAGTACTCTGGCCTGGAGAACTCCATGGACTGTACAGTCCATGGGGTCACAAAGAGTCAGACACGACTGAGCGACTTTCACACTTTTATAGCTCCTGTAGAGTTAGGGTGCAGAAAAGCAAACCTTAGTTTCCGACATTCAGAATTAGGAGCAGTTAAATTAAAAAAAAACTAGGAATGTTCAGGCGTACTCACTGTTCTCTTTACATTCTTTCTTTTCAGAAAAGGGGGTTAAAACAAGCTAATTCTTCCTGATTTCCTTTTCACTGCAACACTACCACCCAGCCTCATCATAATCATCTCCCACAGAAGCAATCCAGCTTCCCAAAGCCCCAAACCACCCTGCCTCAGGCACCGAGTGCTCCTTCTGAAGCCCCACCACCTCACACTGTGTTGCCTTGCTGTGTGGGACTAGGGGACATCTCCCCACCTTCCTCATGTGACTGCAGCTCCTAGACCATCGCTCTAGGTGCAGGGGTGTTCTGCTTCTCCTGCTGTCCCCACTGCTCACACGGCCTTCCACAGAGCAGAGCCTCCATGAGACTCTGGGTGAGAATAAGCCAGTGAGCAAGGTACTTATTAACTCCGACCAATTTTACCCTGATTTCTTTAATAACTAATGCAAATCCAACTAAACATAGATATTTTAGTTTTATAAAATAACAGATTACCTAAGGTTTTAGAGTTAACTTTTATTTTTTATTCTCTATTTCCTTTTATTTCTTTCCCCATGCCCATAGTTTTGGGGATCTTTGTTCCCCAACCAGGGATTGAACCTGGGCCCCAGCAGTGAAAGCGCTGTGTCCTAACCACTGCCTTGTCAGAGAATTCCCACTTTCTCTATTTCTTGACTCCACCAATTTTATTGTTCTTTCCCATTTCCAAGAAAATTCCTGTTCTAATGAAATTTTAGCTTGTTCAGGGTCACAAAATAAAATAGGAAAGTTCCTAGTCTCTCTCACAAAACAGTAAAACTCCTATCCTTCAACTGGGTAAGTGCCAATACATCTGTGATCATTGTCATTCACAAAGTTAGATATTGAAGTTTATTAAGACTTGAGCTGAAAAAAACAACATTTGAAAAATTCCTAAAGGAAACAGAGAGGAATCTCCATGTCACTGTGGAAAGAAAGAACCCAAAGACGTCCCACCAACTTGCCCAGGCCCTCAGGACTGAAATGGCTGACCGCTCCCTCTTCAATCACAGAGGGAAGGATCAGCCTCCCTTCCTGCCCCCAGGACACGCTGTTGGACGTGGGCCTGGAAGGAGCCTGGCTGCTGCTCTGGCTCAGGCCCCTTTTCCTCCTCCCTTCAGCCTGTGCAGATGGGAGTGGGAAGGACCTGGAAGCCCCTTGATTGATTTTGAGCAGATGCTCTAGGACGTGCCACTAGCTGGTCTCCGCATAGGCCTGGGGACCCCACAGGAACTGGTAGAGAGCAGGGTCACTGTGCGGCACCTACTGATATTCCAGGTACCCCTCCTGAACTCACTTGGGTCAGCATTCCCTGGGCTCCCATAGATGCAGTGCTCCCTCTCGGCATATATGCCCGTGTCGTTCAGGGTTTCCCAGATCTCCTCCTCATGAGGACAGCTGCCCTCCAGGAGGATCATGCCTAGAACCACCACCAGGAGGCCGGCCTTGGGCATGCTGTGCCCATCGCTCACTGGCATGTAGGTGTGCTTCATGTGGCCCACCTCCCTCACATCCACGCCGAAAACCAGCAGATACAGTGGGTCTGGGTGCGTGGACTCGGCACCTTCCTGGTCCTGCCAGGTGCTCGGTCCCTCCTCGTCTTGGCTGCTGGAGGCCTCATCTTGAGATGGGCTCCATGGCAGGGGGTGAGGGATAGCCACCCTGAGGGCTCGTGGGGGGACTGTGCTTCAGCAGCAGCCAACTCCAGCTCCTCCAGGGTGACCAGGAACAGGACAGAGGAGGAGGAAAGCGAGGAGCAGGGGAAAGGGATGCAACCTCCTCCTCCTCCTCCACCTCCACTTCCTCCTCTCTCTAAATGAACTGTCCCTCCACTGGGCTCTCAGCCTCCTTTGGGTCCTGAAGTTTGGCCTCACTTTCCTCGTGGAGCTCGCTCTTCCCAGGCATGATGACTGGGATCAAACCACAGACAGAAGTGAGGCAGGGTGTCAGATGGGGACCACAGGCCTGCAAGAGAGAGGGAGTGTGAGCGGCCTCGCCGAGAAACCCACCCTGGGTGGTCTGACACAGGCCACCGACAGGTCTCCTCTTGAGGGGTGCTCTCAGGCCTCATGGGGTTGCTCCTCCTGGGCAGGCTGTCCTCTACTAACCCGAAGAAGGAAGTGATGTACAGCAGAGCCCAAGGTTCCAGGGCTTTTACGGTGGGAAGCAGTGGGCCTTGTGGGGTCCCATCTGCTCTGGGGTAGGGAGCCCCTGATGCACGCTCAGGGAACCCACCTCCCCTAGACTCCTGGCGCTGCCTGGACCTCCTCTGCTCTGCAACCTGCGGACACGAGCTTCAGACCTGTGCTTTCACCTCTGGGTTCCTGGAGCCCCTGTGAGAGGAAACAAGGGGGCACGTTGGCTTGCAGACTGTGGCATGGTGCTGGGCCCTCGGTGCTGACAGGAGGACTGGACTGTACTTGGTGAGGTTCCCCTTGTCCTGAGGTGAGTGATTCCCCCCTGTGCTCACAGAGGGCCCTCCGCTTCCTCCTGGCAGGGTCTGCGCCCTCCTGTCTGTTTTCCTGAGGCAAAATTCTCAAGACAAATTCCCTGTACTGAAAGGAAGAAAGAGAGGGGCCCTGAACACTGGTCAAGCCTGCCCAGGGGCTAACAGGGCTCCCAAGGGACAACAAGGGGTGGCCATATTCTGTGGAGTCCCTCTGTGCTGGGAGGATGGTGGGCAGTGAGCTCAGTCTCCACCTTGACACCCTGGAAACCCTGGGCAGTGCCTTCTGTTGACTGTGACCCGTCTCCTTAAGCAAAGGCCTTAACATTCATGACACCGGAAGTGAGAGCACCAATGCAGCCACCTATTCTGGGTCACCCCAGTGTCACCAAAGGGGCAAGGCAGGCTGGGCTCCAAGTACTGTGTGTGAGGAGGGGGTCTCCCCAGTGCTCCCCCTGACCTCTGCGAGGGCCTGAGTCCAGACCCTCAGAGGAAGGCCCCCTGGCCTTGACCAACCATCTGGCTGAGGAGGTGGGCCTCAGGGCTCTGATGGTTCCAGGGCTGGCAGGAGGGATTTCTGTGGCCCCTTCTTTGTGGTGGAGGTTGGGGTTCCCCACTCCTCCTCAGGGTCCTCACCTTGACTCCTGGTGACTCTGGGCCTCCCCCTGCTGCTGAGCAGACATGCTCCCCAGATGGCTGCCCCGGTGCAGTCCTCCCCCTCTAGGTCCGCCTCCACCGCAGGCGCTCCCCCACCCCCACCATGCAGGGTCCCCGCTGTTCTGGGGAAGCTGCCTCCTCAGTCCGTCCTCAGGACCTTCGCTCTGATTGCCGTGCAGCCTGGCCTGACCCATGCTGACCGATTCCCCCCGAAGCCTGAGCCCTCCAGAGCCCCCCAAGCATCTTGGCAGGAAGACTGCATCATCCTGGCCTCTGTGCTGGGCTCCTGCGGGGATACAGAGGACCACCCTGCAGGTGGGTTCCCTTCTTTCTGAGCAGGGGACCCAGCAGTCCTCCACAAGGGCAACCTCAGGCCTTTCCTGCTCAGGCTCACCCTGGGGCCCCTTGAACTCATCCCCTTCCTCCCGAACCCTGAGACGCTGCAGTAGGGGAGGGGTGTTTCCTAGTCATCCTCTGGGTCCTCCCTCACTGTCTGATGGAGCCCGGGCCCCTCCCTCTGCCCACCTGCAGCCTCCTGACCCTTCAACCCAGACCTTCAGCTGGCCCAAATGGAGAGGCTGCCCTCAGGGGGCAGCACCTGGAGCCACACGCCCAGGCTCCAGGGTGACAGCAGAGGTGGAGAGGGGGACGCTGGGTTCTGGGGTCCAGGGGCCGACTCTCCCTCAGGGTCTCCACCTAATGTCCCTGCAGGTCCTGGGCGGCCCGTCTGCATTCAGACAGCGCAATCCTCACACCAGGACCCCAGCCAATCTAAGACCCTGATGCGGAAGTTGGGACACACCACATTTGCTCCTCTCACCTGGGGGTCTCCCAGGCCTGGCAGCAGGGATGGATTTCACTGTGGTTGCCTCGGGGCCCGGGGTCCCCTACGTCCTCCCTCAGTGTCCTCACTTTCACTTTGGTCCCATGTAACCCTCCCCTCTCCCCGCCTGAGTGCCCACCCCTATCCCAGGCTCCCAGTCTCTCTGGGACCCAGATGAGGAAGTCAGCACAGGCTGCTTATCTCGCCCTGCAGCCTCCCGCAGCTGAGGGCAGGCCCAGTTTCTCTGGGACACTCCACCCTCACCCATATTCTGGAGTCCAGGGTCCTCCCAGTGCTCCCTCAGGGTCCTCACTGTCTGTCCCAGTAGTCCCTAGGCTTCTCATCTGCCCACCTGAGCCCCCACTCCCACCCCCATTGCAACAATCCCAGTCTGGCTGAGACCTAATGCGAATGTCAGGACCCCCTGCCACGTGCCCATCCTCCTGGGGCCTCCCAGGCCTGACGGCATGGGTGGGCTTCTCTGGACACCCCACTTTCCTACTGCCCCACTTTCCAGGCTCCAAGAGCCCTTCACTCCTCCCTCTGCTCCTCATGTTGGCTCCCTCCAGGACCTGGGCTCCTCCCTCTGCCCCCTTGAATTTTCTGCCCTGAGACCCATGCCCTCCCCCTCTGGTCCTCTGAGGTAGAACCGAGGGGGTCTCACCCTGATGAGCCCATTCGTCTGGGGTCTCCAAGGGAGGACACAGATCCTGTGAGGTCTTTGTGTATATACTTAGTGCATTGTACTCTCTGACCCGTGTTTAACGGGTTGGACATCATATGTCCTTTTGCTTTGACTATCCCTCATCTAAGTTTTGTGGATATAGATGATTTTCCTTCTATCATTTGTCCTTCCTCCACACTTATATGTGGTTGATTATTATTCTATCTGTTTATTTGCTTTTTCCAATGAGATTTCCTTTGTAATTTTCATAGTTGTAATTGTAACCTGTTCTTTTCAACTTTGAGAAGTCCTGTTAAAATTTCTTGTAAAATTGGTTTCATGGTGCTGAACTCTTTGAGTTTGCTTTTCTGCAGAACTTTTGAACTCTCTTTCAAATCTGAGCAATAGGCTTTCTGGGTGGAACACTCTTGAATGGAGTTTTTTTTTTTTTTTCCTTTCAGCGTTTTAAAAGCAAGGTGCCCCTCCCCGTGGCCTGCAGCGTGTCTGCTGAGAAATCAGCTGATAGCCTAATTGAATTTTCTTGTAGGCAACTTACTGCATTTATCTTGCTGCTTCAATATCCCTTCTTTATCTTTTATGTACACTTTAATTACAATGTGTGTTGATGTGGTCCTCTGGAGGTTGATCCTGCTTGGGACTGTAGGTGTTTCCTGAAACTGGAGGTCTGTTTCCTTTCCCAGGATAGGTAACTTTTCAGGTATTGCATCTTCCATTATATTATCTAACAATTTCTCTCTCTCTTCTCTTTCTGGGACCCATATAATGCAAAGGGGACAGTGAGTGATGTTATTGTCTCAGAGGTCTCTTAAACTATCCTCATTTTTCAAGCTTCTTGTATATATTCAGCTTGAGTGATTTCCACTACTCACTCTTCATTTTCTGACCTGTTACTCAGTATCACCTAATATACTCTTGATACTTATTGGTGTACCTTTAACTTCAGCTGTGGCATTCTTCAGCTCTGTTTGGTTCTTTGTTATGTTTTCTCAGTTTCATTAAACTTCTCACTTCAGTTCAGTTCAATCGTTCAGTTGTGTCTGAGTCTTTGCAACCCCACTGACTGCAGCACGCCAGGCTTCCCTGTCCATCACCAACACTTGGAACTTACTCCAACTCATGTCAATCGAGTTGGTGATGCCATCCAACCACCTCATCCTCTGTCGTCCCCTTCTCCTCCTGCCTTAAATCTTTCCCAGCATCAGGGTCTTTTCCAATGATTCAGTTCTTCGCATCAGGTGGCCAAAGGATTGGAGCTTCAGCTTCAGCATCAGTCCTTCCAATGAATATACAGGACTGATTTTTCTTTAAAATAGACTTGTTGGATCTCCTTGCAGTCCAAGGGACTCTCAAGAGTCTTCTCCAACACCACAGTTCAAAAGCATCAATTCTTAGACCCTCAGCTTTCTTTATAGTCCAACTCTCACATCCATACATGACCACTGGAAAAACCATAACCTTGACTAGACGGACCTTTGTTGGCAAAGTAATGTCTCTGTTTTTTAGTATGCTCTCTAGGTTGATCATAGCTTTCCTTCCAAGGAGCAAGTGTCTTAATTTCATGGCTGCAGTCATCAACTGCAGTGATTTTGGAGCCCCCCAAAATAAAGTCTGTCAGTTTCCATTGTTTCCCCATCTATTTGCCATGAAGTGATTGGACCAGATGCCATGATCTTAAGTTTTCTGAATGTTGTGTTTTAAGCCAACTTTTTCACTCTCCTCTTTCACTTCCATCAAGAGGCTCTTTAGTTCTTCTTCGCTTTCTATCATAAGGGAGGTGTCATCTGCATATCTGAGGTTGTTGATATTTCTCCCGGCAATCTTGATTCCAGCTTGTGCTTCATCCAGCCCAGTGTTTCTCATGATGTACTCTGCATATAAGTTAAATAAGCAGGGTGACAATATACAGCCTTGACGTACTCCTTTTCCTATTTGGAACCAGTCTGTTGTTCCATGTCCAGTTCTAACTGTTGCTTCTGGACCTGCATACAGGTTTCTCATGAGGCATTTCAGGTGGTCTGGTATTCCCACCTCTTTAAGAATTTTCCAGTTTGTTGTGATCCACACAGTCAAAGGCTATAGTGTAGTCAATAAAGCAGAAGTAGGTGTTTTTCTGGAATTCTCCTGATTTTTCAATGATCCAACGGACTTTGGCAATTTGATCTCTAGTTCTCTGCCTTTTCTAATCCAGCTTGAACATCTGGAAGTTCACGGTTCACCTATTGTTGGAGACGGGCTTGGAAAGTTTTGAGCATTACTTTGCTAGTGTGTGAGATGAGTGCAACTGTGCAGTAGTTTGCGCATTCTTTGGCATTGCCTTTCTTTGGGATTGGAATGAAAACGGACCTTTTCCAGTCCTGTGGCTACTGCAGGGTTTTGCAAATTTGCTGGCATATTGAGTGCAATGTTTTCACAGCATCATCTTTTAGCATTTGAAATAGCTCAACTGGAATTCCATCACCTCCACTAGCTTTGTTCATAGTGATGCTTCCTAAGGCCCACTTGACTTTGCATTCCAGGATGTCTTATTCTAGGTGAGCGATCACACCATTGTGATTATCTGGGTCATGAAGATCTTTTTTGTATGGTTCTTCTGTGTATTCTGGCCACGTCTTCTTAATCTCTAATGATTCTGTTAGGTCCATACTGCTTCTGTTCTTTGTTGTGCCCGTCTGTGCATGAAATATTCCCTTGGTATCTCTAATTTTCTTGAAGAAATCGCTAGTCTTTCCCATTCTACTGTTTTCCTCTATTTCTTGGCGTTAATCATGAGGGAGGCTTTCTTATCTCTCCTTGCTATTCTTTGGAACTCTGCATTCACATGGGTGTATCTTTTCTTTTCTCCTTTGCCTATCACTTCTTTTCTCAGCTATTTGTAAGGCCTTGTCAGACAACCACTTTGCTTTTTTGCATTTCTTTTTCTTGGGGGTGGTCTTGATCACTGCCTCCTTTACAATGTCACAAACCTCCATCCATAGTTCTTCAGGCACTCTGTCTATCAGATCTAATCCCTTGAATCTATTTGTCACTTCTACTGTATAATTGTAAGGGATTTGATTTAGGTCATACCTGAATGGTCTGGTGGTTCTGTCTACTTTCACTATGTAACTTCTCACTATGTACATCTATTCTCTCAAATTCTTTCAGCATCTTTACGATCATTACCTTAAACTCTTTATTTGGTAAATTGTTTTCTCCATTTCACTTAGTTTTTCTCCTGGGATTTTATCTCATTCCTTCAACTGGAACATATTCTGTCCCCTCATTTTTTCTAATTAGCTATTTTTATTTCTATATCTTTAGCAGTTGGTTTTATTTCTTGATCTTGGAGTAGTGGTCTTTGGAAGGAGACAACCTATGTATCCCAACAGTTCCCTGCCCTCTTGTCACCAAAAATATATTCTCTAGTTTTGCCCCCGTGGGGACTGCTTGGTCCCTTCGCTTGAGGCAGGCTGACTGGGGTGGGCAGCCTGGTAGGCATGGCTGACCCCTGGTCTGCTTGGTTGCCAGGCCTTACCTTGTGCAGAGGCTGATGATCACCAGTAGGTGCAGTTGGATCATGAGGTGTCTGGCTTCTGAGACCTGGGTGGTCCCAGGTCTAGTGCCAGCACACTGGTGGGTGGAGCAGTGTTCTGGGGTGGATGGTTACACAGCCAAGGGTTCCCAGATCTAGTGTTAGCCTGCTGTTGTGTGGAACTCATTCCTGACACAGCTGGTTTCAGGGTCCAGGGTGCCCTGAATCAAGTCTCTTCCTTCTCTGGAAATCCAGCTCCTATAGGGTCCCTGGTCTGCTGCTGGCCCATTAGTGGGTGGGCTTGGACCTGACATGGCAGGCTGTAGGGCTACAGTGGACCTGGGGTTGCTTCCTTCTCACTGTTGGATGCAGTGAGGGTCCTAATGCAACTGGCGTGCTCATGGGTGGGGCTGTGGTCATGCTCACCTATCTGTTTGGTCTGAGTCTTCCCAGTACTGATGCCAACAAGCTGCCTGGTGGGGCTGAGATATCTTGCCATAAGTGAGAGGGAGGATTTCAAAATGGCACTTGCCAGCACCCATGTCCTTTGGTAGAACCAGCGCCCTCAGGTGGCTGCCACCAGTAGCTCTGCCCCAGGGTGAGCTCCATTTACCTACTGCCTCTCCAGGAGCTCTCAGAGATGAGCAGGTGGGTCTCGCGCAGGCTCTTTCAAATTACTGCTTCCACACAGAGTATTGGAGTGGGTGAGATTTTCCATATGTATTGAAAGAGTGGTCTCTAGCTGCTAAAGCTGCCTGGCTCTCCTAAGAGTAAACCTGTTTCCTTTTAAACCCAAATGTTTTGTGGGTATGTTGTCCCGATGCATGACCTACAGGCTAGGTGCACAGCATGGGGCTCGGACCCGTCACTTCCTGGGAAGGACATCTGCAGTGACTATTATCCTACCATTTGTGCATTGCCCACCCAGGGTATGGTTCTTGACTATACCATGACTCTGCCCAGCGTACCCATCCTGATGTGGTTGCCTTTCTATAATATATATATATATATATATATAAATGTGTGTATATAAATATATAATTCTATACATATTAATTTCATATATATTTCTATATATAAAATTATATTAATTTCATCACAGACTACTGCTGAATCCTCAGTGTCATACTGTTCCTCAAGAAGACCATTGAGCTACTAATGGTGAGTTGATCAAATATCTCACTTTCATCCTTGATGGAGGAGAGGTCTATCTTTGCTGAAATTGATAGGTACACGTTCTAGATGTGGGTTTCGCTTTCCTGCTAGCAGTGCCTTGTCTGGTGCCTCTATTTGAGGGCTCACAGAATGCAGGACTGAGTGACACAGAATATTTCATAAAACCATCCAGGACCAAGAGACCCTCTAATAGGACACCAGAGGCTCAGAGGCCAAGTGCCCATGAGATCCAAAGTCGCTATCTCAGCCTCCACCTTCCAGAAGCTGCTGATCTTCTGGAGGAATGGAATGACCTCTACAAAGCAGACGTGATGTGCACACTGGGATATGAGAGCCCGTGGTGCTGGGGTGTCACCCTCCAGGGACCGGACACGCTCCACATCTGTCATCCTTAGTTCCCCCACAAGGTAAGATGCATGGTCCTTGAACCAGAGGGTAGAGTGACCCCACTGATCACCACTCCCAATGACCCATGACCCCACCTACCATCACTGCCAGTGACCCACAGGGAACTTGGACTTCCAGTCTCCCACGAGGAGGTTCTATACTTCCACAGCAGGACTATCCACATTAGCCACATCTAGCTATTTACATTTGACTTCACATTATATTATGGTAGAAGGCCAGGCCCTGGGATACACTAAGCACATTTGAGTTCACAATACAGTTCACAGTAGCCTCATGTGGCTACTGGTTGCCCTATTGATGGTGGTGACACACAACAGGCTGTTCCCAAAGGAAGAAGTTTTCCCCAGGAGATACAATAGCAGTCCTACCAATCTATGAGTCACGGTTCCCATCTAGGCACTCGGAATCCTCCTGCTCGGGACCAGAACACACAGAGAACTGTCCCCATCCTGGAAGGCAGAGCTGACCTTGATCCTAAGGAGTGTGTGGGTTACTCTGGCACAGGGGGAACAGCGAGGAAACATCTCTAACAGCCAGGTGATGTGTCTTGGGTTCCTGCTCCATTTTCCTGGAAATGGCCGAGGTCCTGGCTGAGAGTGCAGGGGATTTAGAACGGATCTCAGGCAAGAGAGAGTGACCGTCAGTTGTGGTGCAGCAGCTGCTGCAACTGTGAGGGCCCAGCATTTGTCCAGTCTTTCTCTCTGAGCTTCTTTAGGAGGAGTGGAGACCAACCAGAATCCTCAAGGAGCTGTCCTCAGAGGAGGCCAACTCTCCAGATGAAGGGAGTGTATGTCAGTGCTGGGAGGGGTGGATTATAATGGATGCTGTGGTGCCACCCAGATCTCCTCTTTGTCACTAGCCCACTCATTTGCCCAGGGCCACGGGTGTTGGTGGATGAGGACTCAGAGCAAAAGTCTTCTCTGGAATTGCCCTCCACTGAAGGGGCTGCCTCTCTGGGGGAAGCTCGTTGTGAGAGACTACTCACAGGATCAATTGGGGATCATACAGTGGCCTGAACCCCTCACCTTGATTAGGTTGATCTCTGCAGGGTCTTCCTTTTTGATGTCTGCCTTCTGAAAATTACTATGACCACCGTGCTCTTAAATGGCACCAGAAGTGAATAACAGAATGAAATGCAAGTTACACACACAGACTTAGCCTTTGGAGGTTGAAGTCATGGGCTGGGATGATCCCTGTGCCCTGTCAGAAGTTCCAGGAATATGACCCCCATGTATTTGTGTTGGACTCAATCACAAAGCTATATCTCAAGGCTTCTGTGCCCTGATGGTTATTTTGGCAGGTCAGATCATCTTCTTGTCCCAGAGAATAAACGGAACAGAACTAGCAAGCATTTACCAGTACTATTACGATAAAAGTATTTATGCATCACACAGTAAGGCAGAGGAGTATGAATGAATGGACTCCGAGTTAGACATTTTCAATTGGCCTCCTGTTTGCATTTCATGAAGCACAAAGAAGTGGGCTTCAGGCTGGATACTTAGAAATGTTAGTATTCCCTGTGACAAGGAATAGTTCAGCTACAGTTGAGGCACTTACAATCAGCCTCCTGTTTGCTCTCTGAAATGAATAAAACAATAGAGACAGCGTAAATAGCCAGGGTTTGTCTGTTATAAATACCTAAAGTAACAGTCATGGCAAGGACAAAGAGGGGCAAAACCCTGTTTGAGTAAAGGATAAAATATCTCCACTCCCCCATCTTTTGGGACAAGGGAGACACCAGACATGTGAAAAAAGGCTCCTTGTGAGTCAAAAGTCAAGGGATAATGCCAGACCATAATGAGTCTTGATCCTCACAGAAACCTTCACTTTGAGATCCATCTTGGCTGAGGGGTGTGTGTATGAATGCAGGGGAGTGTCCCAGGGTAGGTCAGGTGTGGAAAAGAAACCAGATAATTGGCCGGAAGGAAGACAAATCTTTACCGCCTCTTGACTGTGCTCCTGCTCACCAGGTGTGACATCCACACTCTTTCTCACCAGGATTGCATCTCTGCCTTGTTTCTGTCTCAACTAAACTATTTCTTTATGTGCTCTCCCACTTGTTGTGTTGTTTCTAACGATACACTTTGCACCTGCATTTGCAGTTTCTGTCTCTGTGATAAATGCATTTTTCACTGGAGGCAATGATCCATGACAAAACAGCTTTCAGCCTCTAGCCCTTGCTAGTCTCCTGGCTAGGATTCCTGGCTCTCATCTAGGTTACCCAGGATCAATTCCTGGGCAGAGAATTAAGATCTCACTTCACACAAATGCTCACTGCTGCCTCACAAGATCAGTGCCACTGGGAAGAGCCCAGGTCCTCACCTTGGCCCTGAATGGACTGAGCCTGGACAGAACTTCCATCAGTCAGTCAGGAAGGAGCATTTTCTGCTTCTTGGGAGCTCAGCCCATGGATGTGGCACAAACCTGCATCCAGAATATCTTTCCACCCCATCCCAGATATCAGCACAAATGGGATGCTTTTCCCCCAAACAATGTGCTATTGTTATTTATATGAAAAGTTTTTTTTCTGTCTTTGTATTTATTTATTTATTATTTTTATTTTTATTAATTTAATTAATTTACAGTATTTACTTACTTTACAATATTGTATTGGTTTTGCCATACATTGACTTGAATTCACCATGAGTGTACATGTGTTCCGCATCCTGAACCCCCCTCCCACCTCCCTCCCCATCCCATCCCTCTGGGTCATCCCAGTGCACCAGCTCCGAGCACCCTGAACCATGCATCAAACCTGGAATGGTGATTCATTTCACATATGATATTTTACATGTTTCAGTGCTATTCTCCCAAATCATCCCACCCTCGCCCTCTCCCACAGAGTTCAAAAGACTGTTCTGTACATCTGTATCTCTTTTGCTGTCTCGCATACAGGGTTATTGTTACCTTCTTTCTAAATTCCATATATATGCTTTACTATACTGTATTGGTGTTTTTCTTTGTGGCTTACTTCACTCTGTATAATAGGCTCCAGTTTCATCCACCTCATTAGAACCAATTCAAATGTATTCTTTTTAATGGCTGAGTAATATTCCATTGTGTATATGTCCCACAGCTTTCTTATTTTTTATATACAATATTGTATTTGTTTTGCCATACATTGACATGAATCCACCCCGGGTGTACTTGTATTTAAATTGGTGAATTGGTCTTGTATTTATTCCCAAACTGTTGTAGGTTTACCTAGGATCCCATGTTTCCTGCATGCAGCTTCCAGTAAGCAGAGGGAAAAGACACATGGACAAGGACCTGGAGTCTCTCCCCTGCCTTGCAGTGTATTCGGTGCTGGTAGGTATAGCTTGTGATGAACACAATGCCCGTCGTATGTTGAGGAGTTTCTGGGAAAGCCAAACATGCATTGAATCTCCAACTGTTTCTAGTCACCACTCTGTATCATCGGCACTTTCAAATGCAAGATCTGATTTAGCTTCCAAGGCTCTTGGGAATGTCAGAGAGGGTCCCCCCGGCTCCCTCCAGTGCTCTTTCTGCCCTTCCCTCTGCAGTGATAGCACCCACAGTCTCAGCGAGCTAAGGATGTGCCCCTGCCTCCTGATGCCAGACACAGTCTCCTGCTGGAAGTCCCGGCTGCCTCCACATGATGGAACTTGCCTGAGCACCTGCACAGGTGCCCACAGGCTCCCCAACAGCCCTGAGCTTCATGAGGGGCAGGTATCAGACAAGCGACAGTTAGAGGACAAGAACAGTGGGAGTTTTCTTATAAAATCCAGCTAGGATATGCACAATGCAGCACTTTTCAACTCCAGGGAGGATTCTGAGGTGTCTGAATTCAAGTTCAGTGCAGATTTTGCCACTGTGGTTTCCATAACCCCTCCTCATCTATGGCTTTAGGGCCTGAACACCTGGATAAGCTGATCCTTTAGGTTAAGTGCACAGCCACCAGTTTCAAAGAAGACATTCCATTAAAATCCTACCAAAAGTTTGGGAGTGCTTACCAAGACTTCTTCAAGTATATTCTCCAAGACTGAGTAGATTGTGCAGCAAACCAAAGTCCACTCCCAAAGCAGCATAAACAGGTGTCTAACTGTTCCTGACCGTAGTGTAACTTCCCTTCCTGCCCCAGGAAATTTATCTAGGACAGAAGAGGATCTTCTAATGTGTATGTCCCATTTCAGATTTTCTTCTCACTCATAAGACACTGTGTATAACTCAGGCTGCTGCCACCGCCCAGGTTAATTACCATCACCTCTCACAGAATGAACGCAGTTTCCCAAAGCCCCAAACCACCCTGGCTCAGGCACCGACACTCAAGTGCTCCTCCTGTACCCTGCCCCTGGTTCCCCTGTTCTGTGGAACTAGGGGATGTCTCTCCACCTTCCGCATGTGACTGCAGCTCTTAGATCATCACTCTAGGTGTTGGGGTGTCCTGCTTCTCCTAGTGTCCCCACTGCTAACACAGGGCTTTCCACTGAGCACAGGCTCCACAAAGGTCTCTGGAGTAAATGAGCCAGAGTGGGGCACATAATAAGTCTGATCAGGCTTTGTGTACTTTCTTAAATAATAACTTGAAAAAATCCAATTGAACAGAGATAGTTCAGCTGTATAAAAGGACAGACAAGAAGTATAGAGGAACTCAGCTCAAATACATTTTATTTTTTAATTCTTACTAAGTAATATCATACTTCCAAAATAGTTATATTCCAAGTCCATGGAATCTTGTTCAGGGTCACAAAATAAAACGAAAGTGTTCACAATGACTTTTGAGAAACAGCAAAACTCTTGTTCTTGACCTGGGTAAGCACAAACACACTGTGATCAACGTTACTGACATGGTGCGACACTGAAGCTCATTAAGCCTCCTATTAAAAGGAACAACATTTGAAACATTTCTAAAGGAAGCAGAAGTGGATCTCCATGTCATTTAGAGAACAGGAAGCCAAAGATGCTACACACCAGTTCCCCCAACTGGCCCAGGCCGTCACGACTAAGGCTGAATGCTCCCTCTTCAAACACACAGGGAAGGCTCAGCCTCCCTTCCTACCCCCAGGACAAGCTGCTGGATGTGGGCCTGAAAGGAGCCTGGCTGCTGCTCAGGCTCAGGGCCCCTCTTCCTCCTGCCTCACACCTCTGCACACCGGGGTGGGAAGAACCTGGGACCCCTGCCATTGACCCTGCGCAGGTAGTCCTTGACTTGCTGCTTGCTGGTCTCCGCATAGGCCCGGGGACCCCACAGGAACTCGTAACGAGCAGGGTGGCTGTGAGGCACCTGCCGGTACTGCAGGTACCCCGCCCGCACCCACACTTGGGTCAGCAGCTCCTTGGGCTCCCCATAGATGCCGTGCTCTATCCCAGCAAATACCCCCATCCTGCTAAGTGCCCCCCAGACCTTCTCCTCAGGGACCCGGTCCCCTTCTAGGAGAATCAGGCTCAGGGCCGCCACCAGGAGGCCAGCCTTTGGCATGCTCTGCCCATCCCTCTGCATCTCATTGAGGGTGAGGCCCAGGGTGGGGACCATGGCATAGATGTGCTCTCTGGGGTCCACCTCTTTCAAATCCAGGCCAAAGACCAGCTGCAGGCACTGCGTGGCTTTACGGAAGACCACGGGGAAGTGGGCCTGGTTATCCCTGAGGACCGTATTCAGCATTTCAGCCTGGAAAATCGGCTCCTTGGTGCCATACTTGAGGAGCAGGAACTCCAGTAGTTGTGTCGTCATCACACTCAGAGCCTGCTTGAGCAAGATCTCCGCATCCACGGCGGCAGCGGAAGATGAGACTGGAGGGGAGGAGGCCAGAGGGGTTGAGGCATCCTCCGCCTCAGCCCCCAGAAGCGGCACCTCCACTGTACCCTGGGCCTGGATTTGACCCTGAAGGTCTTCCTCAGGAGTGTAGAGCTCATTCGTCGGGACCACAGGCATGATGACTGGGGTCTTGTGCCCAGTGTGGTTGTGGCAGGGGGAAAATGGAGACCACTGACCTGGGAAAGAGAGAGAGTGTAAATGGTCTCAGTTTTGAAATGTGCCTCGGGTGGCTCTGACTGAGGCTGCTTACTGGTCTTCCTTGAGGGCTGCTCTTGGGCGTTACAGGGGCACTCCTCCTTGGTGGTAAGTCCCCTGTCAAATGAGGAAGAGAAATTCTGATTCAGGGTGCAGCAAGTACAGCCTGAGGTTCTGGGGCTGACAAGATGGGGGGAATTAGGGCGTTTTGAGGTCCCTTCTGTTCTGGGATGGGGAGCCCCTGTGCACACTCAGGACACCCTCCTCACCTTGACTCCTGGCACTCCTGTGGCCTCAGAACACAGACCTCAGGCCTCCACCTTTGCTTCCTGGTTCCTAGAGCTCCTGTGAGACAAATGGAAGGGGCACCTCGGGGGTAGAGTGTGGCACAGACCTAGGCCTTCTGTGCTGGTAGGAGGGGTTGACTCTGTGAGGTCCCTCCAGATCTGGGGTGGGTAGTCCCATCGGGGCTCACGTGTAGTGCTCACTTTTCCACTGGAGTGGCCTGGACCCTCCCCATTTGGGGGCCTGCAGGGAAACTCAGAACAAGAGCTAAGTCTGGACAGAAAGTGCTGAGGGGTCCCATACGCGGCCGCACCTGCCTAGGGCCTCCGGCGGGTCCTAGGCTGGGGAGATGCTGGGTCCTCACTTCTCACGTCCTACCTGGCCTCCCAGCACTGAACGGAGGGGCGGGCGTCTGCTCAGTCCTCCCTCGGGGTCCAGGGAGTCCAGCCTCTGCAGACCTGAAGCCTCCGCCCTCCACCAGAACACCTCACCTTAAGGCCCCTAAGAAAGAGGTGAATAAACTGCTCCCCCCTCTCTGGGGCCTCCAAGACCGCCCCCACCCTGCCCCTCCCTGCGCAAGAGCAAGGATCCCTCCCTGCCTCGGGGTCTAACAGCCTCAGTCCTTCCTCGCATGGAGCCTAGACTCTAGGCAGGACCCGCGATTGTCCCGTCCGCCATGTTGAAACCCCATCACTTCCACCAGGTCCCCAGGCTCTCTGAGACCCGGATGTCAGGAAATCCTGCACATGATCATCCCGCCCGGGGACTACCAGGGTCCCCTCTGTTCCGGGGTTGGGTTCCACTCCTCCCTCAGTGTCCTCACCCTGACTCCCGGTAGGACCTGGGCTCTGTCCTCTCCCTACCTGAGGCCCGGCTCCTCACACCAAGTCCCTGCTCTCTCTGAGACCCGCATGTCAGGAAGTCAGACAGGCTTAGTGTTCTCTTCTCACCACAAGGGGTCCCAGGGCAACTACAGGGGCGGGGATCTGTAGGCTTCCGTCGGTCCTCCTTCAGGCACCTCACCTTGCCTCCAGTCAGGACCTGGGATTCTCGCCTCTCACCAACTGAAGTCCTGGGCCCTTGTACCAGGGCTCCAGTCTCTCCAAGACCCAGAAGTCAGGAAGTCAGACCATGCCGGTTTCGCTCATTCTATCCCATGGACACCCTGGACTGATAACAGAGACGGGCTACTCTGAGGTCTCCTCTGATTGCGGTCCACGGTACCCTAGTCCTCCCTCAGTGACCTCAACTTGACACACCACAGGACCTGGGAATCGGCCCACCTGAGTCCGTGCCTCATGTGCAAAGTCCCCAGTCTGAGACCTGGATGTCAGGAAGCCCGCCCGCTGTTTCAGGACCCCAAGCTGTAACCCGGATATCAGGAAGTTAGACCACGCATGTTGGGCTCATCCTACCCCCGGGCCACCAAGGACCAACAGCAGCAAAAGGCTTCTCTGAGGTTTCCTCTGATTGGGTTCCATGGTCTTTTCAGTCCTCCCTCAAGATCCTCAGCTTGACTCCCTGCCGGAGCTGGGATTCTTCCCTCTGCCCACCTGAGGCCACTCCCCCATACCAGATCTCCAGTCTCACTGATACCCAGATGTCAAGAAATACGGTATGTATTCATCTCGCCCAAGTCCTCCCAGAGCCCACTCAATAATGGGGTCCAGAGTCCCCACAGTCCTCCCTCAGGGTCCTCACCCAGACTTTTTCAGATCCTAAGATCCTCCCCTTCCCCTTTGAGGCCCCTCCCCTTATATCAAGTCTCCAGTGTCTCTGCAACCTTGTGCTCATGCAGCGACCAGGGTCTCCCTGGACTAAAAGCAGTGACCACCTCTATGTCTTGGGGTCCCAGCGCCCCCCTCAGGGGTCTACCTTGACTCCTAGCACTGCTGGGCTCCTTCACTCTGCTGACCTGATCCCGAGGGCTGTGACCCAGGCCCTCACTTCTCTCCTCACAGAGGGGTCAGTGGCGTCACATATGACATCATATCCAATGAATATTCAGGGTTGATTTCCTTTAGGACTGACTGATTTGATCTCCTTGCTGTCTAAGGGACTTTCAAGAGTCTTCTCCAACACCACAGTTCGAAATTTAGGCTACCCACCACAGTATGCTTGGGCTTCTTTTGTGGCTCAGTTGGTAAAGAATCCGCCTGCAATGCGGAAGACCTTGGTTCAATCCCTGGGTTGGGAGGATCCCCTTGAGAAGGGAAAAGCTACCCACTCCAGTGTTCTGGCCTGGAGAATTCCATGGACTCTATAGTTCATGGATTCACAAAGAGTCAGACACAACTGAGTGACTTAAAAAAAAATGATTATATGTGCTTATATACTCATACATGGCCAAACCACAATGTATGTACGAAACATGTATATGTGGGTGTATGTTTGGATTTTTAGCTATGTATTAATTTTTGGACTACAGTGCTGCTGCTCAATTGCTTCAGTCATGTCCAACTTTTTGCAACCCTATGGACTGTAGCATGCCAGCTCCTCTGTTCATGGGATTCTCTAGGCAAGAATACTGGAGTGGTTTGCTATTTCCTTCCAGGGGATCTTCTTGACCCAGGGACTGAACTCAAGTCTCTTGCATCTCCTGCATTGCAGGCAGATGCTTTTACCACTGAGCCACCATATATATACTTAATTTGTTAAAGAGTATCTGCTATTACTGTTTAGATCTATCGCATACTCCAGTCCTATATTTAGTTTCTTCTTTGTATCTGTTGAGATAGCACTTTTTAAAGAAAGGTGTATGGATGTGAGAGTTGGACTGTGAAGAAGGCTGATCGCCGAAGAATCGATGCTTTTGAACTGTGGTGTTGGAGAAGACTCTTGAGAGTCCCTTATACTGCAAGGAGATCCAACCAGTCCATTCTAGAGGAGATCAATCCTGGATGTTCATTGGAGGGACTGATGCTAAAGCTGAAACTGCAATACTTTGGCCACCTCATGCGACGAGTTGACTCACTGGAAAAGACTCTGATGCTGGGAAAGGTTGGGGGCGGGAGGAGAAGGGGACGACGGAGAATGAGATGGCTGGATGGCATCACCGACTCGATGGACATGAGTTTGAGTGAACTCCGGGAGTTGGTGATGGACAGGGAGGCCTGGCGTGCTGTGATTCATGGGGTCGCGGAGAGTCGGACACGACTGAGTGACTGAACTGAACTGAACTGAACTGAAGTCCTTTGCTGGCTGGTATGTCAGGTAGATATTTGCACAGACTCAGGAATCAGTTTGGTTCAGTTCAGTCACTCAGTCATGTCTGACTCTTTGCGACCCAATGGACTGCAGCACGCCAGGCTTCCCTGTCCATCACCAACTCCCGAAGCTTACTCACGCTCACGTAAGTCGAGTCGGTGATGCCATCCAACCATCTCATGCTCTCTCGACCCCTTCTCCTCCCACCTTCGATCTTTTCCAGCATCGGGGTCTTTTCCAATGAGTCAGTTCTTTGCATCAGGTGGCCAAGGTATTGGAGTTTCAGCTTCAGCATCAGTCCTTCCAATGAACACTCAGGACTGATTTCCTTTAGGATGGACTGGTGGGATCTCCTTGCAGTCCAAGGGACTCTCAAGAGTCTTCTCCAACAGCACAGTTCGAAAGCATCAATTCATCGGCACTCAGCTTTCTTTATGGTCCAACTCTCACATCCATACATGACTATTGGAAAAACCATAGCTTTGATTAGACGGATCTTTTTTGGCAAAGTGAGTCTCTGCTTTCGGTTACCTCAATTAATCTGCCTTTACGGCTGTCCAAATGTTACCCCAGGGTATTTATACCTATGGACTGGGGCCACCTCAGCGTTGTGCGATGAAATTGGAGCAAAGTTTAAAACCTTGTCTCTTTAGCCATCCCACCTCTGCACCTATGCAGCCCAGAGCTCCTCCCTCACTTCCCCTCTGCTCCCCACCCCCTCCCCCAAACCCACGAGCCAGCTCCGCACAGTCTTCACTGTTCTTCAGGGCTTTCTCATGTTTTGTTGTTTAGATATTGTTTATAACTATGTTTTTAAAAAGACTTTTTAAATATAATTTTATTTATTTGTTTATTTTTGGCTGTTCTGGGTCTTTGTTGCTGCACGGGCTTTACTCTAGTTGTGGAGAGCAGGGGCTGCTCTCTAGTTGTGGTGCAAAGCTTCTCACTGCTGTCTGTAGCTTCTCTTGTTGTGGAGCAGGGGCTCTAGGCACTTGGGCTCCAGTAACTGTAGCTCATGGACTCCAGTGAAAGCCGCTCAGTCTTGTCTGACTCTGCGACTCCATTGGTTATACAGTCCATGGAATTCTTCAGGCCAGAACACAGTAGTGGGTAGCCAATCCATTTTCCCATGGGCTGTAGGACATAGGCTCAATGGTTGTAGCATACCGGCTTAGTAGCTCCACAGCATGTGAAATCTTCCCGGATCAGGGATAATGCCCATATCTCCTGCATTTGTAGGTGGATTCTTTACCACTGAGCCACCAGGGAAACCCAAGATTTTTATTTTTATTCTTTACAGCACTTTTCCATGAACACAAAAATAGAGAGATGCTACAGTGATTTTCCATTTACTTCCCGGCTCCAAACAAACATAGCCTCCTCAGTTATTAAGAACCCCACCAGAGTGGTACATTAATTATAACTGAGGAACTTACACTGATATGTCATAATCACGCAGAGATTATAGGTTACACTAGAATTCCCTCTTGGCATTGTACATTCTATTGGTTTGGACAATTGTAAATGAAATTCCACTCTCTAGATGTACCAAAGTTTATCCTTTCACTGACTAAAGAACGCCTGGTTTGCATCTATGTTTTGACAATAATAAGTAAAGTTGCTAAAAACATTCATGTGTAGGTTTTTGTGTAGACATAAGTTCTCAAGTCTTTTGGGTAACAACCCATATGGTTGCTGGATCATACAGTAAGAGCATGTTTAGTTTTGTAAGGAACTGCCAAGCTGTCTTCCAACATGCCTGTGCCATTTTGTATTCTCACCAACAATGAATGGGAGTTCTCAATGGTCCAAATCCTCAACAGAGTGTGGTGTTGTCCCAGGAGCAAAGTTTGGCCATTCTAATAGGTGTGTAGAAACTGTGTGTGTGTCTGGGTGTGTGACATCATCAAGCGATATCTCAGGCCGACTAATCACTAGGGATCAAACTGGGAAAGTCACAGCCAGACTAAAGCATTTTAAAGTCCTGAAACATGTATATTATCATATGTGAAATGAATCGCCAGTTCAGGATCGATGCATGTTACAGGATGCTCGGAGCTGGTGTGCGGGGATGACCCAGAGGGAGGATAAGGGGAGGAGGGAGGTGGGAGGGAGGTTCAGGAGGGGCAACTCATGTACACCCGGGGCGGATTCATGTCAATGTATGGCAAAACCAACCAATATAATATTGTAAGATAATTAGCCTCCAATAAAAAATTTAAAAAAATAAAAAATAAATAAATAAATAAAAAAATAAAGTCCTCCCTGAACAATCAGGAAGCAGCTTTGGGCACATTATGTGAGCAGGTTCACGTTCTCTGCACATAATTCTTATCCTGACTGCTTTCCAGAAGGAAAAGCCGAAAACAAAATTAAAAATATGAAAGAAAACAGCACATTAGGATCAGAAATGGGTAATTCAGAGCGTTTCACACCTTGAAAGACTTTGTGTGAGAAAGAATGGTTTCAGATCATGGGGTGTAGAGGAGACCCTCCAGTTCCAGGCTGTGCAGGGGAGATTCGGAATGAGGTTCCACACCCAAGGAAACATGCACTTGGGAGAAGAGGTGGTAAGTCCAAGGCAGAAACGCTCCCTAGACGTCCAATGGGTCCCCCGGGAGGACCCTCTTTCTCAGAGCCTTGTGGAGGGGTTTGGATCAGGATGGTCCACCTGGGAGTCTTTGTGCTCCTCCCCCTGGCCGTTTCCTACAGCCCAGAGCATTTGCCCTGCCCTGGGCCAGGACTGTGACCATCACCCTTGCTCGGTCTAGACAAGTTATGCCATATGTAACAGTTCTGACATGTGAGATGTGCCATTTCCCATAAAAGATTTTCAGGGAGAAAAGAAGAACTAGATCAATCAATGTACATGAGGGTCCGAAGATATGTACTGGTTCGGAACCTTCACAGTGTTGGGGAAGGTACATCTCTGACCCTCAGGAACAACAGCTACATCCACTGACCAAGCTTTTTACAGACAGCTCACATCAAATGGGAACTCACACCGATGCTTTCACCTTGTACTGTTATGAGACCCATTTTACAGCTGGAGAAATCCAGACTTTGGGTGTCCATGATTTCATTGGGTTATCAGTAGCACGATACGTATTCAAACTGAGCTTCGTGTGGGTTCAAAGCCCCATCCCCCCAGGGGCCTGACCTGTCTCCCTGACAGACAAGGGGAATCCAGCTGTCCTCCCACCTGATGCCTCAGATCACATAATGGAGAAAACAGTGAAGCCAGGCACCATTGCCCATGAGAGACTGACAGAGGATTTTGCCCGTGTGGCCTCCCTAGCCCCATCCAGAAACCACCCCTACTGAAGCGGACACGAGGGCCATAGAGGAGGGATAGGGTGTAGGACGGAGGGTGTGAGCATGGAGAAGGCTCCTGGATGTGGGGGTTGGAGGCCAGCCCGCTGAGGATGGCTCTTATGTTCAGGCTACAGCCCTGCTCTCTCATTCCACTGCCCCCTCTCCTCCCTTCTCTCCCAGCTCCTGGGGATTCCAAGCTCTCCTGCAGACTGGATGTCAGGCAGCGGGAAGCCTGTCCTTTAAAGCACAGTGATCATGGGTCTGGTGGACTCACGGCATCCACAGGGGAGTGAGTATCTGTGCCCTTCAGGGCTGTGTGGACACACATCCATCTGGGTACTGGAGCATACAGGACCTGCTCTGTACATATACCTGGTATCTCCATATATAAGTATGTAAGATCAGGTAATCTCCAGACATTATACATATATATTGGACACACACCACACAGACATGTGAAATGTATTCCTCTCTGTGAATGAGAATTAAACAGTGAAAATCATGTCACTCCAGTTGGTAATATTATCTACTCATCAAACCAAGGGTTCCCCTAACTCACCTGCTGCTGTTTACTCTCTACAGCTGAAACATCTTTTCTGCAAAAGATTTCTGAAGTCTGGTGACCAGTGAAGGGGGCCCCATGAGAAGATATATGGTTCCTTGTGCTCCCCCACAGTAACAAGTGCCACAGCCCCCCCATCAAGCATCTGTGTCGGGACTGCAGTTTTCTCTAAAATGTCAAGGAGGCCCCCCCCCCAGTGAGGACAAGGGGGTCCAGTTACCCCAGAACAGAGGATCCCATAGAATACAACTTCACCTCTAGTGGGGATCCTGGGGACCTGGGGCCAGCCTGTCAGACCTAGACCCCCACCTGGCTTCCTCAGTGAACTCCTGGAGTCAGAGACCTGGTCTGTTGACAAGTCTCATGTGGACAGAGGGAGGGACCCACATCCTGCAGAGACTCCAAGTGAAGACCAGAGGAGACTGAGGGTTCCCAGGGGATGCATGTGTGGCCCTCCTGACAGCCTTAGGGGACCACGAGGCATGGTGTCCAGATGTGACATCACTGATCCCACTGGGAGGTGGGGAAGTGACGGCCTGGGTCACAGAGCTTGGGTTCAGGTCAGCAGGGTGAAGGAGCCCAGCTGTACTAGGAGTCAAGGTAGACCCCTGAGGGGGGCTCTGGGGCCCCAGGACATACAGGTCATCGCTGCTTTTAGCCCAGGGAGACCCCAGCAGGGTTGTGGGAATGAGCCCCCCAACCCCGGTTTCCCTTTCAGTTGTCCTTGCTCAAGAGGGCTGGGTCTCTAAGGGATGCAAAGTCAGGTGGGCAGAAGGTGTCAGTGCCCAGACTAGCTGAGAGTCATGGTGAAGAGCAGAGGGAAGGCTGAGGGACTCCCAGGACATCATCTCAGCCCATGGCATCCTCAGCCACTAAGAAGACCTTGGCTTGGAGCCCTGATGCAATGTCCACAGCCTCCTCCTGGGGCTTCAGGGCAGTAAGGCCCTTGGTGTGAGGGTCTGGTCTCTGCTTTGGACTTTGGCATCCCAGGACCTGCCAAGGCTCAGGATGAGGACCCAGAGGGAGAACACGGGTGACCCCACAGTTCCATGCCTCTGCTGCCAGCCCTGGGCATCCCCAGTGGTGGGATGAGCACTTCACAGGGTGTCCTGACTTCCCTGTCAGGGCCTCAGACAGACTGGAGACCTAGGATAAGGGGTGGGATCTCATGTGGGCAAAGGGAAGGGTCCAGGTCCTCCAGGAATTCACAGGGAGTACACTGATGGAGGACTCAGGGGACCCTGGATCCCAATCTGAGGGGACCCCACAGATCACGCCCCTACTTTTGGCCCTCGAGATCTCTCGGTGTGGAATTAGTAATCCAGGCCAGTCCTCACTTTGTGATATCTGGGTCTCAGAAAGACTGTGGACCTGGTAAGAGGGACGGGGCCAGGTTTTGGGAGAGGAGAGAATCCCAGGTCCTGCCTGGAGACAAGGTAAGATTCTGTGGGAGGACTGAGGGGACCCCAAGGGAAGACTGAGGGGACCCGATAGATCCCCGCCCCTGTCATCTGCCCTGGGAGACCCTGGGGTGAGAAGAGCACGCTAGGGCTGTCCTGTCTTCCTGACATGCAGGTCTCAGAGAGACTGGGGCCCTGGTGTGAGGAGCTGGGCCTCAAACAGGGAGAGGATGGAGCCTAGGTCCTAGCAGGAGTCAAGGTGAGGACCCCGAGGGAGGTCTGAGGGGAGCCAGGCCCCAGAACACAGGGGACCCTGGTAGTCCCCGGGTAGGATGACCTCCTGCAGCATTTCCTGACATCCGGGTTTCAGAGAGGCTGAGGACCTCCTGGGAGTGGTGGGGCCCTAAAATGGCAGACGGGAGAATCCCGGGTCCTCCTGGAGTTCAGGCTCCATGCGAGGAAGGACTGAGGCTATTAGACCCCAAGGCAGGGAGGGATCCTGGCCCTTGTGGTGGATCTTGGAGGCCCCAGAGTGGGTTGAGCAGTTTATTGATCTCTGGCTTAGGGGCCTTTGGAGGTGAGGTATTAGGGGGAGAGGGTGGAGGCTTCAGATCCGCAGAGGGTTGACTCCCGAGATACTGAAGCAGGATTGAGTAGGCCCCCACCTCTGTGGTCAGTGTTAGGAGGCCAGGCGGGAGGTGAGGGGGTGGTGAGCACCGAGCATCTCCCCAGTCTAGGACCCGTGGGAGGCCCTGGGCAGGTGACACCACACATGAGGGCCCTCAGTGCTTTCCGTTCAGACTCAGGTCTTGTTCTGAGTTTCCAGGCAGGCCCACAAAGGGGCGGACCGGGACATCCCAGGAGAACAGTGGGCAATAAAAAGGAGTCCCGAGGGGACCAACCACCCCACAACTGGGGGACCTCGCAGAGTTCATCCCTTCTACCAGCACAGAAGGCTCAAGTCTGTGCCACAGTCTACCCCCTAGGTGCCTCCTCCAGTTTTGATACAGGAGCTCCAGGAACCAGGAGGTGAAGGCAGAGGTCTGTGGCCCGTGTCCACAGGTCTGAGAGCAGAGGAGGTCCAGGCAGTGCCAGGAGTCAAGGTGAGGAGGGTGCCCTGAGTGTGCACCAGGGACTCCCCATCCCAGCACAGAGGGGAGCCCACAAGGCCCTAATCCCCCCCAGCGTGTCAGATCCAGAACCTCACACTGTGCTGACTGCAGCCTGGGGAGCCACCTCACGTCCTCCTTCACGTAGCCAGGGGTGAGGCTGATCTGCAGGAGCTCCTCTATGAGGCCCCAGAGCACCCCTCAAGGGGAGATATGTAAGTGACCCGAGTCAGACCACCCAGGGAGGGTTTCTCAGCCGAGGCCACTCGCAGCCCCGCTTTGCTGCAGACCTGAGTCCCCATCTGTCCCCCTGCCTCCTGTCTCAGACAGAACTCCTGTCTGCAGTTCGACCCCGGTTATCATGCCTGGGATGCATGAGCTCCGCCAGCCTGAGAGAGTCTTTCAGGACCCAAGAGAGGACTCGTGTCTGATGGAGGCACAGTTCATTTGGGGTGAGGAGTAACAGAAGGAGGAGGAGCTGGAGGTGGAGGAGGTGGAGCAGGTGAAGGAAGGAGATGCAGCTTCCTCCTCCTCCTCTCTCCCATTCCAGACCACCCTGCAGGAGGTGGCTACTGCTGCCACAGCCAGTCTCCCCCAGAGCCCTCTGGATGTCTGCCCCTTTCCCACTGCCATGGCTGTCACCCTGGGGAGCCAATCTGAAGACCATGGCCTCAGCAGGCAAGATGAAGTGCCAGGCACCTCACGTGACCAGGAAGATGCCAGGTTCTCGCTCCCAGATGCACTATGGGTGAAGAAGAAAGAGCTGGTGCAATTCCTGCTCAGCAGGTATCTTGCCAAGGAGCCGATCACAAAGGCAGACGTGCTGAATAGTGTCCTCAAATATTACCAGGACCACTTCCTGGTGGTCCTCGGTCAAGCCTCAGAGTACCTGCAGCTTGTCTATGGTTTGGAGGTGAAGGAGGTGGACCAGAGTGAACACACCTGTATCCTTGTCCCCACCTTGGGCCTCACCCTCAAGGAGATGCTGAGGGATTGAGCAGGTGTTGGCCAAAGCCAGCCTCCTGGTGGTGATCCTGTGCCTGATCACTGTGGAGGATGACTGCGCCCCTGAGGAAGAGATCTGGGGAGCACTCATCAGGACACTGATCATCGTGTGTTTGTACTTAGCCAGTTCAAGAACAAGAGATTTTCTCTTTTGTAAAAGAGATTGGAAATGCTTCCATTTTATTTCGTGGTCCTGCACTAGATAACATGGAATTAGAATGATTTTGAAAACGGGAATTTATTTTGCAGTGACATAGTTGATGGAAGAATTAGAAAATAAAAAGTGATAGTAGTGAATTCTTGCTTTTTATACTTGTTGTCTGTCATTTTGTACAGCTAAGGGATCTCGGTTTATTTGGATTTGCCTGGGTTATCAAAGGAAGTGGCAAGTAATCTGAATCAAACAGCCCCTGCTCACTGGCTCACTTATTCTGAAGACCTGTATGGAGCCTCTGCTCCGTGAAAGGCCCTGTGTTAGCAGTGGGGACTCTGGGAGAAGCAAGACACCCCCGCAACTAGAGTGATGGTCTAGGAGGCACAGTCACATGAGGTGTGTCGTGGGAGTGAGGGGAAATGGCACATTGCTGTGAGGTGTCCTTTTGGATCTTGGATAAACCCCAGAGAGATCTCTTTCTGTGGCAGGACGGAAGGGGTCCTGGCTCTTGCTGCATTGCTGCTGACCACAGGGATGGAGTAGGTGTTTTCTACCCCATATCTGCTAGGCATCCTGCAGAACTCCGGTCCCACTCCCTTGAAGTGATGCCCAGAAATCCATGGACTGATCCTTTCTTTCCTGGCCCTGGGGACCCAGAACTCACAGTGTTAACCAGCTTTTAATTATCTTGATTGTCATTGGGCATTGCAATCAAAGACTCGACATTTATTGGTGCTGAAATGATGAAAATAAGGGTTGGGATGGAAGACCAGCTGGGACACAGGCAAAGAGCATTTCTTGCTTCTGTTTCCTGGAGGAACATGGGTCCTGCTGGAATACTCCTCCACACCCAAATTTGACAGTTCCTCTAACTGGAAATGGGGCTTGCCGGGTAGTTCAAACGATGAAGAACGTGAGGCAGCCAGGCACCGAGTCCAACACACACGCTTTGTGAGCCAAGGGACACTTTACAGCAGGCCAAGGGTTACCTGCAAGGACAGACTGCTGCCTGTTTCTGGGCCTGTGGGCCTCTCTGCCTGCCAACACTCAGCACAGCCCCCAGCCTTCCCCTCACCCCCTGGACCCTGTTCCAAAACAGGGAGTTTAGACCAGAACAGAGAGGGAAAAACACTAACCTGTTTCCTAACAACACATTTCTCTCAAGCACCCAGACCAAAATGAGTGGCGATGCCATCTTTTTGTAAAGGTCAAAGACCCAAAGCCTCTCCCTGAGTCCAGAGCAGCACCACACAAGAGGAGTGCCGGACCCCGAACCCCCACCAAGTGGGCAGCACACCCCAGGGCAGGGCCAAGTCAGACCGAATGAGATGGGCACAGACAGGGCACAGCAGTGACTGGACAGTGTCACCATGAGCTGGTCTCTCTGTCACCTTCCCCTTGACAGCCCAGCCTGGACAGGCCTCCCGCCCAAAGGGGGTCAGGTGCTTGAGGATGTCCACCTGGAAGACGTCTTTCCCGGCCCTCCCCAGGACGGGCTGCAGCAGCCAGCGGGGGTTGGCCAGCGCATCAGGTACTTCTGTTGAAGGCTGGGTAGCAGGGCTTCATTCTCCAGCGCCTCCACCTTGTCGGGACCTAGGTTTTCTGGGCACAGCAAAGTGTCCCCAATGTCCACAGACCTGTGTGCAAAGACAAGACACAGAAGGAGAACAAGGTGTTCAAAGTCATACCTGCTAGAGCCTAAGACCGTATCACAGAGGGGACCCGAGGTGAACTGGGCCCTCTGGCTGAGCCCTTTCGGAAGGGCTCACCTCAACAAAGGGAATTGGGGGCAAGGCCAATGAGGGAGGGAGCTAAATGAAAGGGAGAGGCCTGGTGCTCCACGAACCCACCAGGCCACGGGCAGCTCTCAGTCTGCCCACTGCAGGCCGCAGGGACAGAGCAGGAGGGCCCCAGTGGGGAGCCTGTGGGCATCAGGTCCGCAAGTGACTCACCAGCAGAGAGGGGATGCAGTGGGGCCTCATCCCTGGGGAGTCAGGGGACTTGCTCAGGCCCAGCTGTAGGAAGTGTGGGTGGGGAACCCAGGCTGGGTGCTGTGCTGCCTCTCGTGGTCTCTGCCGGGCATGCACACACACACATGGGGACACACACACACAGACACAAGTGCCACCTGCAGACCTGGACCCACCTCTGACTCTCAGAGCATAAACGGGGACTGAGGCCCAGAGTGGTGGTCAGGCACCTCGTGCCACCATCTCCCAGCCCAGGGACCCTCGATGCCCCTCTGAAGAAACCCTAGCCCCCCACCCCCACCAGCTGGTTCAACAGAAAACAAATGAGCACAAACCGGCTGAGATCAAGGGCAGTTCCAGGGGCCATGCGGGCAGCGCAGGGCAGGGCACTTGCCCGGCATTCGTCACTTGCCCGCGATCACTCTGCAGCTGAACTGGTCCCCATCCCTCAGCAAGGCCTGGATCTGGGTGGGGCTCATCCCCAGCCTCTGCTCCAGCAGCTCCCGCCAGGCTGCGTCCTCCCAGTCCCGGTGCCGGATGTGGATGGCCAGGGTACACTGCCGGGTCCGCATAGCACAGGCCTCCACTGAGTTTCCCGGGTCTTGACACCATTTAAGACGAATCCCGCATAAGGCTGTCGGAAGGACAGACAGCCGGACTTCATCTCCCAGGGCTCCCAGGACCTCATGTGGCTGCAGAAACACAGAACCACAAAGACCAGGAGCCTGACACTGAGGCCTCCAAGCTCACAGCCCTGGGCCAGACCTCAGCCCCACGTGCCTGAGCATCCTCCAAGCCTGCTGGAACAGAGGGGAGGATCACAGAGGCCTGGCTCCTTCCATCTGTCTCCACGTGGTCCGCTGACAGGGGGCGGTGACCCAGAGGACCCAGCCATCACATGCAGTTTGTGGGGAGGTCAGGAAGGTGGGCAGGACAGCAGAAGAGAGGCACGAGGTGAGTTCCAAGACAGAGGGACTTGAAACCCTAGGAGCACTGAGGAGGGAGGGTGGGTCCCCTGGCTTCACAGCCCCATGGCCGGGCTCTGGTCGTCTCCCAGCACAGAAAGGCAAAGTCCTGGATTTGGCTTCCTCCACCCCAGGCCCCCACTGCACCCCTCAACTCCCCGGCCCCCATGCCTGCCCATGCTCTGCAGATCCCCGATCTTAGCCCAGGGCTGCTGAGGGCCGATCTGTGCTAACCAATCTGGCCTCGGCCCTGGGGCCACCCTGGACCTCAGATGGCCCTGCCAGGAGTCTTCCCCTCACCTTTGGAAGCTGTCTTCCTCCCAGCCCTTCCCACACCATGGCCTCCACTGTCAGCAGATGCCCCGGCCCCTGCCCAGAACCTAGAGAAAAAGCAAAGAGCAGGAACTTCTGGGACAGGCATGCTCCATGTCTTTGCCAGGGCCTGCGACGGCACCACACAGGGATCACAGAATTCAAGCCTCAAATAACCTGCTAGGTTACTGTCACCTCATTTCACAGCTGATGAGGTGCTAAGAGATAGAGATAGCCCATGACTGCAGGGGACCTGACCACACACACCTCCATTCTCACTTCTTTCCTTGTACCTGGAGGGAGTGGGGTGGAGGCAGAAGAGCAGAGCAGCGGGCCTGAACCTCAGCAGAGTCTCAGCACCTCGCAGGGAGCTTCCGTTTCCACGTGGCTGTGAGGACGGGGACAAGGTCCCAGAGGAACCCATCCTAGGGCCTCCTGGGCCTTTCCTTCCCTGAGCACAGAAGAGCCACAGTTCTCACAGGCCCACGAGGCCCCATGTGATCTGGCTCCTGCCCTGGCAGCCTGCTCTCCTCACCCCTGGATTCACCTCCAGTAGCCATTAAGGCCACCCTTCCATCCTTGGAACATTCCAGTGTGTTCCTACCTCAGAGCCTTTGTAGGGTGTGAGGAGTCACATCGGGTTCCCTCAAATCCAGGTGCTGGAGTCTCAATCCCAAGGACCTCAGTGTGTCTGTTTTCACCTCCCAGTGTCGGGGGTCCCACAAGGTACTGACTCTTCCCTCCTGAAGGAAGGGAAGGGAAAACTCACTGTGCCAATACAAGCACTTGACGTGAACACACCCTCACTGACTGAACCATACAGGAGGAGGCCCGGGGCACAGGGCTCACACCCGAGGTGCTGACACATGCCCGCAAATGGCCTTCTGCAAAGGCTCTCCCGTGTCCACTCCCCCAACCAGTCGAGCGTGCCATGTCCTCACGTACTGGCTGCCCCGAGCATCATCATCCCACTGAACCTTTACCTGCTGGGTGACAAAGGGTCACCCTCTTCACTGGGTGAACACATCACAATGTTCCCTTCAGTCACACCTCTTGTCTTGATACTGCGCACATTCTGGTAAATTCGAGTGTTCCTGGAAGTTACTTCAATACAGGACGGCTAGGAATAACTTGAATGTTTACAGAATTGTTAGCAAGCCTCTAAAATATGTTTCTCCAAATCCAAACTACTTTCTCCTGATTTAATCTCCCCATAGCCAGATTCCCAATGTGCCCATGGTCACTGTATAGCCACCCAATACAAGAGCAAGAGTGATGGAGACAGCAGAACGGACACAGAGGTGCCCCGAGCCAACTGTGGCTAAACCACCTTTTGTAGATTTTACAAACCAGATGACCGGCATAGACCATAATGTTCGGGCCGCTTGCAGGCCTGGAAATGCAAATGACCCTGAAGCTTAATCTTAAACTTCATTAGCTTCACTCTTCATCTCTGTCTGGTCCAAAGAGTTACAGAAGGGAAACCAAACGCTGAGAAAAGGCTTGGGACTCAGATAACAAGCCGGAAGGGAGGAAGGTACCTAACCAGAGGCAAGGATCAGGCAATCAGGACGAATTCCAGACAACCAGAATGCAAAACTACCTAGGAGAGGGACTTCTCTAGTGGTCCAGGGGTTAAGCCTCCTCGCTTCCACTGCAGGGGACCTGGGTTCGATCCCTGGCCGGGGAACTAAGATTCCACATGCCTAACATCAGGGCGAAAAGAAATAAGTAAAAATTAAAGAGACATCTACATTTACTGAGGGCTCAAAAAAAAAACAAAAAACTACCTGGGAGTTAGTGACTAGCATTTGACCTAAAGAATGGAGACATAGCTTGAGTTGGGACATCACACAAGGACCCAAACTACAGAGCTGTCTTTCCTCCATGGTTGAGGTGAGAAACCTGGCGTGATGTTGGGTAGACACTGAGTGGTAGGAAGAGGAAGCAGTTCAGGGGAGGCAGGCTTCTTGAACCAGCATAAGAGAAGAACCATGCTGGGCCAGCACAGATTCAAGTCAAGTAATGCAGAAACCAAAAAGACAAAGACAATGCTCTAAGTTTGTCAACACTGAATTCCCGGATGTTACAGTCATAGCATCCAATGTGTGCTGAGCTTGAAAGGACCTTCTAGGTCCCATGTGCCACACCACATCTTCTTTGGGGACAAGGAGCAGGTCACTAGTGCAGGGGTCAGGACTGGCCCCTTGGGGTTGGACTCCTGTCTCGCTACCACCCACACCCCACCCACTCTGCAGTGTGCCACTCAGAGCCCGCCTCCCTCTTCTCACAGGGAGAGGTATCCTAGCACTTCCGATGCTTCTACAGAGAGTGATCCTGTGTCCAATGGGATTACTGACATACTTGCCTTGCTTACCCGCTTGACACACACTGATGCCTGGGCAGGGCCAATCTCATCACCTGCCAAGTCCAGAGTGGTACGGCAGAGTTGATGAGTGCCAAGTGACTCGAATATAAAGAAAGCTTAGCACCTAAGAATTGATGCTTTTGAGCTGTGGTGTTGGAGAAGACTCTTGAGAGTCCCTTGGACTGCAAGGAGATCCAACCAGTCCATTCTAAATGAGATCAGTCCTGGGTGTTCATTGGAAGGACTGATGTTGAAGCTGAAACTCCAATACTTTGGCCACCTGATGCAAAGAGCTGACTCATTTGAAAAGCCCCTGATGCTGGGAAAGATTGAGGGCAGGAAGAGAAGGGGACGACACAGGATGAGATGGTTGGATGGCATCACCGACTCGACTGACATGGATTTGGGTGGACTCCAGGAGATGGTGATGGATAGGGAGGCCTGGTGTGCTGTGGTTCATGGGGTCGCAAAGAGTCGGACACGACTGAGCGACTGAACTGAAGTGACTCAAAGCCAAAAGTCAGCACCTAGTCATTGTCTCCTCTGGCAGAAGCATCTCTGGCAACAGTACCAAGGTAAACTGGGCCAAGTCTTTATCCTCAGAGGGATTGCAGTCTAGCTGGGGTAACATTGCATACATGCACATGTGCACATGCACACACACAGAAACAGGAACCGCCCAAGGTAACCTTGCACAAAAATAGTAGTATAGAGAGCGTTGTGGAAGGTTGTGCACACACATACACACACACACAGAAACTGCCCAAGGTATCCTTTTATAAAAAGACTACTATAGAAAGGCTTCTGGAAGTTGTGGGGAGGAAGGAACAGTCCTGAAGGCAGCCTTGGCAGCTTCAGGAGGACACAGGAAGTGAGGAGGGAGGGATCTGCCGTGAGCAGCAGCGTGGAGGGCTGGACACCCGGAGAGTCAGGCTGCGGGAGTGGAGGCACGGCCGTGACCATCAACGGGGCAGGGGGAAGTCCTGCTGCGAGGAAGGGAGGAAGGCCCGTGGTGGGGGTCAGAGCCCCGAGAAGAGTGGAGAGCGATGGCTAAGTCTGGGCCCAGAACTGTTTTCACTGACCTCATTTGACAGACGGGCAAGATGAGGCCAGAGAGCTGCAGGCACTCGAACGCCAAGTTGTGGGAGTCAGGGGTTGCCTCGGGGAAAGCGGTGTTTTAGGGTTCGTGGTTCTGCTACCAGGGTGGCCTGGGTGGCAGGGGCTGGAGAGCGATTAGTAATCTGCCTGAGTCATGTCAGCAAAGGCCCTGGGTTTAAGAGAGCTCAGGAACCACTGGATGAGCAGGGTATTCTTCCAGAAACTTCTTCTTAAGGACTCTATGTGGGACTCCTCTACTCTTCACGGCTGATTTGATGCCGGGGGAGCTGAGTGGGAGAGGGGTGGCTGGGAAAAGACTCTCATGCTTCATCGAAGGTGGGCAAGCGAGGCTCAGGCATAGGCCCTCCACATGTACCTGCGGTGACCCGAACACTCTGGGGACGTGACGGGAAGGCAGTGCACTCTGAATCGGTGTCCCAGACACACACTGAGCTCCATGGACCCCGTGACACCATCCCTGGCATCCCTCCTCAGAGATTTCAGATTCTAGGAGCTGTGCCTTTCTGTCCGCCTGTCTGGGGCTGGTCAGCAAGTTCCCCATCTTCTCCACCTCTGTAGTCCCAGTGCCGGGCCCCAAGGAGGTGCTCACACACCAGAGAGAGAGGGGATCACAGAAGGAAGAAAGGTGGCCGGTGGCCGTTGACAGAGCTATTGATGGACCAGTCAGCAGACTGTCCACATCTGGAGGAGGGGGCAGTAAGGCACACTCCGTCTGTGATGCCCGCGTGCCTGATGCTACAGAAGCCCGTGGACAAGTCCTGGGAACACACACCCACTAGACTGTTCTCACTGACTAACCACCAAAGGAACACCTCTGTGTCTGGATGCAGCCTCCCTGGCGCTCAGTCTCACCTCGCTTCCTCAGGTGGTGTACATGCCACCTCCACCCCCATGGGAAAGTGGTCACCCTTCTTAATGAAGGGCTCATGCAGTGCCACAGAGCACACTGTTCTCCTGCCACATGCCACAAAGGGTACGTGCCATTTCAACACACTGGCTACTCTAGCAACTGGGCTTTTGTCTCCTTGCTAAAGTGGGTTCCCCTCCCTAGACATGATGTTACTGAATTGAAAACAAGACTGACAAGCAAAGCCCTGTGGTCTGTCAAAGCAGCCGGTCTTCTGGACACACACCCGAGGAGTCCCAGTGGAGTACAGAGGACAGAACACTGTACCAACACTGAACCTGAAGCACTCAACTCAGCAATGGACAGACAGGGTGGAGGCCACTTACATGAAGGTTATCTTTCTAGATGCCATGCCATTATGAGTATCAAGAAAGCACATGGATGCCAGACACACCAACAGCTGTCCACAATTCTGAACCTTCACTTAGACCTAGAGTGTGGAGACAGGCCTCAGCCAGGCTCTAAAAGCAGGCCACTTGTTCCTATCAGAAATTCCCTTAGAAAAGTATCCATTAGCTTACCTTTTGGCTCAGATGGTAAAAATCTACCTGCAATACAGAAGACCCAGGTTCTATCCCTGGGTCGGGAAGATTCCCCTGGAGAAAGGAATGGCTACCCACGCCAGTATTCTTGCCTGGGAAATTCCATGGACAGAGAAGCCTGACAGATTACACTCAGTGGGGTCGCACACAATTGGACACGACTCATCGACTAACACTTTCTGTATGATCCAGACTACAACGAAACCAAAGTGCAACTCTTCTTAACAAACTGCAACAGCTTCTTAACCCAAATGGTGTTCTTCAGAAAATATTTTACAGATGTTTCAGACACTGGCAATTGAGAAACAAATACTTTCTGTCTCCTTCATATGGCAGGTCAGTTTCCATATCTGTATAGTTGATGATGTTGCCCTTAATAGAAACATTCATTCAACAATTTTATGACACAATCAGAATGACAGTAAGAAGTCTGAACCAAAGGATGTGAAAGGTCAAAGGCAGTCTGTGATCAGACCTTTGCTTTTCAAAATGCTATACGTGGGCCAGACACTTAGGCATCAACTGGGATCTGGTCAGAAGCACAGAATCTCACATCCACCTCAGAACATCTGAATCAGAAGTCACATTTGACAAGATCACTGACGGATCTGAACTCACACTGAAATCTGAGATCTAGGTCACTGGTTTTTAAACTGTGTTCTGTGGCACACTTTGGGGGCCTCTATGACGAGTGGGCCAGGAAGAGATTAGGAAGAAAGGGGATGGGGAGCAGGCCTCGCTTCAGCTGAGCAGCCTGCCTCTGATCTGTTTGGGACGCTGAACCCCACACCACCCCCCAGTTAGATATCCCATGGGCACAAAGGTTGGAGAATCACTGTTCTGGACCAATCATCTCATTTTCTACATGCACAACTGAGAGCTTCCAAACAGCATAAGGGGATTTTACTGAGATCACATTATAGTCCTTTGAACACTGTTAGAGAATTCTGAAATTTACAAAGCCTGGGAATCATGAAAAATCTTCACAGGCAGTGTTGCTGGAATAACCTGCGAACTGCAGAAGTAGAAGCAAAGACAGACCCTGAGCCCCAATGGGAGACAACCTGATGTCCAAGGCTGTGCCCTGGAAAAGCCCTGTGACATAAGCGTCATCTTGTGCTACCTGGTTTTCAACAGAGGAGAGAGACACCCAAAGATAGTAAGTGCCAAGGCCACACAGCAAGAGAAGAGCTGACATTCAAACCCAGGTCCCTGAATCCCAAAGCCCAGGCTCATGTCATTCGCATCATGAGCACAAATAGGCAGCCCCTCTGTGTGCCCTGTGCATTGGCCCAGCCTATGAGCTACATGGACACACATCCACTCAAAAAAGGAGCCATCTACCCTCACGGACCTGTGGGATGCAAACAATGGGCTGGGCTTCTGTGCCAATGCCTGGGCTCCTGCTATAAGCTCAAGGCATGGAACATGCACATTCAGTTGCTATATCTTTGTGGTAATGAGAGTTAAGAATCCATTTTAATATCCATTGCTATATATCTAACATCTCCATGCCTTGGGAAAGTTAGAAGGGATTAAGAAGGCAGAAATGGTCAGAGGAGGAAAAGGAAACAAAATACTTTACAATGTAGTACATATTAGGTTTGGGCTTCCCTGGTGGCTCAGAGGTTAAAGCGTCTGCCTCCAATGCGGGAGACCCGGCTTCGATCCCTGGGTCGGGAAGATCCCCTGGAGAAGGAAACGGTAACCCACTCCAGTATTCTTGCCTGGAGAATCCCATGGATGGAGAAGCCTGGTAGGCTACAGTCCACGGGGTCGCATAGAGTCGGACATATTAGGTTTAGCACCTCATTTTTATATTCACACCCTCCAAGCACTGCATGGAGCTTTCTGCCACGGAAGCTCTTATTGCCAACCACTTTTAATTAAAACTGAAGCTGCAAAAAAGAAGACAATCCAATCAAAAAGTGGCCAGAACACCTGAATAGACATTTCTCCAAAGAAGACACAGATGGCCAAAAGGCAAATGAAAAGAGGCTCAACATTCTTTATTATCAGACAAATGCAAATCAAAACTCCTATGAAGTATCACCTTACACTGGACAGAGTGGCCATAATTAAAAAACCTACGAAGAATAAATGCTGGGGAGGGTGTAGAGAAAAGGGAACCCTTGTACACTGTTGGTTGAAAAGTAAATTGGTACAGTCAACGTGATGAACAGTATGGAGGTTCCTTAACCAATTACAAAAAAAAAACCCCAACAAACAACAACAACAAAAACAGAACTACCATATGATCCAGCAATCCCACTCCTGGATATATACCAGGAAAAGACAAAAACTCTAGTTTGAGAAGATACATGCATCCCAATGTTCATTGCAGTACTATTTATAATAGCCAAGATATGGAAGCAGTGTAAATGTCCATCAATGGATAAGCAAGATAAAGATGTGGTACACACACACACACACACACACAGGAATACTACTCAGCCACAAAAAATAATGAAGTAATGCCATTTGCAGAAACATGAGTGAACCTAGAGATTATCATACTAAGTGGACTATGTCAGAGAGAGAAAGACATATATTCTATGATATTACTTATATGAGGGATCTAAAAAGATGATACAAATGAAATTATTTGAAAAGCAGAAACAGACTCAGAGAATAAACTTTTGGTTACCAAAGGGGAAAAGCAGGGGAAGGGATAAATTTGGAGTCTGGGATTAACAGATACACACTGCTATGTATAAAATAGTAGTACTGTGGTGCTGGAGAAGAGCCTTGAGAGTCCCTTGGACAGCAAGGAGATCAAGTCAGTCAATTCTAAAGGAATCAACCCTGAATATCCATTGGAAGGACTGATGCAAAAGCTGAAGCTCCAATATTTTGGCCACCTGATGTGAAGAGCCAACTTACTGGAAAAGACCCTGATGCTGGGAAAGACTGAAGACAGAAGAAGAGACTGCTACAGGCTGAGATGATTGGATGGCATCAGCGACTCAGTGGGCATGAGTTTGAGCAAACTCTGGGAGAGAGTGAAAGACAGGGAAGCCAGGTGTGCTGCAGTCCACGGGGTCCCAAAGTCGAACACGACTGAGTGACTGAACAACAATGTATAAAACACATAATTAAGGTCCTACTGTATAGAACAGGAAACTATACTCAATATCTACAATAACTTATAATGGAAAAGAATCTGGAAGTATTTATATAGTGAATCACCTTGCTGTACACCAGAAACGACGGACACAACATTGTTAATCAACTATGTGAAAGTCAGGGAGAGTCACTCTGTGGAGTCCGACTCTTTGAGATGCCATGAACTCTACAGTATACAGTTCATGGAATTCTCCAGGCCAGAATACTGGAGTGGGTAGCCTTTACCTTCTCCAGGGGATCTTTCCGACCCAGGAATCGAACTGGGGTCTCTTGCATTGCAGGCGGATTCTTTACCAACTGAGTTATGAGGGAAATCCTAACTATACTTCAATTTAAAGAAAAAAAAAAAAAGTGAAGTTGGAAGAGCCGGCCAGCAGATGGCACAACGAGCAAGCAGCACATTACTGTCAAAGCCTAGTGTCATTTCAGAACAAAGCTGGCCCCTTTCCTAAAGCCTCCTCCAAGTGTCTTTTGGGGCAATACAACAGGCCAAGGCCACCCTCCCCATATCATCTTGTCTTCACTGCCTGCACTATTCCTTCAAAGGCAGTAAGCGAGGGGCCCACACTGCTAAACTCCTCCTGGTGCTCGAAGCTGCCACAGCTCAGGCCACTGGGGAGTTGGTCTGGGCAAACCTGCACCATGTCTTCCTTCTCTGCACAATACATGAGCAGCAGCCACTCTGCTCAGCCTGAGGGACACTGGGTGCCACATGGGGCAAATCAACCTTCTGCTGGGGGCCAGGAGAATCTGGGCCCAACGCCCTCACCTCTGTGTGTGTTTAGCTGCTAAGTCGTGTCCTACTCTTTGTGACCCCATGGAATGCAGCATGCCAGGCTTCCCTGTCCTTCACCATCTCGCAGTTTGCTCAAATTCACGTCCATTGAGTTGGTGATGGTATCTAACCCTCTCTCGAAAATAATTGTCAGAACATAAAGACCTAATGTCATATCTCTAAACCTCTTTCTGGATTCTGGAACAGGAATTGGAGACCTTATCACAAGCCAGGAGAAGTCAGCCTGTGGAAGAAGGTGCCCATGCCTTCAGCAAGGACAGGCTCCAGCTGCCAGAGCCGCTCATCCCGGAAAGAGCCATGCTGGTTACCTGACTCACCTGTGCGCCCCTCTTGTCTGTCTGTTGACTGAGCCTGTGTATGGGAGGCACACAAAGCTTTGTCCAATCACTGACTAACCAAATGACTGAATTAATGAATTCTTCTTGGGCAGATAGGCAATGGCTTACCTTTAAAACTGCAAGTGAGGGCATTAATCAACTGTATGCAGGGCAAAGGCCAGATGACTTAGAGTCGCCCCTGAGTGGGACTCAGGCTAGTATCCCAGCCCCTTTTCCATGACCTTGCTCCAGCTACACACATGGGCTCAGTTCCCTCCATGGGTCTGACCCTTCTTGGGGCCCTTTCCCCATTTCCCATCCAAGGAGACCCTCTTCACTATGAGAGCCAGCCCAGACGACACTCCCATCTAAAAAGCCCTCCATGATGTGAGTCAGTGTTTGGTTCCCCACTCTTCATGCCCCCCAACCTCTGCCTCGTTTCAGGCTCTGCACTTTACAGGTCTGCCTGGAAGATGCGCTCCAGCCTCCCCACCCCCCAGCCCTGAGTGATGCAGGGGTGAGTGGACACCTGATGCCCTGCACAGTGGAGGAGCCTCTTGCAGGACGGGTGTCCTTGGAATTGAATGCACTTTGCCTTGTGAGGTCTGGCACCCAGACCTGCCCTCTCACATCAGGCTGTGCTTACACCGGCTCTGACTGATGGCCAGGTGGCCAGCACACTGGAAGCAGTTCTCCTGCCCAACCCAGCAGTTGTCTGATGCAAAAGACGCCAAGAACCCCTCCCACCAGGCTGTGTGCAGGGCAGACTGTGGTGCCACCCGCCAAAGGCACTTGACGTCCTGTGTGTACATACAGCCACCGCTCAGGCACCAATTCCTGGTGTCAGATCTCCTGCTCGGTAAATAGCAATCACGAGGCCCCAGGCACTGTGAGGGGCCGACCACCGGGGCCCACTGTGGACACCACCAATGCCTGTCTGTGCTCTGCACCTCCCGACGGGCTGGCAGGAACTGTCAGGTCACCATTGCAGGTGAAGGGATGCCCTGCCCAACCCTGCCTGCTCCCTGTCCCCTTGGTGGTGAGTCCCCAGCCAGCCTCCGGCACCAACTCCCCCCCCACCCCACACCCTGGAATAGCCTCACGAAGGACCCATCCTGAGAAGTCTGACCCTGGAGTGGTCCGAGGAGAGGTGGCGAGATGGGGCCTTGGTACGGGGTTGACATCCCCTGCCCCACTGGTTATGAGGAGCCACCCTGGGGGTAGTCAGTGTGCACTCAGCCCTGGGCTCAAGGCCACAGCCCAGCTGCTAGAACTTTCACTGGGCTGGCAGGGGCAGAGGAATTCCCTGGCAGGTGAGACGATGCAGGCATGTGGGACAAGGGGGGGATAGAGGGAAGTGACTTCTTTGCTCTGCTGTCCACAGGGGGCTGAGCAGCTCAGGGTGAAGAACAGTGAGAACTGGGGGCAGGGGGGCCAGGGTCTCACCGGTATCTGACAAAGCTTCAGGCAGTGGACAAACATCAGGCCAGGATTCGACAGGACTGGCTGAACGTCAAAGACACTGAACGTTCTGCCAAGGCAGGCCTGACCCGCTGGCATTGGAGGTCCTCTTGGGAAAACCTGCATCCCTGACACGAAGGCCAGGGAGACCGGGAGGCAGGCCCCTGGAGACCAGGACTATCCAGACGTCTCTGAACTTCTGAACCTGCAGCAGCAGTAGTTAATCCCCCCACCCGATGAAGAGCTGGTCCCCCCCACCCTGACTGCCAAGAGAGCAAACGGGACTGGAGCCCTCCCTCACAGGTGCCCTCCATCCCAGGAAGCAGGGGAGCTCGATGCCCCAAGTTGTGGCAGGACCCACAGCACTACCAGCAGGAGAGCCCAGGAACCATGGAGAGCTGGTCACCTACTGCCCGGCCACCGAGCAGAGCAAAGTCACCACACAACATAGGCTGAGCTCGCCGGGCCTGGCGATGGGGAGACGGATGACACCTCCTTCCCCCGTTCCCACTGCCCAGGGACTGCAGCAGGGGTCACGGGGTTGTAGTGAGTGGTCAGGAGCCAGGGGCCATGACAAGGGTTGCCGCTGCCCAGGAGGCCAGATCCACAGAGCGGGGCAGGTGATCAGTACAACATGGCCTCCTTGGGGCTCGATGGGTGGGCAACGGATCAAGGTACAGTCCCAAACAACACTGAGGCCAAGAGCAGCCGCCCCAGTAAACAGGTCAAGATCCCTCGTCCAGGTTCGGCCCCCAAGCCAATTCTGAGATCTGGAACTGAGGAACAGGGATGGGGTGGGCCCCCGGGGGAAGGACGCTGCAGCACCACAGCAAACAAACAAGGGAAAGACCCCAGCCCCTCCCAAAGGGACCTCAGGCTCTTGGTCAGTGACTCTACATAGGGAGGTGGGACCTTCAGAGGGGTGGATGCTGCCAGACACAGGGTCAACTTGACACTGATGTGACAGACCCGGTTAACGCTGACTCTGCAGTCACTTCGGGAGGACCCCCTGGGCTGGGCTTTCTGAGCAGAAGGGGTCCAAGGGACACAGGGCCAGTCCGGAGGAATCATCAGTCAGTCTTGAGATGGGAGAGCCTGGAGTGCAGTATCCCCCAGAGCCAGGTGCAGAGCTTAGTGAGACCAGGGCGAACATGTGATATGAGTGAAAGATGGTAACTGAACAGAAACCCTGCTTAAACTCCAGTGAGTAAAAGAGAAATGCACAGAAAAAGAGGGGGATACTCGCCCCACTCATGAACTGGAGAACCTTCTCACCTCTGGGGTTGCCTCACGGGCGTCCTCTGCTCCTGACTCCTCACACCCTCTCTGTGCTTGGCCAAGTCGCCATGGTGGGCACGCAAGTACTCAAAGGGTAGACAGATGGGGCTCCCGCCCAGCGCACGAGAGTCCACTCACTGAAGTCCTCTCACCATGGGTACGGGTTGGCAATGTGCACTCCAGACCACCCTCCCTGCTCCTCAATCTCGCAAACTAAACAGCTGGACCCGTTCAGTGGGCCACAGCCTGCTGTCCAGAAGCGCCTTCCAGTGCTGGGGGGCCTGGCGCCCGGGTCATGGCCAACCTGCCCAGATGGAGGACAGTGAAGAGCACGTAGACCCCAGAGTTCAGGAGTGATGGAGACACGCAAACCAGCATCTCCCGCTCCCAGGTCAGATGCGATAAAAAGGCCTGTGATGTGAATGTGAGCGGGGCAGCACCAGAGGCTCACAGAAGCTCCCGAGGTCCCCCTGGGCGGTGCACCATCCCCTGGGCAGGCAGCACCCCGAGAAGTGGCAGCAAAGTGGACACCTGTGTCCTCTCAAGGAACTGCAGTAAAACTGAGATGAAATCAGAAATGCGTTCGGTTCTCAGGCTGGCCCCTCAATCTGGGCCGTATGGAGAGGGGCAGAGCCAACAGGAGCTGCCCTGGGGACAGAGGGGAAGACTGGTTGATGTCCCAGAGCTACACAGCTGCTCCTGGGCTTGTCCTGTGGGAATCCAAGGCCTGTAACTGAAGCTAGGCAGGGACCAAGGGACTGACACAGACGTGAAGGAGCCCTCTCTCACAGGCAGAGTGCTGGATGCCAGGGCAGTGTCTCCTCAGGGACGGCTCGCCCCAGATGCCAAGCCTCGGGATGGACTGCAGCCCCCAGTAGGAGGGCCTGAGGGACATGCGCTGACCTCTGGGGCACTTACGGCTCTGAGAGACCAGGCGAATACTGAGTCTGTTGCTAGCTTGCAAACAGAAGAGGGCAAATCTGAAACACAAAAATTCCAGGGCAGGATGAGTGCCCAGACCCCAAAAGAAGTGCCCACAACTCAGCACAGAAAGGACACATGGCTCAGCAGAGAGATGGGCAACAGGCATTTCAGAGAGGAAACCACATCGTTCAAGGAGGACACGAAGGAAACCGAGAGTCTGGGTCGAGCCTGCCCCAGGTCAGTGCTGCCCGCAAACGCACAGCAGGAGCAAAGTGGAACCTTCACCAAGCCTCAGAGACCCAGGTAGGGTGGGAGGCAGCACTCCTCGTGGCTTGGTCCGCACATGTGTGCATGTGAGGAGGGCTGGGGTCAGCCGCAGGGAAGCGATGGGTGCGGAGAAACGCCATGGAGCAGGTCCTCACAGCTGCCCCCATCAGCAGCCACACATCATAGAGCTCCAGTTCACTGGGCAAGGTCTCATTCAAAACCAGGATTTGGGAGGAACAGCAGCGGCCCACCCACCGTTCACAGGACCCTCCCTCATGATCTGAAACCACTACCAGCTGGTTCTGGAGGCAGCTGGTAACCACTCTTGGGGTGAGGAGCAGGGCGCCAGCATGAGGGAGTTGGGTCTGGTGACTGCTTGGGTCCCGGCAGTGCTGAGGCCTCAAATCCAGGAGGCAGCCTCTGCCCCTCAACTTGTGGCTGGGAGGCTTCTGCAAGGAGAGAACAGGCTGCACGCTGGAAGAGAAAGCACTGCTCCAACTCAGCATTCCCACAGCAGCAGTCGTGTGGGTGCCCAGGTAACGGGAACCAGTGAGACACTGACCCTGCCTTTCTGGGACTCGGCTAACCTCGGGGCGTGGGGGGTCCAGACTTGTGCACAGCAGCCACAGCCTGGAAGGAAGAGGGAGGCAAAGGCGGGCTGCAGGAAGATGCAGGGTGCCCCCAGAACTCCCAGATGAGAGCACCTGACACTTGGGTGGACGGATAAAGGGATGTTACGGTCCTGCCTGGAAGGAGGACAGTAGGTGCTCAGGACAAGAGGAGCCAGTGGTCCAGGGGCAGAACTGCATGAGAAAGTGTTGGGTCCCGGATGAGCTCTGTGCAAAGCGCACGGCCAGCACAGCCACCCAGAGTGCTGTGTGATGGTGAAGGAGACCTAGACCACCGGAAGCCCCCCCCAGGGCACCATGGACACGTTGGGGCTGAAACAGAAGAGGGCTCGGCTGTGCTTTCCATCCGGGATTGATGAGGACAGATGTGCGTGCGGTGTGACACAGAACCATGGTATGTGAAACACCGGTGGGAGGAGGAGAGACAGCAGGGGTTCAGGCTGGTGGGGGTGCCTAGGCTGACAGCACCAGCCCCAGGCCATGCAGTCTGAGCTCAGACAGTAGTGCTGGGGACAGGAAGAGGAGCATTTACTCTGATCAGGCACTTGGGAGGCAGGGACACAGCAGGGAGGGCAGCAGTCAGGAGCAGAGTCAGGTGGCTGCCCTGGGTGGGCTGAGCCCCCAGACGAGAGGAAGAGGACAGGAAACAGTTTTGAAGGTGAAGCTGCCTTTCTCTGGGACATCTCAGGTCCCAGGGGCAGCAGGAAACACAGTGAGGATTTTCCTTCTCATCTGCAAAAAAACCCCAGATAAAGACTGTTGCTCAGCACTCGGCCAGCAGCCCCAGGGTGGCTTGGAGGGGAGCCGGCCTGGGTTTTCAGCCCAGAGATGCGGAGTTCTGCCCAGAGGCCCCGCCTCTCCCCGCTCCCCTGGCCCCCGGGTTCCACGCTGAAGCTCGGATGCGGTCGCCACCACTTTGACTCTCGCCGAATCTCTCGGACTGGACGCCTATGGCACGGACTCAAAAGGGCACGGTCTGGGCTCCGCCATGGAGCTGGACAAGCCCAGTCGCCATGGGTTTCCCAGGCCCACAGCTCCATCCCTGTCAGCCCCGCCCCGCCCCGCCCCGGTGGCTCCACCCCGCCCTAGCCCTGCCCGGCCCCGCCCCGCCCCGCCCCAGCCCTGCCTCCTTCTCCAGAAGCTCCCCCTCACCCAGCTGTTTCCCACACTTCAGCCCCAGACTCCTCGCCCTGCTCCTCCCACCTCCTCCCCTCTCTTCCGCCAGGCAGCTCACTTCCTGGTCCTCCCCCGGGTCCCGCTCCAGGCCGCCGGTCTCGAGGCTCCCCCGGCCTGACCTTCCAGGCGCCTCAGAGCGTGGCGGATCCTATTTCGTCTCCTAGGGGACAAGGCCGGCGAGGGAAAGCGCCTTTGTTCGTACGTGCGTGTCTACGTAACTGCGTGCCTACGTGAGTACGGAAGCCCTACACACCGGAAATCAGGGGCTTCAGTGTTTGTGGGCGCGACGCGACTAAGGCCAACGAGTGCAGTCACCTGACAGCGGTCCCGGTGGCGGACTACTGTCCTGCCTAGTGGCCGCAGCCCGGCCATCCCAAAGCGCCTGGGACTAGCTCTGCTTGCAGGAAGGCGGGACCTGCCTCGTGCGCTGACCGTATCTCCGGGCGGGGGTTTCCAGGCTCTGGGACAAGGAGCGCCTGCCAGACGGCCAAGCCGCACATCTGGGCCCCTCCATGGTCACAGTCCCCGCCCACTTTCCTTCCACGTGTTCCTTCCAGCCTCCAGCTCCGCCCCCAGACTGTGACCTCACGCGAGCCCCACCTGATCCCTGCAAGACGCCCCCACCAGGCAGGCCCTGCCCCTGCAGGACTCAGTTGCTTGTCCGTGGTTCCCCTCCTTGTGGGGCCCAGCCACAAGTCCATGGAGGGCAGCCCACTGACTGTGGTGGCCCCCAGATCCTTCCAGAGTGGCAGTGTGAGGGGAGGAGTCGTTTTTGCTTGTTCCTTGTGGGATCTCCAGGAATCACCATCATTCCTGGGGAATGCATGCTGAGGCATCGTGGGGTCAACTGTCCCAGCCACGTGAGGACAGGCCAGCTGCTGTGATGAGCAGAACCCACCCTGAAGAAACCTGCACGTGTGTTTCACATCCTTGGGCCCTCTTGGGTCCCCGTGCTCTAAGGCCCCTGCTGAGAAGAAAACTGGTGGCTTGTTGTCCAACATTGCTGTCTTGTCACAGGTGATTTTCTTCCTGTTCCTCTGGTCCTCGTGCAGGTGAAGACGCCCAGATAAACAGGCAGAAGAGTGTTTTCTCCGCTGGCCACCAAGCAGGCACCTTCTGCTTCCAGAGGTAGGAGTGCTTGCAGCCCCTTCCTGCTCAGGCATCCCACCCACACAGTTGAGATTCAGTGGTGCCCAGGAGGAAGGGGTTGGGTTGGCTGAGACACTGAGTGGCAGAAACTGGGCAAGCCTGGGATCCAGTCATATACCCCAGTAAAAGACATAGCAATGGCCACACCCCAGGGGCCAGCCAGGCTCCCTGGTAACCAAGCTGGACCCAGTGAAGAGGGTGACCCTTTGTCACCCAGCAGGTGGACAGAGATTCAGCGGGATGATGATGCTTGGGGCCAGCCAGTGCGTGAGGACATGGCACCCTTGCCTGTGGGGTGATGGGGAATGGACATGGGGGAACCTTTGTGGAGGGCTGTTTGCTGATTTCTGTCAGCACCTTGGGTGTGTGCCCTGCGCCCCGGGCCTCCTCTTGCATGGCTCTTCAGTCAGTGAGTGTGTGGTCGCTTTGAGTGACTGTATTGGCAGAATGAGTTTTCCCTTCCCTTCCATCAGGAGGGACAAGTCAGTAACTTGTGGGACCCCCGAACCTGGGAGGTGTAAACAGACGCATGAAGTTGTGCAGCGGTGGGGGAGTGTGCCTGAGGTGCTGGAGGTGTAGAAGTCATCCCCCCGCTCCCCGCTTGCCCCTGCGGAGGGATGTCTGAACAGGGCTGACTCTCTGGCTTCATTTGCTGGCAGTCGCGTCAGGGCCACATGGGCTGGGTGACTCAGACTACGAACCGTGTTGGTTCAGGAGGCCAGAAGCCGGGGTTGAGATGTTGGCTGACGTTGGCTCTTATGAGGGCTGTGAGAACTGTGGCTCTGCTGTGCTCGGGGAAGGACAAGCCAGGGAGGCCCTGGGCTGGGTGCCTCTGTGACCTTGTCCCCGTCTTCACAGCCATGTGGAAATGGAGGCTTTCCAAGGTGCTGAGACCCTGCTGAGGTTCAGGCCCGTGGCTCTGCTTCTCTGCCTCTCCCCCACTCCAGTAAACAGGGACACCTCTCCAGGTACAGGGATAGAAGTAAGGATGGAGGTGCCTGTGGTCAGGTCCCCTGCAGTCATGGGCCATCTCTGTCTCCCTTGGCGCCTCCTCGGTGCCTCCTCAGCCATGGAAAGGTGTGATAATAACCTAGTGGGATATTTGGGGTTTGATTTCTATGATCCCTGCATGGTGCCGTCCCAGCCCCTGGTGAGGATAGGGAGAACACCCAACCCAGTAGTTCCTGCTCTCCTTCATTCTTTCTGTAGGCCCTGGGCAGGAGCCGGGGCATCTGTTGACAGTGGAGACAGTGGTGTGTGAAGGGCTGGGAGGAAGGTGGCTCCCAAACTCATGGGGAAGACACCTGGCAGGGCCGTCAAGGGCAGCCCCAGGGCCGACGCCAGGTTGGTTAGAACAGATCTGTGCTCAGCAGGCCTGGGGTAACATGGGGGATCTGCAGAGTCGGCAGTGATGGGGCCTGGAGATGAGGGATGGGGTGGGGGCTGGGGGGAAAGCCAAGCCCAGGACTCTGCCTGTCTGTGCTGAGAAAGGACCAGAGCCTGGCCACTGGGCTGCGAAGCCAGGGCACCCACCCTCCCTCCTCAGTGCTCCCAGGGTTTCAGGGCCCTTTGTCTTGGAACTCACCACGTGCCTCTCTCCACCTGTCCCACCCTCCTTCCTGACTTCCCTGCAGACTGCCTGTGATGGACGGGTCCTCTGGATTGCCACCCTCCTGTTAGTGGATAGAATGGAGGCAGATGGAAAGAGCCAGCCATCTGTGACCACCCCCTTCCATGTCACCAGGCTTAGAGGATGCTTGAGCACATTGGCCTGATGTCTGGACAAGTACTGTGTGTTGGGCGCGGTGCCTGGATTCTAAGTAAAGCTGTGAGGGCAGAGCAACACCAACTGGTGTTCACCTTGTGGAAACCTTGTATTTGTCTTCAGGTTTGGGGTCATGTGTTTGCAAGGCCCTTGGCGGTTGGGGTGACCCTGCTTTCCAGTGAGGCTCTTGGGGAAGCCCCTGGATTGGGAGCTGGTGATGCTCAGCTGCTGATCAGAAACTTGTGGCATCATTGGGGGACCCAGGAGGAGCTCATTCTGCTTCAGGGTGCATGACTCATGGAAGGTGACACCCCCATGGTCAGGAGCCGGACTGCGTCTTCTGCTATGCGGCAGGCAAGGCCCAGGGACCCGCCTGTCCTGGGATGGCCTCAGTGCATGGCTCAGGAGCCACAGTCTTGGCAGAATGTGTGAAATGCTGCTGCTTCAGATAAAAAGGGACCATGGGGACTAGACTGAGGCCTGCCTGGGGTGTAGGCTTCCACCCTCATCTGGCTCACCCAGTGCCGTGTGAATAGCATGGACAGACAGAGAGAACACAGACTCGCAGTTCTCATTTGATTCTTTATTTACTCCCGTGGAGTTTTGGTGTACTTTATTAGAGCCAAAAATAGATTTTTGGTTACAAAAGAGTGCTTTTGAATGTCCCTGGGGACCTGGCAGCTCAGGGATTGAGCTTGTCCTTGAATTCCTCACAGAGGGCACACCTGTAATCTGAGGACTCCTCCTGCTCCTCCTCTGCCTCGGGGGCCTCGTTTGGGGCCACAACTGAAATGGCTCCCCTCACGATGGAATCACAGGTGTTGTACAAAGTCATCACCGAACCATAATCTGGGTACCTGGGGGAGCTCTTGGGCAGTTCCCCTGGGCTGTCCCTTCCAGCAGTAGCCAGGGGTACAGACATGGCATTGCTGGATGTACCCTCTCCACTGGGGCTGCCTCTTCGCTGGGGAGATGGCTTGACCTGGGCCGCCCGGCTGCACTGCCCATAAACCAAAGGCCACAGAACACAAATGAGCGCTGGCTGGAGGTTCCGTGAACAGTTGAGGTTCCCTTCTGGACCTGCTTGTCAGCCTCCTCGGTGCACTAGTGATGGAATAGAGGACAGCATCTGGTCACCACTGCTTGCTTCTTTCTCTTTGGGGTCGCTGTTGTGCCGGTGGCGGGCTGAGCAGTTCTTCTGGGGTCGCAGTTCCTCTAGATGTTCTGCAGGAGGCGAGGCTTGTCTCTCTGAAACTTGGAGTAGTGATAGATCTGAAAGGAAATGAATCACTTTAGCCATCATGGGGGGCAATAGCTTTTCCTCATCGCCCTCCTTCCCACCGCTGTCCTGACCTTGCCTAACTATGGAAACAAGGTCTTCTCACTCCTGGCAGGTGCTATGGGGACTCCCTGAAATCAAATGGCCCCTTGGGGTCTGGAGTCACCCCGGTGGATCCTGTCTAAGGGGATTCGTGGAACACAACAAGGCCTGCTTTCTCCTCTTTCCTTAACCACCCTCTCATGAGAAAAAAGTTCTCCTGGAAATTGAAATACATCCAGCACTCGGCTTTTCTAGTCCAGTCTCCCCAGAAGGGCTTTGTACATTACCATCATCCTCTTCTTTCCCGCAGAGCAACCCGAATGGTGGATTTTACTGAACCCATGCAGGTTCAGTTCGCGGATGAAACTTTTGATGCTGTCTTGAAGAGCCTTTCTGTCCCTCTGCGCTGGAGGACCTCTGTCTGGAAGAGATCTGCCTCAGTGACCACCGTGTCTCCCTCGTTTCAGTGCACAGAGCTGAAGGCCGCATCCTCCACGATCATCCAGAGCTTCCTGGGGAAGGACAGCCCAAGGACGGCATTGTTCTCTTCCTCATTGGCTATTGCTGGGTTCGGGCCCTGTGGGGCGGGTTGTCTTGGGGGCCCAGATCTGGGCTCTCAGGTTGGTCCTACCGCTTCTCCAAAGCCTCCTCTGAATCCACATTTGGATCTGGGTGACATCAGGGGGGTACCCTGCTGTGGGCTTTCCATCAGTGGATGGGGTGAACGGGGCTGCACGTGCCTCATTGGAACTCTGACTAGCCATGGAGCCAGTCTAGTTCAGGAGCATTCTCTACCCAAGCAGTGAATGGTCAGGGCAGAAGGGCCTCAGAGCAGGGTGGTAGTGCCCAATAAATATTGTCTGTAGATTGTAGAATTTGGGTCGTGGGCCAGGCAGCAAAGTAAGTGATCCACTTCCTTACTTGTTTCATGATGTCACAGAGGTGATGTGGAGAGGCAGCCCTGGCCCAGTGTGGGGGAGGGTGTCTGGGGACAGAGATGGGATCCCCAGCTTGTCTCTGGTCTGAAAGTACAGAAAAGTATGTTTCAGGTTGTCTGCAAAGGCTCCCATCTGCTGCCATGTGCCTTGTTTCAGGGAGCCAGGCCCTGGATAGTTTGACAAACATGCCCCTGGCTCCACCCCTACCCTACCAACGGGCAGGCCTGTGGCTGCCTTCTGCTAAAGGACCAGGCCCTGGTGAGTCCTGGCTCGGCTATCACCAAGAGAGACCCCAGGGGTCAGATGGGCCCCTGGCGACTGTCCCTCCCAGAAGATGAGGTCCATAGCAGACTGGTTGGCCTAGCTTGAGTTGGTGGTTCCCCCCACCCCCATCCCAAGGCCTTGTCCCTCTTCTGGCTTTGGTCTCTTCTGACTGGTGCTGCCAGTTGGTAGGTCCCACTCAGATGGCCCGAAAGTCAAGAGTCCTGTTTCCTGCCCCCATCGCCACCCAGGTCGAGCTTTCCCCAGTGTAGGGCTGTGCTCGAGCATGGTGGGAGTGACCTCACGTTCCACTTGACTGTTCCCCAAGCACCTGAGACACAGACTCCCTAGGATGCCGTGCGGTAGGGCACAGCCAAGCGCTCAGCTGAACTTGCAGCCTCCTGAGCTCTGCCCACCCCCAGAGGGCATCCCACTGCAGATCACAGGCTGTTGTCTTCAGTTTCCATTTATTCCCGTAAAGACCACTCTCGTGACCCTAGAGTTCTCACTTTGGGAACATCTGGGTGTGTGCTTTCCCTGTCCCCTTCCCTGGAGGCTGCCTCGAAAGCCCTGTTTGCTTTTGACGGTGGGGTGGTTGGGCTTCTGCTACCCCCGGTCCTGGACTCCCATGTCCAACTTGGGTATCTGTGGTTACCTGCCATTTCAAGGACTTGGTTGGGGGCTCAAGATACAGCCTGTTCTGTTGAAAACAAGCACTTCACTGGTCCTCTACGAGGCCAGCTCTGATCTTCTCCGCCCCTTCCCCTGTCCCCACCACCATCGTGGACCTGTTCTCCCTTACCCAGACGGCAGGAACATCAAATGATTTTGTTGGCTCACAGGTTAGGCGTTTTCCAAGGGGCCTCCTTTACACACACTCACTCGCAGGGACATGTCTGACTTATTGAGCTGCTGCTGCTAAGTCGCTTCAGTTGTATCCGACTCTGTGCGACCCCATAGACGGAAGCCCACCAGGCTCCGCCGTTCCTGGGATTCTCCAGGCAAGAACACTGGAGTGGGTTGCCATTTCCTTCTCTAACGCATGAAAGTGAAAAGTGAAAGTGAAGTCGCTCAGTCGTGTCCGGCTCCTAGCGACCCCATGGACTGCAGCCTACCAGGCTCCTTGAGCTAGATGTGACCAAAGGGAGCCCCCATCTACCTGTATTTGAAAATGCATGAGAGTCTGGGTGTGGGACTGGACGAAACCTGAGTGCGTCACTGGTCTTCACTGCATATGGATGATGGGGCCGTGGGCTTGGAGGTGCATGTTCTCTGACCTTTTTGGGCCACTGTTCTTCAAAATCATGTAGGGGACAGACCGGCACCTTGGAAAGGTACGTGTGTTGAGTACACACATACAGTGCCCTAGGGCACTATCCACCTAGTTCTGCCACTCAGCAGGGTCATTTGCCCTGTGTGAGGGCCACAGCCTGGTGTCTGAAAGGGGAGAGCTAAGAGGGTGTGGAAGAGGCTCTCCCAGAGGCCCTTCAGCCTGAGGACTGGCAGCTGGAATGGAGCTCACAGGCCTTGACTTGGGCTTGCTCCCTGGGCTTTGTGCTCCTAAACAGGTTGATAAAGCATTCCTTCAGGTTGATTCATCTGACTGGGATATGACCGTGGAGGCTGTGATCTTCAGAGGGGGCCCCTGGTGGCTCCTCCGAAGGGGACCAAAGACCGTGCTATCTGTGGGCAGCCTGGCTATTGTGGCCTTTCCTGCCCCCACCCCCACCCTACTCTGGGCCCCTCCTCACCCCCTGGGTCCTGAGGGAGCTGCCTTTCGTGGTCCCCTTCCTCCAGGCACCATGTGGGCTTTGGCAGTGGGTTTGCGTGGCACTGAGGAGTCTTTGTCAGCTCTGGCTCAGGACACTTGTATTGTGCACACACGAGCCCTCATGGTGTCCAAGGCCTGCCTTTCTCAGCCTCGCTTTCCTGCCCCTGCGTTGTCCCCAGTCCAGAGGCCCTCCAGCTGCTCCCCTCTCTCGCTGCGGCTGGGGAGACCTGGAGCCTCAGGGGTTGTGTTACCTTCCCTCGCGTATCAGGGGAGGCTTCTACAGGGGCCTTATCCCAGTGGGCACTGGGGCCATAAGGTCAGACCATCCCTCCCTCCTGCTAGGTGAGGAGCTGGCCAGCCTGGCAGGTTCAGTTGGGCAGGAGGCCCCACGGCAGCAGCAGGGACAGGGCACCGCCCTCACGAGGGAGGCGCTGGGACTGGACAGAGATGTCGGCCCCCAGCAGAGTCAGTTCTCAGCAAACACAGAGCAGCCCCACAGTGCTTCTGATTCTCCTTGTCCCCTTCCTTCCGTGGGCCTGCTTCTTGTCACTTCAGAGGCATCGTGTAGCACTGAGAAGAGAATGGTGTGAGAAGTCAGAAGGTTGGACTGCGGCCTGGGTTGTGTGAAAAGGGTTGGGGCTCCAGAGGAATTGAGACCAGGGCTCTGAGCCCACCCCAGCCCTCACTTGCACGTGGTCCTGTGAAGATCCCAAGCCCCGTGGCCTAAGTTCTCCTGTGAAGCCAGCCGGTTTGAGGAACCCATGCGTTGGGCTGCAGGATGCGCCTGAGGGACAGGATGCAGCTACCAGGGCCTGGCGGCCATTGCCTCTGTGATGTTGGGGCAGGAATCTGTCACAATGTTGCCCCCAGACTGTCCTCCACTCTCCACTGTGGGAAGGGATTAGCTGCTTTGCAGTCCAGGGCTTGTCAGAGAATATGCACCTCAATAGGATGTGGAATAGCTAATCAGCCAAACAGGATGTTTCATAAATAAAACTAAGAAACTTTGCTGCTTAGACCATAGGGGACCATGTTAGTAGCTCAGTCGTGTCTGACTCTTTGTCACTCCATGGACTGTAGCCTGTCAATCTCCTCCGTCCATGGAATTCTCCAGGCAAGAATACTGGAGTGGGTTGCCATGCCCTTCTTTAGGTGATCTTCCTGACCCAGGAATCGAACCCAGGTCTCCCACAATGCAAGCACAATCTTCATCATTTGAGCTACCGGGCAAGCCCCATTTCCATATAACTGTTAAATTTGGGGGTGGAGGAGTGTTCCAACAGGACCCAAGCTGCTCCAGGAAATAGAAGCAAGAACCACTCTTTGCCTTTGCCCCAGCTGGTCTTCCATCCAAAACATTACTTGCCTTCATTGCAGCCCCAACGAAGGTCAAGTCCTTGAGTACAATGGCCAATTACAATCAAGATAATTGTAAGCTAATTAACACCTTGGGTTCTGGATCCCCCGGGGCCAGGAAAGAAAAGGTAGTTCCATGCATTTCTTGGGCACCACTTCAAGGGAGTGCGCTCAAAGTTCTGCAGGATTCCTAGCAGATATGGGGTAGAAAACATCTTTGCCCCTGTGATCAACAGCAATGCAACAAGAGTTAGGACCCCTTACTTCCTGCCCCAGAAAGAGAGCTCTGCGGGCTTTATCCAAGATGCAAAAGGACACCTCACAGCAACGATCCCTTTCAGACTTTGCCATCACCCCAAAGACACACTGTCTGCAAGTCTGAGGGCTGCCACCATCCAGCCTCATGATGATCACCTCCCACAGAAGGAACCCAGCTTCCCAAAGCTGCAAACCACCTTGGCTTAGGCATTGACACTCGAGTGCTCCTCCTGGAGCCCCACCACCCTGCCCCGTGTTGCCTTGTTCAGTGCTACTAGGGGATGTCTCTCCACCTTCCTTGTGTGACTCCTAGACCTTTGCTCTAGGTGTGGGGGTGTCCTGCTTCTCCTAGTGTCCCCACTGCTAACACAGCCTTTCCTGGAGCAGATACTCCATAAAGGTCTTCGGAATATATGAGCCAGTGAGCAGGGGCCTCAGATTAATTGTCTGCTACTTCCTTAAATAACCCAGGCAAATCCAAATAAAGATAATTTAACTTTTGAGAATAACACACAAGAAGCACAGAAGGATGAATTCACTACAATTACTTTTATCACCTAATTCTTCCCCCATCAATACTACTGCTAAGTAAGCTCACATTTCCAAAACAGTTCTAATTCCAATTCGATTGTATCCCTCTCAGGGTCACAAAACAAAATGGAAGAGTTTCCAATCTTTACAAAACATCAAAACTCTTGTTCTTGAACTGGGTAAGCACAAACACATTGTGATCAACATCATTCACCAAGCTAAGACACTGACGTTTATTTAGCCTTTTGTGAAAACAATCAAAGCTTGAAAATTTTCTAAGGAAAACAGATGAATCTCCATGTCATCATAGAGAACAGAAGCCCAAAGACGCTATGCACTGGTTCCCCCAACTGGCCCGGGCCCTCACTTCTGAGAAGGCTGACTACTCCCTCGTCAGAGGGAAGGATCAACCTGGCTGCTGCTCTGGCTCAGGCCCCCTATTCCTCCTCCTTCGCAGCCTCTGCAGACTGGAGTGGGAAGGTCCTCAAAGCCCTTTGTCTGACCCTGAGCACAAATGCCATGACTTGCTGTTTGCTGGTCTCCCCATAGGCCCGGGGACCCCACAGGAACTCGTAGCGAGCAGGGCGGCTGTCAGGCACCTGCCGATACTCCAGGTATCCCTCCTGCACCCACACTTGGGTCAGCAGCTCCCTGGGCTCCCCAAAGACACAGTGCTCCCTCCCAACACACACCCCCATCCTGCTCAGTGCTCCCCAGACCGCCTCCTCGGGGTCTCCATTCCTCATGATCACCCTGAGGACCAGCACCAGGAGGCCGGCCTTGGGCAGGCCCTGCCCACCGCTCTGCGTCGCATCACAGGTGAGGCCCAGGGCAGGGACCGTAGTGTAGGTGTGCTCCCTGGGGTCTACCTCCCTCACCTCCACCCCAAAGACCAGCTGCAGGCACTCCGAGGCTTGTCTGAAGACCACCGGGAAGTGCTCCTGGTTATCCCTGAAGAACTTCTTCAGCATTTCCGCCTTGGAGGTCAGCTGTTTGGCCAGATACTTGAGGAGCAAGAACTTCACCAGGTTCCTGCCACCATCTCATTCAGAGCTTCCTGGGGCAAAGCCACCGCAAGGATGGAGCAGGAGACTGTGGGGGAGGAGGCTGAGAGGGATGCAGCCTCCCCCGCCTCAGCCCCAAAGAGCTGTGCCTCCACAGGGCCCTGGGCCTCGCCTGGGTCCAGAAGGTCTTCCTCGGGCTTGCTCAGCTCAATCATCTCGACCATGAGCATGATGCCTGGGATCAAACCATAGAGTGAGGCAGGGGAACAGATGGGGACAGGTGAGGACCACAGGCCTAGATGGTGGCTAGAGGGGCTGTGAACGGCCTCACCTGAGAACCACACCCTGGGCAGCCACAGGCCACTTGCAGGTCTCCTCTTGAAAGGTGCTCTCAGACCTCACAGGGGTATGCCTGTGGAGCAGCCAGTCCCCTGGCGACTTGAAGGAGGAAGTTAGGTGTCTCCACACGGTGCAGTCAGCACAGCCTGAGATTTCTGGGACTGACAAGGTAAGCGGATTAGGCCCCTGTGGGGTCCCCTCTGTTCTGGGATGGGGAACCCCTGGTGTAGACTCAGGGCACCCTCCTCACCTTGACTCCTGACATTGCTGGGACCTCCTCTGCTTTCTGAACTCAGGACCCAGGCCTCAGACGTCTGCCTTTGGGGGCAACTCGGTGGTATCCTGTGGCACAGCCCTGAGCCTTCTGGGATGGTATGAGGGGTGGACTCTGTGAGGTCCCCTCAGTTGTGTGGTGGGAGGTCCCCTCAGGGCTCCCTTGTAGTGCTCACCTTTCCCCTGGCACAACCTGGTTCCTCCCCTCTGGGGGCCTGCAGGGAAACTCAGAACAAGACCCAAGACTGAACAGAAAGCGCTGAGGGGCCCCACATCCGGCAGCACCTGCGCAGGGTCTCCTGCGGGTCCTAGGCTGGGGAGATGTTCGGTCCTCAGCTCCTCCTCACGTCCTGCCTGGCCTCCCAGCACTGACCACAGGGGCGGGCGGTCTGCTCAGTCCTCCACTGGGGTTGGGGAATCCAGCCTCTGCTGACCTGAAGCCTCCGCCCTCTGCCTGAAAAACCTCACCTCCCGAGGTCCCTAAGCCAGAGGTCAAGAAACTGCTCACCCCACTCTGGGCCCTCCAAGACCCTCTTGTAAGGGCCAAGATCCCTCCCTGTTGGGGTCTAACCACCTCAGTCCTTCCTTGCATGGAGCCTAGACTCCAGACAAGACCTGCAAGTGTCCCGTCCGCCATTTGGAGGTTCCGCTGCTTTCAAACAGGTCCCCAGTCTCTCTGACAGGGATGTCAGGCAATGCGGCACGAGGTCGTCCTGCCTGGGGACTATCAGGGTTCCCTCTGGTCTGAGATCTGGCTACCCTCAGTCCTCCCTCAGGGTCCTCACCTTGACTTCCGGTAGGACCTAGGCTCTGTCCTCTCCCCACCGTAGTCCCTGCTCCTCACACTAGGTCCCCAGTCTCAAAGAACTGGATGGTAGGAAATCAGGACAGACCTAGTGTGCTCTTCCCACCCCAAGGGCTCCCAGAGCCAATGACAGGGGTGGGGATCAGTGGGGTTCCCTTAGTCTTATCTTGGGATACCTAGAGTCTTCACTTGGCATCACTTCAGTTTTCCCTCAGGGACCTCAACTTATCTCCGGCTACGACTTCAGATTCTCTCCTCTCCCCTCCTAACGCCCCAACCCTCATACCAGGACCCCAGTTTTTCCGAGACGCGGATGTCCGTAAGTCTGCTCTCTATACAAGGACACCAGTCTTAAATCCAGACATTAGGAAGTTAGACCCGTGTACCAGGTCCCCAGTCTGAGATCTGGATGTCAGGAAGTCAGCCCCCTGTACCAGGTCCCCAGTCTCTCTGAGACCTGGATGTTAGGAAATGCAGCATGGGTTCATCCGCCCTATGTCCTCCCAGAGCCTACTCTGCTCTGGGGTCCAGGGTCCCCTCAGTCCTCCCTCAGAGTCCTCACCTTGACTTTCAAAAGAAATAATATCTTTCCCACTGCCCATCTGAGGCCCTGACCCTTCTAACAGTTGAATAATGTCTCTGAGACACAGATGCCAAAGTCAGAACAGGCTGCCAAGTGCTCATCCCACCACCAGGGTGGCCCAGGGCTGACAGCAGTGTCAGGGATCTGTGGGGTTCCTTATATCCTTCCTCAGGGACCTCATCTTCAGCCCTGGCACATCCGGGGATGCCCCTTGTGTTGACCAGAGGCGGGACCCTCACATCAAGTCTCAGGGAGCATAGAGGGTGGATGGGCACATGCTGCCTTTCCTGACATCTGGGTCTCAGAGAAACTGGGGACCTGGGAAAGGGAGTGTAACCTCAGGTGAGCAGAGGGAAGAAGCCCAGCTCCTCCAGGGTTTCAATTTGAGGGACAACTGAGGGGACCCTGGACCCCAATCAGAGGCGACCTCAGAAAAGCCTGTAGCTGCTGTTGGTCCTTGGCGGCCCTGGGATAGGATGAGCCCAAAGTGCATGGTCGCACTTCCTGACATCCGGGTCTCTGGCTGGGGAACTCGCATATGGGGCGGGGCCTCAGGGGGGCCGATTCCAAGGTCTTGTGAGGTTGAAGACCCTGAGGACCCTGAAGAGCAATTAGAGGACCCTGGACCCCTAATCAGAGGAGACCTCAGAGAAGCCTGTCTCTGTTGTCAGTCAAGGGCAACCGTGGGGGCAGGATGAGCGCCACAGGCATGTGCTGACTTCCTGACATCTGGGTCTTGAAGAGACTGGGGTCTTGGTATAAGGGGCGTGGCTTCAGTTGCGGAGGGGCGGGGCTTCAGTTGCGGAGAGGCGAGAATCCAGGTCCTGCACGGAGGCAAGGTGAGGTGCCTGAAGGAGGACTGGGGGGACCCTGAGTGAGGACTGACAGAACCCCACAGATCCCTATCCCCATCCCTGTAGTCGGCCCTGGGAGCCCTTGGGGTGAGAAAAGCACACTAGGCCTGTCTGACTTCCTCACATGTCGGTCTCAGAGGGACTGGAGGCCTTGTGAAAGCTGCGGGGGTCTCAAAATGGCGGGCGGGACAATCACAGGTCCTGCCTGGAGTCCAGGCTCCATGCGAGGAAGGACTGAGGCGGTTAGACCCCAATAGGGAGGGATCTTGGCCCTTGCAAGAGGGTCTTGGAGAGCCCAGAGTAGGGTGAGCAGGGTGAGCAGTTTCTTGACCTCTGGCTTAGAGACTTCTTTCGGGAGGTGAGGTTTTTATGGGAGGAGGCTTCAGGTTGGCAGAGGCTGGACTGAGCAGACCCCCGCCCCTGTGGTCAGTGCTGGGAGGCCAGGCAAGACGTGAGGAGGAGCTGAGGACCGAACTTCTCCCCAGCCTAGGACCCGCGCGAGGCCCTGGGCAGGTGCGGCTGCATGTGGGGCCCCTCAGCGCTTTCTGTTCAGGCTAGTGTCTTATTCTGAGTTTCCTTCTACTCCTCCAAAGGGGATGGTCCAGGCCATGCTAGGGGAAAGGTGAGCACTACAAGGGACACACCACACAACTGGGTGTACTCACAGAGTTCACCCCCTCCTACCAGCACAGTCACCTCCATTTCTCTCACAGGAGCTCCGGGAACCAGGAGGCGAAGGCAGAGGTCTGAAGCCTGTGTCCTGAGCTCAGAGAGCAGAGGAGGTCCAGGCAGTATCAGGAGTCAAGGTGAGGGGGTGCCCTGAAGTGAACCAGAGGCTCCCTATCCTAGAACAGAGGGGGGCCCCAGAAGGCCCCAATTCCTCCCACTTTGTTGGCCCCAGAAATCGCGAGCTATGCTGACCGCACCCTGAGGAGCCACCTTACTTCCTCCTTCGGGTAGCCAGGGGACTGGCCTCCCTGGAGGAGCGCTCCTGTGAGGTCTGAGAACACCCTCAGGGGGAGACCTGTAAGTGGCCTGTGTCATACCATCCAGGATGTGTTTCTTAGCTGAGGCCACTCACACCTCCTCTCTCCCGGAGGCCCTTGGTCTCCATCTGTACCTCTGCCTCACTTTCATGTTTCATGTTTTTTGTTCGACCTCAGGCATTGTGCTCGTGGTCGAGATGAGTGAGCTCAGCAAACCCGAGGAAGACCTTCAGGACCCAGGCGAGGCCCAGGGCCCCGTAGAGGCGCAGCTCTTGGGGGCTGAGGCGGGGGAGGCTGCATCCCACTTGGCCTCCTCCCCACCAGCATCCTCCTCCGCTCCTGTGAAGGCCTTGCCCCAAGAAATTCTGAATGAGATGATGGTTGACCTGTTGAAGTTCCTGCTCCTCAAGTATCGAGCCAAGAAGCTGACCTCCCTGGCGGAAATGCTGTATAAGGTCTTCAGGGACAACCAGGAGCACTTCCCGGTTGTCTTCAGCCAAGCCTCAGAGTGCCTGCAGCTGGTCTGTGGGGTGGAGGTGAGGGAGGTGGACCCCACGGAGCACATCTACATCTTGGTCCCTGTCCTGGGCCTCACCTGCGATGAGATGCTGAGCGGTGGGCAGGGCCTGCCCAAGGCCGGCCTCCTGGTGCTGGTCCTCAGGGTGATCATGAGGAATGGAGACCCCGCCCCTGAAGAGGCGGTCTGGGGAGCACTCAGCAGGATGGGGGTGTATGTTGGGAGTGAGCACTGTGTCTTTGGGGAGCCCAGGGAGCTGCTGACCCAAGTGTGGGTGCAGGAGGGATACCTGGAGTACCGGCAGGTGCCTGACAGCCGCCCTGCTCGCTATGAGTTCCTGTGGGGTCCCCGGGCCTATGTGGAGACCAGCAAGTGGCAAGTCATGGCATTTGTGCTCAGGGTCAGACAAAGGGCTTTGAGGGCCTTCCCACTCCTGTCTGCAGAGGCTGCAAGGGAGGAGGAATAGGGGGCCTGAGCCAGAGCAGCAGCCAGGTTGATCCTTCCCTCTGTGATTGACGAGGGAGTAGTCAGCCTTCTCAGAAGTGAGGGCCCGGGCCAGTTTGCAGAACCAGTGTGTAGCATCTTTTGGTTGCTGTTCTCTATGATGACATGGGGATTCATCTCTCTTTTCTTTAGAAATTTTTCAAAGTTTGGTTTCAGAGAAGGCTAAAGAAACTTCAGTATCTTAGCTTTGTGAATGATATTGATCCCAGTGTATTTGTGGTTACCCAGTTCAAAAACAAGAGTTTTGCTGTTTTCTAAAAGAGATTGGGAAGTGTTCCACTTTGTTTTGTGGTCCTGAACAGAATACAATGGAATAGGAATTAGAACTGTTTTGAAAATGTGAACTTATGTAGGAATAGTACTGAATGGAGAAGAATTAGAAAATAAAAGCAATTGTAGTGAATTCATGCTTATGTCCTTCTTGTCTGTCATTTGCAATAACTAAATTATCTCAGTTTATTGAATTTTCCTGGGTTATTAAAGAAAGTAGCAGACAACCTGAGACCCCTGCTCACTGGCCCATTTATCCCAAAGACATGTACAGATTCTCTGCTCCGTGAAAGGCCATGTTAGCAGTGGGGACACTAGGAGAAGCAGGACACCCCCACACTCACAGCAATGGTCTAGGAGCCAGAGTCACATGAGGTTTGTCTTGGGGGTGAGGGGAAACTCTGAAACGGATCATTGCTGTGAGGTGTCCTTTTGCTTCTTGGATAAACCCCAGAGAGATCTCTTTCTGGGGCAGGAAGGAAGGGGTCCTGGCTCTTGTCCCATAGCTGTTGACCACAGGGATGAAATAGGTGTTTTCTACCCACCATCTGCTAGGAATCCTAGTGAAATGTGAATCTTGCTCTTTTATGTATGGCCCAGTATTCCCTGTGCTAGCCCTCCTGTCTCTGCCTTGGGAAGCTGATTACCAAGTACATTGAAATAACAGTTATTTGGTCATCTGGACTTTATTTTTTTCACTTGTGAGCATGGTCTAGATTTCATTTGGATGAAATGAGTGAAGAGAAGCTGCAAAAGTGGACAGGACCTGCTATGTGACTAGAATCCTGGGATCTTTGAGTGAGCTGTGCCCAGCTGGAGACACTGCTCTCCATCCCGAAACACACACAAACACCGAACTTGAATGATATATTCTCCGGGAGGAAAACACAGAACAGCAATTCTGAGTGGTTTTCTAGTCCATTTCCAATTGAGCTGCCAATTCTCTGAGGCGTCTTGAAAACAAAACAATTTCCACAGGAGAGAGGGACAGAGTCTGAGATCCAAATAATTCATGAGAAATAAGTAGTAGCCAGTAAAGATGCAACATCCGCCAGCGTCCCCAGGTTCAGACAGGTTCAGAAGTGTGGAGGCAGCAGAGACACAGGTTAAGGCTGTGCCTGACATCAAAAGGCAGGAGCGACTTCTGGGCCTAAGGAGGTGGTGGGGTCACTGCGGTGGGGGGTGCAGATGGGTGCAGGGGGCTGAAGGGGCAGCTCTCCCTGCTGAGTGCCAAGAACGACGGGAACAGGACATGTGATTCTGGCCACCTATGTGTCAGCTCCCAGATAGTCAGTGGATACTTGGAAAAGGTGGAGAATTTCAAGACCCATGTGACCTGCTCAGACTAGCCTCCCCAAAACAAAGGAGATTTTTAACCACTGCTCTTTGTTGAGCATCTGCTAGGCAGTGTGGAATTGGAGAGATGTCAGGTGTTCAGCCACCTCTTGTCTTACTCTCTCCCTGCACACATAGCGACATGACCCTGCCAGGCCTCTAAACTTAGGAAGGGTCATATGATGACCCAGGGCCAGTGAATTTTGAGCAGAAGCATTTTTGTCAGGACCGTTTGTTTTGAAGGGACACAGGCGCCTGGTGGTTAATCCTCAAGCCACGACAACACACAGACACAGACCACTCCCGAGTGTGGTTCCTCTCCCAGAGACTAAAGTCCTGCATCTCTGACCTTTGAGAGAGGCTGCCCCACAGGGAGCTGGCTGCAGGAATTCCTCCCACCACACCCACAGTCACACCCCTGCTGCCCCCCCCACCCCCGAGCTGCACTGTCAGCCGCCTCGGGGCTGTGCTCAGTCTCCATCAGGAGGGCAGCAGCCAGCTGCCAAAGTTCCCTGTTGGGGTTGGGGGCATCCTCCTCGTGGGCCCCAGCCCCGAGGCCACCCACCCCTGCTTCCCACAGCACCCCCTCTCCCCTGGAACCTGGCCTTGGGATATGTCCTGTCTGCCCTGCTGGCCCCCACCCCCCACCGCCACCGAGAGTGGATTAGGCCCTGGTCCTGATGACCTCATGTGTGTATCTTTATCTGGAAGTCCCAGAGCAGCATCCCCTTCCACGGTGCTTCAGGTGGAGCCAGCAGGACTTGACGCAGCCCCTGGGTGAGTCTCCTCATGGTGGGTCAGTAGTAATCATCACCATGGAAGTGCAGGGCACATCTCTAAGATCCTGAGGTGTATCAGACCATTCCCTGTGGAATCCCTGTGGAACGTGTTGGAGTAAACTCAGGGTCTTTTGAACGTGACTGTGAGGTCCTGGCTTTTGAGCCTGAATGTCAGAGGCAGAGGGGTGTCTGGTCAGCCACCAGCAGAGCCAGCTAGGACTTTGGTGTCCCTAGTCAGGCTGTTTGAGCAGAGGACGAGCTCTAGCAGATGCCTGGGAGGACGCTCACCCAGGCGCCAGAGGCCCCAGACTCCAGTGAGGATTCAGAAAGGAGCCAGGCAGGAGAGGACTCTGGGGGATTGCAAAGAGGGTCGGCAGCCCCAGAGACATGGAAGCAGCAAGCCCCTGGAGATCCCATCTGACTTGCCTGGGACTGCCCAGGAGAGGGAGCGGGGAGTAGATGCCGCTGCAGGTGAGCTGCCGCCCCGGCCTCCATGAGGACATCTGTGCTCTGAGGCCAAGGCTGGGGCCACAGCCCCGGGGGCACTCGAGGATGGATACATGACAGCTGTCAAAACAGGTACTCCTCATGCACCTTATTGGATATGACTGTTAGGTGTGGTTGGGTTCTTGCTCTGGGTACATAAGAACCTCAGGCCTTTGGCTGCTAGGAGGCCCAAACTGCCCCCTGCCCCCACCGACTTCTCTGGAGGTCATTTCCAGGATCCAGCATCTTCTGCAGCCGCCTCTGTGTGAAAACACACCACCCTGTTCCCAAGATCATCTTGCCCAGGTCATCACCGATCGGACAGGCGCCTCCCCTGGCTTAAAGATTCGGTGAATGTTCTGCTCCTCTGAGAATTCCCTATGTTTCCTCATGGCTTCCCTGGCGTCTCAGTGTTAAATAATCTGCCTGCAATGAGGGAGACACAAATTCAATCCCTGGGTGGGAAGTTACTCTGGAGGAGGAAATGGCATCCCACTCCACTATTCTTGCCTGGGAAATCCCATGGACAGAGGAGCCCGAGGGCGTGAGTGGGCTACAGTCTGTGGGGTCACAAAGAGTCAGACATGACTGAGAGACTAAGCACATTCACACGAACGCACAGCTAAAGGTTTGCTCTGGACCCTTGTATCCTTGGCAAGACACTGGCCCATGCCTGGATCTTGACAGACTTCTTCTGTGGCAAATAACACCAGCAGGCGTCTTAAAGTGCTTTTTGAGCAAGTACAGGGTTCCAGGTCTACACCTGGCCTTGGGTGGTGGCTCTTGCCATATCCAGGCAAAACATCTATGAGGTTGGATCAGGGCAGTGTTTGTGAGGCTTGAGAAAAAAGTGGATCCCGAGATGTTTCTCTGGTGGAAGAGGCCTGGTTAGTGTATTATATGGGATTGGTGGTTAAGGGAGAGGAAAAGCTGAAGGTAATTTAGGAAAGGTTGTTTCACACTTACAGGTTCTGTGTGCTTGTGTTTGGTTTCCTTTCTATTTCCTTTTTTAACGTACTCAGCATGTTTTGCCCCAAATTTCCTTGCCTTTTTTATTTTGAAAATAGACTTTATTTTCACTTTTTCCTCTATAATACTTTTAACCCTTGTAACTCTTTAAGATTTGAAAAAAAAAAATTGTGAAAATAGCAGAAATCCCTTATGCCCCAACCCAGTCTCCCCTATTCCTAATATCTTACAGTAATATGATATATTTATTACAATTAATGAGGAAGTATTGATGCATTATTTATTATCAACTAAACCCCATACTTTACTCAGATTTCTATAGGTTTTACCCATTCCCGGATCCTGGCAAGGAAACTACCCTAACATTTGGTTGTAATGTCTCCTTGGGTTCCTCTTAGCTTTAACATTTCTTTGTTTTGGATGATCTTGACAGTTTTGAGGAGTACTCGGTAGATGTTTTGTACCATGTCCCTTGGCTGGTATTTGTCTGATATTTTACTCATGACTAGTCTGGGATTCCAAGTTTGGGGGAGGAATTTTACAGATGAAAAATCCTATTCTCATCACAGTGTGTCAGGTGTATATATTATTAGCACAATTGACCACTGATGATGCTCTCATTAATCATGTGGCTGAGGTAGTGCTTGTCAGGTGTCTATGTGATAAAGTGATTGTTTTATGCCCCCCTTCTATCCTGTCCTCTTTGAAAGAAAGTCACGATGTGCAGTCCATGCTTCAGGGGTGGGGAGTTATGCTCCACTTTCTACAAGTGGGAGTGTCTGCATAAACTGGAATTTTTCTGTGTGGAACACTTGTCTATCCTTGTTTGTGTAATTAAGAAATTATTTATGTTTCTCAGTATGGAATCATGGTATCTTTATTACACTTTGGGTTAAAATCCAATACAACTTCATATATTTTTATTTTCAAATTGTTCTCCGATTGGCCACTGGGAGCTGTTCTATCAACTCCCTTTGTATATACCTTTGTCATACCCATGGAAATGTTGCTTCCTCTTTTGAAAGTTTTTTGAGCACTTCTTTTTTTTTTTTAATTTTCACACTGCACAAGATGCTCCAGGCTCACTTTCCATATTTCCTGTCCCAATTCTGAATCATCAATTTTTCCATGGAACCCTTGTTCCTTTTGTTGTCGAATGATATTGACAAAACTAGATCTGTACACTAAGTGTGCTCATTGGTACTGAAGGGTCATTGATTCTGGGACCTCTTGGTGGTCAGAACAAAGAATTATATGTGTAACTTCCTATCCTGTGTTTATTTATATATCTAGAAATATTTAAGATGGTAATGATTTCATGGGTATGACTCCAAAAACACAGGCCAAAAAAAAAAAAAGAAAAACATAGATAAATTGAACCTCGTCAAAATAAAAAAAAAAAGTCTATGCATCAAAGAACACAATCAAGGAAGCTACCATATGATCCAGCAATTCCACTTCTGAGTGTATATTCAAAAGGAAATGAAAATAGGATATCGAAAAGATATCTTCACTCCTACATTTATTGCAGTATTGTTCACAATAGCCAAAATATGGATACAACCTAAGGGTCCACCAGTGGATGAATGGATAAAGAAGATGCGACATATTCAATACACAGCCATGTGAGAGAAGGAAATCCTGCCATTGGCAACAACTTGGAAGGAGCTTGAGGGCATTATGCTAAGTAAAATAAGTGAGACAGAAAAAGATAAATACTGTTTGTTATCATTTACATGTGGAATCTAAAAAGGACAAACTGGGACTTCTCTGGCAGTCCAGTGGCTAAGACTCTGCACTTCCAATGCAGGGAGCATGGATTTGATCCCTGGTTAGGGAACTAAGATCCCACACTGTTGTGCTATTATTGTATTATCTGACTACTTGGTCATCTAGGCGAATCCATTCAAGGGAAGTACACAACAGAGTGAGGAAACTAAATACCCCCCACTCTGTGTGAGAGGACCAGAAGGAGAGTCCCCTGGTAGCCAGAGTGACGGCAGATAGTGGGGAAGAGCAAAGATGAGTAAGGGATCCCAGCAAGTTGTAGGAACTCCTGAGTTCAACCTGAGCTGTACATGCAGGAATCTCACCAGAGACAGAATATCAAAAGCATGGAGAACTGAACCATTTCCCAAGGGGCAGGCTGGGCCCTGCGTGATTCACAAATACTGTGGATCTAAATATCACTGCATCCATCAACCACAGCAAAACGTTTGCACATTTATTTCAAGCACATGTGAAACATTCAACAAGATAGAATCCTATATCCTCAAAACAAATTTAAAAAATCTAAATGATGCTGAGTATGTTCTCTGACAAGAAAAGAATCAAACTAGAAATCAAACAGTATGGAAGGAGAAGAAAAATCTCAAAACACTTGGAAATTAAACAACCGTCCACAGGTAAAAGAGAGACTCTCAAGGAAGTAGATACTGCACTGGAAAGAATTAAAATGAAAGGGCATAGTCTTGGAATTTATGGGATGCATCTAAATCAGTGTTAAGAGGGAAAATTATAGCAGTTAATGTTTACATTAAGAAAGAAGAAAGATGTCAATCAATAATCTATGCTTCCACATTAACTTAGAAAAAGAAGGAAAACTATACCCAAAGCAATCTGCAAACAAGCAAACCAAAAACAAGAGAAAAAAATTGAAATCAAAAATAAAGAAAAAAAATCATGGGAAAAAAACTGGTTCATTGAAAAGATCAAAAAAATTGATAAAACCCTAGCCAGATAAACAAAATCAAAAATAGAAAAGACAAATGACTAATATCAGAAATGAAATACTGACTACCACTACAATTCGACAAGCCCTACACTAAAGATGTTGGAAGGATAGAAAGGAAACACTAAGAACAAATCTATGCACTGTGTGTAAATTCAAGAACTTAAGTGGAATTTTAAAATTACTCAAAATCCAGAAACTACCCAACTCACCCCTGATGAAATGTATAAGCTTTATAGTACTACAACTATAAGAGAATGGATATCACATTTTCAAATTTTCTAAAAGGAACATCTTTAGAACCTCAGAAATATCAAAAAGCTCAAGCAGAAATTGTTAGAACCAACGTTATCAGAACTCTGAAAAATTGTCAAAAGTTAGCAGCAACTAAGCTACCAAGACTGTGAGCTCCAGTGGGTCAGGATTACTGGTCATGCTCTGTGTCCTGGTGTCCACACTGGGCCTTGGCACTCAGTGGGAGATCAGAAAGTGTTCGCTAAATAATGTCTTACGGCTCCTGCAGTCTGGTTGGATCAACTTTATTTGGCCTCCAATACATTTACCTGGAGAAGGCGATGGCACCCCACTCCAGTACTCTTGCCTGGAGAATCCCAGGGACGAGGGAGCCTGGTGGGCTTCCGTCTATGGGGTCGCACAGAGTCGGACCTGACTAAAGCAACTTAGCAGCAGCAGCAATACATTTAACAGGTCAACACGACTATAAACACAAACAGGAGCAGTGACACAAGTATATCTCTGCAAACATCTGTAGGAGAGGTGCCTGACACTTACATAGCCAACAGAGACAAAACTATTTTAGCCCATGGGTAGCTTTAAAAAAATCCCATTTTTTTTTTCATGAAAATCTGATCACTGCTGTGAAAGAACAAAATGATGGCAAGAAAGAGCTTCTCATAGAATGACAAACTGAGCCCTTGTCCTCCAAGTGCTGGGAGAACCAAAGTGTCATTTAGGAGGAAATGACCAACCAGGCACAATAGGAAGGCTATTTAGGTTTGGAGGAGTACAATATTCTGATGATTTCCAGAGGTATAAAACCCAGTCCTTTCCTAAAATATCCTCTGGCACATTCAAGACACAGAGACCTTTGACTCTTCTAACAGGATAAACATTCTGGCCCTTCCCTGATAGTGTATATGTTAAATGTCAGTACACAAGAAACAAGTGCCCACATAGTCCGAATTCCAGGCCTGGCCTTCCTGTCACTATTACACAAAAGTGAGTGTATGAAACGAGCATTTAGTAATTCTGTTTCACTTTTGCTTAGGTCAAAAGGACCTGAGACTGTGTTTGGTTAGCAAATCCAACCTTCTAGCAACAGAGAGGTCAAGACAGTAAGGTGATAGATACCTAAGCACAAAAATAGGCCTAAGACCAAAATGCAGATGCAAATGCAATAGTGCACATGACCATAGGTTAGAGAGTCCTTAAGACACAATGTGGATGCTCAGTTGGTGTTTTCAGCTGTTCATCAAGACTTCATGCTTTCCTGGGTTTGGGGCCATGATGTTGAGCAGTCACTGGATGGAGTTTGATCTGAAGGAATAAAGAGAATACCGGTGAACTGAAAGTGTGTCTTACTGAAACAACTTGATCTCAAAATGAGCAAAGGATTGTTCTTAGATGGGAGTTTAAATGGTGCCCTTCTTTTGAGGTGTTCATAAGTACATTGCAAACTGAGAACATTTAAGCCTTTCTCATGCCCAGTGAGGAGAGTACATAAGAAAACAGATCCAAATCCCACTCCCAAAAGGAACTGAGGAGGATGAGAGAGCCCAGGTGTGATCATGTCACTCTGCTGCTTAATTCTCTGCTGCTGCTGCTTCTAAGTCGCTTCAGTTATGTCTGACTCTGTGTGACCCCATAGACGGCAGCCCACTAGGCTCCTCTGTCCCTGGGATTCTCCAGGCAAGAATACTGGAGTGGGTTGCCATTGCCTTCTCCGAGCTTATTCTCTACCACCCATAAAATAAAAGCTTCCCAGGTGGCGCCAGTGGAAATGAACCTGCCTGCCAATGCTAGAGACATAAGAGATGCGGGTTTGATCCCTGGGTTGGGAAGACCTGGAGAAGGAAATGGCAACCCACTCCAGCATTCTTGCCTGGAGAATCCCATGGACAGAGGAGCCTGAAGGACTACAGTCCATAGGGTCACAAAGAGTCTGGCACGACTGAAGTGACTTAGCATGTAAAATAAGGTCCAAACCCCTTCCTCTGATATTCAGGGTCCTTCTAATTTGGACACAAACCCCCATATATTCTCTATTTATACCATGATCCCGTTTATTGTTTCCCATGTTGGAAGACTTCTGTTTCACTGCAGGAAATAGGGCTGAATACTTTTTGTTGGGTTGTAATCTGTGTGACAATTTAGCCACAGTTAGCAGTGATTTCTGGCTGGTTATTTAGGAAATGTTCCAAGTGCTATCTTCCTCTCTTCCTTATTTCTGCATCTGGGCTCAAGAGAGGAGAAAACCTGACAAACACTGCTTCAGCTACTTAAGTGAGCAAGGTAAATATCAATGGTGATAGATCATGTGGATAGTATGTACCCTTGATATGATGTGATAAGAATGGCACTTTGTCTATCTGGTCTTCCTCCCCAAAACTCATCACCCCAGTTTAATACTGTGGACTAACATTTCTTTTTACGATGACTGGATGTTGATTTTTATTAGATACTTTTCTGTATCGATGTAGGTCTGATTTTTCTCACTCAATCTGTTATTGTAATAAGGCAACCCTGGGCTTATGTATTCCCAGATCCATCCCTCATTCCTCCTTGCTCTGTTCTAGATTATACAGGGGCCGAGTCTGGCAGCCTGCAATCAAACTAGCCAACAGTTGGCTGCCATTTTGGTTCAGCTAAACAGAAACACCAGCAGGAGATTAGACAGAGAAGTCAAAGACTTTTCTTCTTCCTCTGCTTCAGGTGGCTTGTCCTTCAGTGGTTCCAAATTCTTCATGGCTCCAGCCATTCAACCACGAGACTGACCCATCCTGGCTCTGGATCCTGTTGAATCCAACACCCAAGTTCCAGCAACACTATCTCCTTTCTTTGTCCTTCCATCCTAGAGGTGAGTGATTTCCTCCTGTTGCTAGTAATTGGGTTTCCCAGTTCTCTCCTGCTTGGCTTCCTACCACTTTTGTAACCAACCCCTTGCATTAAGTTCCCTCCATGGTAAATATTTATGGTGTTTCTATTTTCCTGGACAATCCTTGACTGTTACATGCAGGCAATTATAATGACTGATCTTCTAGTGTTAAACTCCTCTGCATTCCTGGCATAAACCCAGCTCTGTCACCAGAAGTTAAATATGTTTGTCTCTTCTGTAATTAATAATAATAATAAAACAAAATGCCCTGGGCTGTGAAACTTTCCCCAAATAATGTATCTTTCATCATCATCTTCAGAGTCTTCTCAAAAATAATTTTTACATTTGCTAGTTTAGGGGCATATATTGAAAAATTCCAACAGCATAAGTGATAAAGTGATTTAGTCAACTTGTAAAAAATAATTCAAACAATATACGTGGAGTTAAATAGCATGGCTTGTGCAACAGAAGCAAAATGGTGCTCAAAGGGAAATATATAGCCTTAAATAGATGTATTAGAAAACAAGAGCGATTTAAATCATCCAAGAAATTCAAGAAGCTAGGTAATGAACATCATATGAAACCCTAAATAAGAGAAGGTAGGGAATAATGAAGATAAGTATAGAAATAGCACATGTACACCCACGGCTGATTCATGTCCATGTATGGCAAAAACAACTACAATATTGTAAAGTAATTAGCCTCCAATTAAAATAAATAAATTAATTTAAAAATAGAAATAAAATGCAATACACACACAAAAAAGAAAGCAGTAAGGCCAAAAAACAAATGCCAATTACTTGAAAATATTAATGGAACAGACTGTTTAAAAAATATGACCAGATACTAAAGAAAAAAATAACATGTAAACAATATAAGTTAAGACTATATAAACTATAGATGCAGAAGATATTTAAATGATGTAAAAGCACAGCAAATATGATTATATGATTCCCTCAAGATAAGCAAATGGTGGACAAGGAAAAGTTTCTACATGTGAAAGTATTTCAGGTAATAAACTAAAATTGAATGAGAGAATTTGCAAATTACCCCTTTGCAACCCCCAATAGATAAAAGAAGGTGAGGATCATCAATGACTGCCAACACAGCACAAAGGACAAGAAACACTATGTTCTTCTTAATGGAATTACATGGCATCACCTAGGTAGCAGTCTTGTAAATAAACAAGTTAATCAAGCTTCTAACTGTAACTACCAATTTAAAGAACTGTTCAGGGGCCAAACATGTTAAATGACATCAAACTGTTTCATTCAACACAATCTATATAATGGAAAACTTGAAAAATACAAAGATGATGCAGGGGAAACCTATTGATTAAAAAAGACTCAAGGAACATTAAAAACATCACCAAATATAGACGGTATTTGTGATCCAAACAAACTAAAAAAAAAATTAATGCATAAGGTAAATGTGAAAAATTACTAGATGTTTGCTCTTGTTAAAACATTTAAATTTTTAGGAATGATCATTGTTTTGGGTTTATGTTTTATAAAACATTCCTTGTCTTTTAGAAATGCATGCTGACATACTTAGAGATGAAACACCCTGATGTCTTGGATTACCTTCACATTAGTCCGTTGGCAGAGATGTGGGGAAGGTGAGTGTACACTGGAAGCAGATCGACAATGTACAGCAGATGATTGATGCTGGCTGATGCTGCTGATTGATGTCTGCCAAGTATATTGGGTCCCTTATACCATTCTCTACTGCTGTATGTGTTTTACGGTATCTGTTATAATAATAAAGTTTTATTATAAATATCATGCAATTAAATTTGAAATTCTGGGTGAAATGAACAATTTGTTTTTTAAGATAAAATCAGTCCATAAAGAAACAGGAAACTTTCAACAATGCAAACTTTACTTGTAGTTGAGAGGGTAACAAGCAGGAAGGCCAGGGATCTCCAAACGGAGGAAATAGCCTGCAAGTGTCAGACATTTTTATCTCTCTTAAACAGCAGGAGGAAACAAACCAGTGATATTTTTTTTCTTCTCTACACAAATTTAAAAGGAAGTTTCTCTTAAAATACTGTGTTGCAATATTGACATCTGGTTTCACCTGAAGTTAAAAATTCTCAAACCTTGAGTTAACCAATGCATTTTTCTTATGGAAATGTTGGTCTTCAGTTCAGTCACTCAATTGTGTCTGACTCATTGCAAACCCACGAATCACAACACACCAGGCCTCCTGGTCCATCACCAACTCCCGGAGTTCACTAAACTCATGTCCATCGAGTCGGTGACGCCATCCAGCCATCTCATCCTCTGTCATCCCCTTCTCCTCCTGCCCCCAATCCCTCCCAGCATCAGAGTCTTTTCCAGTGAGTCAACACTTCGCATGAGGTGGCCAAAGTATTGGAGCTTCAGCTTTAGCATCAGTCCTTCCAATGAACACCCAGGACTGATCTCCTTTAGAATGGACTGGTTGGATCCCCTTGCAGCCCAAGGGACTCTCAAGAGTCTTCTCCAACACCACAGTTCAAAAGCATCAATTCTTCGGTGATCAGCTTTCTTCACAGTCCAACTCTCACATCCATACATGACCACTGGAAAAACCATGGCCTTGACTAGACGGACCTTGGTTGGCAAAGTAATGTCTCTGCTTTCTAATACGCTATCTAGGTTGGTCATAACTTTCCTTTCAAGGACTAAGCGTCTTTTAATTTCATGGCTGCAATCAGCATCTGCAGTGACTTTGGAGCCCCAAAATATAGTCTGACACTGTTTCCACTGTTTCCCCATCTATTTGCCATGAAGTGATGGGACCAGATGCCATGATCTTAGTTTTCTGAATGGTGAGCTTCAAGCCAACTTTTTCACTCTCCTCTTTCACTTTCATCAAGAGGCTTTTTAGTTCCTCTTCACTTTCTGCCATAAGGGTGGTGTCATCTGCATATCTGAGGTTATTGATATTTCTCCTGGCAATCTTGATTCCAGCGTGTGCTTCTTCCAGCCCAGCGTTCCTCATGATGTACTCTGCATATAAGTTAAATAAGCAAGGTGACAATATACAGCCTTGACGTACTCCTTTTCCTATTTGGAACCAGTCCATTGTTCCATGTCCAGTCCTAAGTGTTGCTTCCTGACCTGCATACAGGTTTCTCAAGAGGCAGGTCAGGTGGTCTGGTATTCCCATCTCTTTCAGAATTTTCCACAGCTTGTTGTGATCCACAGTCAAAGGCTTTGGCATAGTCAATGAAGCAGAAATAGATGTTTTTCTGGAACTCTCTTGCTTTTTTGATGATCCAATGAATGCTGGCAATTTGATCTCTGGTTCCTCTGCCTTTTCTAAAGCCAGCTTGAACATCTGGAAGTTCACGGTTCACGTACTGCTGAAGCCTGGCTTGGAGAATTTTGAGCATGACTTTACTAGTGTGTGAGATGAGTGCAATTGTGTGGTAGTTTGAGCATTCTTTGGCATTGCCTTTCTTTGGGATTGGAATGAAGACTGACCTCTTCCAGTCCTGTGGCCACTGCTGAGTTTTCCAAGTTTGCTGGCATATTGAGTGCAGCACTTTCACAGCAGCATCTTTCAGGATTTGAAATAGCTCAACTGGAATTCCAGTACCTCCACTAGTTTTGTTCGTAGTGATGCTTTCTAAGGCCACTTGACTTCACATTCCAAGATGTCTGGCTCTAGGTGAGTGATCACACCATCGTGATTATCTTGGTCGTGAAGATCTTTTTTGTACAGTTCTTCTGTGTATTCTTGCCACCTCTTCTTAATATCTTCTGCTTCCGTTAGGTCCATACCATTTCTGTCCTTTATCGAGCCCATCTTTGCATGAAATGTTCCCTTGGTATCTCTAATTTTCTTGAAGAGATCTCTTCAATGTTGGTCTGAAGCTATGTTAATGTACTACACATTTACCCCAAACTCTGTCTTCAAGTCGGTTCCACCGAATGGCTCAGAAACTACTTGACAAACCAGTATGTTATACTCAGATATTGTTCCCCAAATCTATGTAAACGAAATTATTTGTATGGTAATCTGCCCTTCTATAAGATTCAAGTTAATCATTTTATGGCCTGGGATGAATCGTCTGGTGTCAAGATTATCCCAAAATGCATCTTATGGGTGAGGGGCCTGGTGCCATTCTGAGTTTTAAGACATTCTTTTATTTCATTAACACACTGCTAGTGACTATATAACATCCAGTGGAAGACTAGCAGCGGGGTACTCTTTCTGCCTCCTTCTGACGTCTATGTCAGAAGCTTTCTCTATCTCCTTTACACCTTAATAAAACTTTATCACACAAAAACTCTGAGTGATCAAGCCTCGTCTCTGGCCCCGGATTGAACTCTTCTCCTGTGGAGGCCAAGAACCCCGGCATCTTTTCTTTCAACAACAACCGTTCATGGTCAACACCCAAGCTACCTTCAAATGTTCCAAGACAGGCAGTTTGGGTGGCCAATTCTACCAATGGTCAGGGAAAAGTAATCTCCATCTTATGTAAACTCTTCTAAAGCACATACAAGAAAACTGGGAAATTATTTAACTTATTTTCCCAGACTAGCTCTCCTTGACTGTAAAACCAGATGAGTACTCCCACTCCTACCACGCAAAGAACACTTGAGCAAAGTTCACCCATAGAGTAGCAAATATCCTAAGCAAACTAATAACATATTCAATATAGCAGTGAATTACATGAACAGACAGGTTATGGCTAAAGAATGAATAGATGATTCAAACTAGAAAATAGCTCAAGTATAATTCTCCACAATAACAAATTAGGGGAAAACATTGAAGCATGTCAATGGATGTGGAAATAGCCTCTGAAATCAATTCAACATGAGTATGACTTTTAACAAATTGAGATTAGAAAGGAACTTCCATTTCCTAATATCTACAGCGAAAATACTTATATGTGAAATGTTCGATGCATTCCCATTAAAGACAGGAACAAGACAAAGATGGATGATCGCCCTTGGACAATGCAAAAATTCACTGGAACACAGAGTTAGAACTATACACATCAAAGGAAATAAGAAGTATGAATATTGAAAAAGATAATATTTTGTGACAATATGGTCATCCACATAGGGAATTCAAAGAAATTGATACGTGGAATACTCAAATTAATAAGAGATGAGAAAAAACCTTGTATGGAAGATTACTACAGTAAAACCAAGTGCCTTGCCACATATACAAAGCACTAACTATTTAGAAGATGTAATTAAAAAATGCCCCATTTGTAGCACAAATCCGAAAATCACCTAAGAAAGCTAACAAAATATATAAAATCTTAATAGAGGCTACAACACAAAATGTAGATAGATATGGAAAAAAAAGTCTCAAATAGTCTCAAATAAAAAGTCTCCAGCAGTATACTGTATTCATTAATGGGGGAAAACTGTTGTAAGGATTTCAACTCTACTTAAATTATTTATAGATTTAGTGCTTTACCTGTAGCTCTCAAGATGGTGTCGAAGTGTAGGCTGCTGTCTTCTGTTCCCGAAATCTACCCTGGCAAACTAAAGAAGAGAAAATGAAGCAAATGAGAAGAACAATACCGACCACAAAAGCTAAACAACAAAACATAAGAAGCCTCTGCAGGAGACCGAATTCTGTGTTGAACAAGATAATAAAATAAAATGCAGGAGGAGAGAGTGGGGGCGTTTCTGGCGGTAACAGTGCAAGAGATTCCTGCCCCTCCATCACAGGGCCAACAGCCTCCAGACACTTTGAGCTCTGTTCTATCCCTCAGGTGCATCCTGCAGCACAACACGCAGGGCTCCTCACGCACACTCGCCTCCCAGATGAAGAACTGAGGTCCCAGAGCTTAGGCATCTTCTCAGGACCACGTGCTAGTGAGGGCTGGAGTGGGCTCAGAGCCCTGGTCTCAATTCCTCTGGAGCCCCCGCACTTCCCGCCCACCCCAGGCCACGGCCCAACCTTCTGAATTCTCACACCTTCCTCTTCTCAGTGCTACATGATGCCGCTGAGGTGACAAAAAGCATGCCCGCAGAAGGGGACGAGGAGAATCAGAAGCACTGTGGGCCTGCTGTGGGGTTTTCTGAGAACTGACTCTGCTGGGGGCCATCGTCTCTGTTCAGTCCCAGCGCCTCCTGAGTGAGGGCGGTGCCCTGTCCCTGCTGCTTCCATGGGGCCTCCTGCCCAACTGAACCTGCCAAGCTGACCAGCTCCTCGCTGCTGCCCCTTCTGAAGGCTGCACAGGAGGATCTCCTGTCCTTCCCTACACAGAGCTTTCCGACTCCCTGCAGAAGTCCTCTGGCTGTCCCAGCCCTCATTCCAGAACCCCTCCAACACTTACAGTCCCTTTGCTTGGATAGTAACCTTTAGACACCTGGTAGTCCTTTAGTCCTTCTGGACAACTTCAACACATTCTCCAAATATTTTCCCATTGGATTTGTGAGTACTCTGACTTGCCACATAATCAACTGGTTCTTTGGATATAAACCTGAAGCTAAAGAGAAGGATTTTTAAAATCCCCTGACATTAGCAGCTGGATTTTAATGGGGTGTCTTCTTTGAAACTGGCCACTGAACACATGCCCAGATAAATGAGCTTACTAGGTGGTCAAAACCCAAAGCCTCCATCCTACGTGGTAGATGAGGAAGGGCCACAGAAGTAGAGCCAAGGTTTTCAAGGCTGAACTCTTGAAAACTGTGGGATCCTCCTCTGAGGTGAAGAAATAGTTCCTTGGTAGCTCAGATTTTAAAGTAAAAAAAATTATCCATCTTTCCTTGGCCTCTTGTCTAGTACCTGACCCACAGGAAGGTCATGGCTGTCAGTGTGCCTAACGGTACCTGGGCAGGTGCTTAGGCAGGTCCAGCTGTGTGGAGGCAGCTGAAACTCCCAGGAGAAGATAGCCTTGCATCAAAATGGAAGAGACCATTCTCAGTCGACTGACGTTGCAGTCAGTATTACAGTCAGGATCGCAAAGGGAAGTACAGAAACGTGCTATGTGGTGACATGCAAATCTACCTGACATTTACATGCTCCTCTTAAGATTAATGTGACACTGTGTTTGAAAACTTCTGACATATAGGAGGCACTTAAGTATCTGGAGGATATCAAGGCAAATCTGGCTTTCTCAGAAACTCTTCCAAGAAACGAAGAAGCTAGAATAACACATGATAACAGCCACTCTTAATTGAGCGCCTACTCTGGATCACTGCATGGGAGAGACTACAAGTGCTTGTCCGTATCTCGTCTTCCTTTCCTCCATCCCAGACACAGGTGACACTACATTGCCTGTCTACTTGCAGTTAGGAAGGGTCATGAGACTAGCCATTGCCATGGAGATATGAGCAGGAGTATTGCTGTTCACGTCTGGAGCCAGTATGCCATTTCTGTGCTTTCTCTTTCACTCAGCAGCAAACATGGCAATCCAGTGGTAGAACTCCAGAATGGAAACAGCATGGGAACTGGGGCCCCCTCAGATCAGAGTTAGGCTCAGTTGTGTCTGACCCTTTGTAGCCCCATTTACTGAAGTTCGCCAGGTTTCCTCTGGGATTCTCCAGGCAAGAATACTGAAGTGGGTTGCCATTCTCTTCTCCAGGGGATCTTCCTGAACTAGGGATGGAAGCTGCATCTCCTTTCTCCTGCATTGCAGGCGGTTTCTTTGCTGTCTGAGCCACCAGGGAAGCCCAAGTTGAGCTATTCAAATTTCAGGTTTTGCCTGTTGTGTCAACTAGCAGTTACTTTAGCTGATATACAGCAACTATTTTGGCTTCCCTGATGGCTCAGATGGTAAAGAAAACACCTGCAATGCAGGAGACCTGGGTTTAATCCCTGGATTGGAAAGATTCCTTGGAGAGGAGCATGGCAACCCACTTCAGTATTCTTGCTCGGAGAATCCCATGGATAGAGGAGCCTGGTGGGCTATACCCCATGGGGTCTCAAGGAGATGGACATGACTGAGTGACTAACAATAACTAATAAACGTGTTATTAGAGTTACTTATGTATTGTAATTACAGTGATAATAGTGCAGGCACTCTTCTTGAGAAAACTTTTGAAACTTCAGACGAATCATATTTTTCCCTCTACAAAGTTTCCTCAAAATTCAGCCCCATCTTCAGAAATAACCACATCTAACAATCTGGTGTATGTAATTTTAAAGCTGATTCTAGACTTTCACACATAATTGTTTGTGAGTCTGAGGTGTGGGGCTGATTGTGACCATGATATGGCAGTGGCATGTGACAAGCTTTATATGGGCAGTACTTTGACAGGATGGCGTGTGAAGGGAAGTCCCTCACAGCAAGAGATCTTGCAGACATCATGGCAAAGGCTCACCACCGAGAAGGGCAAGATGCAAGAGAAGTCCCAGTGGAAAGGGAATCGAAGGGTGATGTCACCTTCCAGCACAGTGGGGAATCTCTGGGTCAGAGAGCTCAGAAGGCAGCAGAGGCTTGAAGTCTTATGGTTCCAGGTTGTAGTTATCTCATCTAGGCCCAGTTACTGTTATCTATGCCCAGCAGGTTTGGGGTACAGTTTTTCAGGGTATGCCAAGAAAGCAGGTTCTAAATGGTGAAAATCAGTTGATTTGGACTACATTTAAAGTAATTAGATGTTCAAAAATTTGAGCTTGTTGGGGAATATTTTAGGGAAGGGCTCCATCTCACACTGCTGTAACCATTCTGTAGCACACTCCACTCCCAGCCCCAAGCTTAACTTGTCTTCCTATTGTGCCTGATGGGTCATTTCCTCCTAAATGCCACCACGGTTCCCCCAGAACTTGAGGGACACTGGCTTAGCTTGTCATTCTATGAGGTGCTCTCTCTTGCCACCATCTTGATCTTTCACAGCATTGATCTGATTTTCCTAGAAAATGGGACTTTTTACAGTTACCCATGGGCTAAAATGGTTTGTCTATGTTGGCTGTGTAAGTATCAGGCCCCTCTCCTACAGATGTTTGCAGAAATGTACTTGTGTCATTGCTGCTGTTTGTGTTTATGGCCATGTTGACATGTATTGGGGGCCAAATAAAGTTGATCCAACCAGATCATGTGATCTGTAAGTCATTTTCTGATCTCCTACTGAGTGCCAAGGCCCATGGTGGCCACCAGGACCACAGAGCATGACATGTGAACTCTGACTTGAGCGACTCATGATCTAATAGGCAATCTGGCCACATACACTTTACGGGGTTCTCAAGGCAAGAATACTGGATTGGATTGGCATTTCCTCCTTCGGTGAACCACGTTTTGTCAGGACTCTTCACTGTGACATGTCCATCTTGGGTGGCCCTGCACGGCATGGCTCATAGCTTCATTGAGTTATGCAAGCCCCTTTGCCTCGACAAGGCTGTGATCCATGAAGGGTACCCTGATGCTAGGAAAGATTGAACGCAAAAGGAGAAGGAGGCTGCAGAGGATGAGATGGTTAGATAGTATCACCAAACCAACGGGCATAAATTTGAGCAAACTCTGTGAGATGGTGGAGGACAGAGGAGCCTGGTGTGCTGCAGTCCGTGGGGTCACAAAGAGTCGGACATGACTTAACAACTGAATAACAATAAATGGCCACTTAACAAAGTTCCTTCTTTATGTTCTAGAAGTACCAAGGCATATAGACAACAAAAATGGATAATCACAAATATGTTTGGTTTTGGGTGAGAATACTTAGTCAGACTTAGGTTTAAAGGAGTTGGCAAAGTACATGGCTATAAACAGGGACTCTGAATCCAGTCCGCCTGGATTTCAATCCTGACTCTTCCACTTCCTGGCTGAGTGATCTTGTGTAAGCTTTTGACCTATCTGTGCCTCAGTTCCCTCATCTGTAAACCATGACAGCAATAGTACCTAACTCATGGGGCAGTTATGAGGACAAACCAGGTAATATCTGTAAAGCACATTCAACAGCACATGGCACATAGTAAATGCCAAGTGAGTGCTTATTAAATCAGCAAATTCTGACCTCATCAGACACTGCTGTAGCCTCATGATTCTGTCATTCAGCTCGATAAACAGAACTTGGAAAGTCTGTAAAACAGGTAAAATTTGTGCTCCACTGAGATGTGATGAACGTGAAACACTTAGCCCCCTGCAAAGCGTGATATATGGCTATCCTTATTCTTGATGGAGGCCTGGAAGCCCTCCGATCCTCACATGCTCCAGAGGGTGCTGTTGCACCTCTCGAATGTTCTACATGGATGGCATCCCTTCCCATGATTTAAGCCTCCAATAGCTAAACTGCAGGGGATAACTTGCATTTCACTCTCCCAGTCATCTCTGCTGCCATTTCAGATCACAGAGGTCACAGTAATGATTTGAAACCAGATGATTGGTATTCCCTAGCCTCTTCTCATTTGGATAAAGAAGTATCAATAGATCAACATCCTGACATGTGCTGCTCATACCCGAACGCTTTTCCACCACACTGTCATGGGCATGTGCTTTTGTTGTGCATCAGACACATCCTGCTGTTATAGCAGAGGTAACTGGAAGCCTTGGCCCAAGTGGGAAATTCACATCAACAGGAATACTCATTATTTGCTATCAGCTTCTAATTAGTTCCATCACTCCTGTGCTCTTCAGAGCCCAGCTCTGGGTTTTCTCATATGTCTGCTTCCCTGGTACTTGAAGATGCATGTTGCTTTCCAGCACTGGTGGTCAGTCGACCAGGGTAGACAAAATAACCCAGCATCTGCAAAGGCAGGTCCCTACAGGGAAGGAGTGCCAGTGAGAAGAGCCAGACAGGCACTTCCTGCAATGCTTTCAGAAAAACAGCCATTGTAGCGACCATTTCTGTTATAGGGACCCCAAACAAGTTGCTTTAAAACTATTTGTGAATACATTAAAACTGCCATTACTTAAAATTGCCCAGCACCTCAAGAAACTTTGCAGACTTCACCTTGGGGCTTAATTCCTGAATCATGTCAAGAGCTGCCACACTTGCAGACACTTTGGAGGTAGCCAGTTGACTGTGACCCAATTTCCTCGGAGATGTCAGGCTGGTGGAGGAGCTAAAGGAATCAAGGGCATGCTAGTGGGTTTGTCCACACTTGTGTTTTCACTTATAACATAATGGAAACGGCTCCTTCTATCTTCCCTGCCACCTTTCCTTTTAGATGTATATGATGTTGAACATGGAAAGGCTCTGAGGGATTGTATCAGGCAGGAAAGGCTAGTTTATTCTGGTCCTCCATGACTGACTCTCTATGACTTTTCTGATCTAATCTTCAGATAGTTTACTGGTCACTACTGATATATGTATATCAATACCAATGTACTCATTCAGTTCAGTTCAGTCGCTCAGTCGTGTCCGACTCTTTGCAACCCTATGAACCGCAGCACGCCAGGCCTCCCTGTCCATCACCAACTTCCAAGTTTACCCAAACTCATGTCCATCGAGTCTATGATGCCATCCAGCCATCTCATCCTCTAGTCCCCTTCTCCTCCTGCCCCCAATCCCTCCCAGCATCAGGGTCTTTTCCAATGAGTCAACACGTTGCATGAGGTAGCCAAAGTATTGGAGTTTCAGCTTCAGCATCAGTCCTTCCAAAGAACACCCAGGACTGATCTCCTTTAGGATGGACTGGTTGGATCTCCTTGCAGTCCAAGGGACTCTCAAGAGTCTTCTCCAACACCACAGTTCAAAAGCATCAATTCTTCGGCAATCAGCTTTCTTCACAGTCCAACTCTCACACCCATACATGACCACAGGAAAAACCATAGCCTTGACTAGACCGACTTTGTTGGCAAAGTAATGTCTCTGCTTTTTAATATGCTGTCTAGGTTGGTCATAACTTTCCTTCCAAGGAGCAAGTGCCTTTTAATTTCATGGCTGCAATCAGCATCTGCAGTGATTTTGGAGCCCCAAAACTAAAGTCTGACACTGTTTCCACTGTTTCCCCATCTACTCGCCATGAAGTGATGGGACCATATGCCATGATCTTAGTTTTCTGAATGTTGAGCTTTAAGCCAACTTTTTCACTCTCCTCTTTCACTTTCATCAAGTGGCTCTTTAGTTCTTCACTTTCTGCCATAAGGGTGGTGTCATCTGCATATCTGAGGTTATTGATATTTCTCCTGGCATTCTTGATTCCAGCTTGTGCTTTTTGCAGCCCAGCATTTCTCACGATGTACTTACATATAAGTTAAATAAGCAGGGTGACAATATACAGCCTTGATATTCTCATTTTCCTATTTAGAACCAGTCTGCTGTTCCATGTCCAGTTCTAACTGTTGCTTCCTGACCTGCATACAGGTTTCTCAAGAGGCAGGTCAGTGTTCCCAATCTGGTATACATTCCCCGTATACCAGATGGTCTGGTATTCCCATCTCTTTCAGAATTTTCCACAGTTTATTGTGATCCACACAGTCAAAGGCTTTGGCACAGTCAATAAAGCAGAAATAGATGTTTTTCTGGAACTCTCTTGCTTTTTCCATGATCCAGCGGATTTGGCAATTTGATCTCTAGTTCCTCTGCCTTTTCTAAAACCAGCTTGAACATCTGGAAGTTCACGGTTCACGTATTGCTGAAGAATTGCTAGTTTATTGCTGGCTTGGAGAATTTTGAGCATTACTTTACTAGCGTGTGGGGCGGTGGCCAAGAGGAACAACCCCATGTCCAAGGAGCGGCGGCTGCCTGGGTGCAGGAGGGCCGAGAGGAGCTACTCCATGTTGAAGGTCAGGAGGGGCAACCTCGTTCAAGGTAAGGAGCAGTGGCTGCACTTTGCTGGAGCAGCCGTGAAGAGATACCCCACGTCCAAGGTAAGAAAAACCCAAGTAAGATGGTAGGTGTTGTCAGAGGGCATCAGAGGGCAGACACACTGAAACCATAATCACAGAAAACTAGCCAATCTGATCACACGGACCACAGCCTTGTCTAACTCAATGAAACCAAGCCATGCCGTGTGGGGCCACCCAAGATGGACGGGTCATGGTGGAGAGGTCTGACAGAATATGGTCCACTGGAGAAGGGAATGGCAAACCACTTCAGTATTCTTGCCTTGAGAACCCCATGACCAGTATGAAAAGGCAAAATGATAGGATACCGAAAGAGGAACTCCCCAGGTCGGTAAGTGCCCAATAAGCTACTGGAGATCAGTGGAGAAATAAGTCCAGAAATAATGAAGAGATGGAGCCAAAGCAAAAACAACACCCAGTTGTGGATGTGACTGGTGATAGAAGCAAGGTCCAATGCTGTAAAGATCAATATTGCATAGGAACCTGGAATGTTAGGTCCATGAATCAAGGAAAATTGGAAGTGGTCAAACAGGAGATGACAAGAGTGAACGTCGACATTGTAGGAATCAGTGAACTAAAATGGACTGGAACGGGTGAATTCAACTCAGATGACCATTATATCTACTACGGTGGGCAGGAATCCCTTAGAAGAAATGGAGTAGCCATCATGGTCAACAAAAGAGTCCAAAATGCAGCACTTGGATGCAATCTCACAAACGACAGAATGATCTCTGTTCATTTCCAAGGCAAACCATTCAATATCACGGTAATCCAAGCCTATGCCCCAACCAGTAATGCTGAAGAAGCTGAATGGCTCTATGAAGACCTACAAGACCTTTTAGAACTAACACCCAAAACAGATATCTTTTTCATTATATGGGACTGGAATGCAAAAGTAGGAAGTCAAGAGACACCTGGATTAACAGGCAAATTTGGCCTTGGAGTATGGAATGAAGTAGGGCAAAGGCTAATAGAGTTTTGCCAAGAGAACGCACTGGTCAAAGCAAACCAATGTACCAGTGTATACCAACATATTGGTATATACCAGTGTACCAATTTATACTGATATAAACCCAAATGTACAATAATTGATGAATAGACAGAATGTGTATTTATGCAGGGCTTCCCTGATAGCTCAGTTGGTCAATGACATATTATTCAACCATTAAAAAGGATTGAACTAAAAACTTACGGGGAAAGACAAAAGGAAGTGCTGACACTTATTCCAACCTGAACCAACCTTTAGCTATTTGAATGGGGCTAAGTTCCAGAGAATGGCTTTTCTTTCTAGAGAAGGATGTGATGGGTAATTTCTAGCTAGTGATTTTCTAGAGGGGGATTCAGATGTTGGCTAGGGCTTGGGAGTAGATGTATATATACACTCACACACACGTGAAAGGTTCTCTCTGGTTGCCCTTACTGATGCAACACCTAGAGGAGGATATAACATTTTAAAAGGACAACTTTTGGGAGGATATGAAGAAAGTGCAACCCACAGCTTTAGTCATTTGCTTGTCTCTGATAACAGCTGCAATTCACCTACAGCCTCCAATCCATGACAGGGCAGCAGAATTCCCAGGGATCTTGCTGTTCAGGCCGAAGGGACGTAGCACAAAGGAAGGTATTCCAAAGGCCCATGTGAGGCACCCGCTGATTGGTTGTCAGCTGCAGAGTCAAGAGTAACATCAGCACCACAAACGTGTGGTTCCCTAGCACCCACTGTGTTTGTTAACTTCCCTGAACAAGCACCAGCAGACGGCAGGGGAGGCCAGCCTTGGATCAATACTGTAGGGTGATAACGTCTCTGAGGGTTTTGGGGTTGGGGGAGTTGAATTCCTAAGCTCACTGACCTGCTTCAGGGATTCAAATCCCCTGTTCGATGCTGCACGACACAAGTTGAATCTTGAGGAGGAATTGGAAGAAAGGAAAACTCCATAATCCATGTCACACCCCAAGGTTTGAACACACAGTAGTAACTGGTTCAGAGGCTGTTCTTTAAACTGAGTTAGGAGCTGGGGAGGCTGTGGTTTGCACAGTGAGGCAGGGACCTGTTTGTGTGTACAAGCTGACTTTCACACATATTCTGGTCAATATGCCACAGGCTTTGCATAGACCCCATCTGTGGGCACAAATAACTTCACCAAGTGAGAAGAAAGCCAGTGGCCTCTGCAGAAACCAAAGCTACAAGTGAAGCCTCGAGAGATATAACTAGGTTACTGCTCTCTGAGCTCTTTCTCTGAGCCAGGCCCTTGGTTAGACACATGGGCAGTAGGATGAGAGGAAGGAAAATCAAGGAGGCAATGTTTTCAGGAGCCAGGAGCACAGGCCTAGGGAGCCTCCGTTCCCCAGAGCCACTGACATGTTAATGAGGTCACTGACCTCTTACCTGGCCAGAACGGGATCGACTTTGTGTCTCCTGGCCTTTTCCCACCCACGCCAGTACCGAAGCCTCCAGACTCATCCAGCCACCGAGGTCTACCAGTTCTAAGTCAGAGATGTCTCGAACCCATTTTCTTCCCTGGCCACAGGCTGAATTCAGGCCTTCTTTCTTTCTGGTCTTCTAACTGCTCTCTACTCCCAGGACCTCAAATCTGTCCTCTACACTGCTTATGGGGAACTCTCTAGAAGCACTGACAGGACCACTGAGACAGGCTCTGGGCTTTCTGTAGGTAAGCGGAGGAAGTCTCCAGTTCAAAAGCAGCCCACATCATCAGCATTGGACAGCGGCTCTGGCGCTCTACCCGGCAGCCTAAAGGGCGGAACAACAGGCACGGAGCTGGCTGCCACTCCCGGGGGAAGTGGGCAGTCAAGAAGTGGGCCACCAGGAAATGTGGGCCTTGTGCCGCCTCTGCCCTCTATGCAAATGCCCAGTGCCTCCCGCCTGACTCTTAAAAATAGTCTTTGCAGTTCATGTAGCACCTTTCATCAGAGGATTTCACAAAAGACGTTCAAAGCAGTCTGCTTACAGACCTGGATCACAGGCTTCCCTTTCCCAGCAGTGTCTGAGGGCAGGAGGAGCAGGGCCCTGGCACTTCCTTGAGAGACTTTCTTCTGCTTGTGAATTCCTTCCTGGCCTTCTGAAATCTAAAGCAGAATCCCATTTAATACGAAGAATATAAACAAATAGCACTGTGTGTTTGAGCATGAGACTGAGGGGCAGGGGAGCAAAGAAAGTCAGGAAGAACTGAATGGTTAACAGTATTACCTCCTCTGGGAAGGAGGATGGGGGCGGGCTATATGGAATGATTGCTCCTTTCACTTCTGGGCTGTATGAATTTTTTTCCTCAAGAAAGTATATTTATTGCTTGGGTAATATTTAAAAAATCTCTTTGTAATGTATCATGAATATTGGTGAAAAAAGTAATGAAGCATTTTGGTGGGGCAGTAAACCAGTACCATGCAAATCTCAAACCCTAAAATATTAAACAAGTAATGAACATTTATATTGAATATAAATATAAATGAATATTGCCCTTGCTTCTTCAAAATAAACTTTAGAGGCTGCTTTTCTTGGACTTAAAGATACGGAAAGGAAAATATTTTTAGTACTAGGTGACACTCCAATATTCTTGCCTGGAGAATCCCATGGATGGAGGAGCCTGGTGGACTACAGTCCATGGGGTCGCAAAGAGTCGGACACGACTGAGCGACTTTACTTACTTACTTCACTATTACTAGAAGGTACTCATATCTTGCTTGCAGTGGCAGTTACACAGCTTAATGTGTTTGTCAAAACTTAGCATTGTACACTAAAAATAGTGAATTTTACTCCATGTAACTTATGCCTCCAAAATAAGTAAAACAATAGGTTATCATTAGAGGATGGTTAGCAGTCCACAATAACTACCACCGCTAATTGCAGATTTTCTTCATGTAAGACTGTTTATCAGCTTAAATACAGTATTTCATGTAATCCCCTCAATGATCCTGACGCCATCACTAATTCCCTTTTACAGATAAAATAATAGATGCTTGGAGATGCAATGTGTGCAGTGGCACAGCTGGCAAGCAGCTGGTCTGGAACGGGAATCCAGCTCTCACACCATGCACCTGTACCGCCCTACACATGTCTGTCCAGGGGGTCCACTGGAGATGCCGTAGTCCTTCCTGCTGGACACCCTTGGCCTCTCCAGGGAGAATCTGGGGTGAACTCACTTCAAGTCTCTGCTCAACCGTGTCTTTGGGTCTGCCTTCATGTCCGAGTGAGGCCAAGGCCACCAAAGGCAGCAGCCTTGCACTCCCTGCCCACGTTCCCACCTGCTTCTCCCAGAGCAGCCTCAGTGGATGACACTCCAGTGTACACCTCGTCATGTTCCAACTAACCATCTGCCCACAGATGGACCCGCCCCATCAGAAGAGCAAAACAAGAAGCGGTTGGTCTAAGTAGCGTGGACCAGCTTCTATTACTCCATGTCCACCAAAGAATTCATCCCTGGTGCACCCTTTAATCTCCAGGACCATGCTCAGCTGTAGCGTCAGGAACCTCTTTGTGGGACTGAACCTCATTCGAGGCAACGCAGGACACAGGAGTGATGTGTCAAACCACAACTTGCTTGCTGGTGTATGGGCTCAAGCAACCCCGGAGTTCTGCTTGCGAGGGGGAGGAAAGCACATCCATACCAGGAACAAGCAGCGCAGTGTGGAAAGCCTACTGGGTGGGGGGCTGGGGACAGGAGGCCCCTGGCCACCAGACGTCCCCCCACTGGCCTTCAGTCACCTGCTGCTCAGACACAAATCCCAACAGCAGAGTGGGAGGGGGCAGTGAAGTGGGCCCAGGCACCTGCCAGGAGCTAGAAGGGGAGCAGGTACTGGGGGTGGGGACAGGGGTTAGTGGGGGCAGAATCCAGAGAAGGGCAAAGAACCCTAGGAAGGGCACAAGCTTGGGAGGAGGCCCAGGCGTCCTGGGAAGGTCATGAGAGAGGGGGACTCTGGGCCTGGGGAGGGATGAGGAGTGCTGGCCGGTGGCCTATGGGTTTCTGAAGAAAGACACTGGGTTTCTCCAGGGTCTGGAGAAAGCCGCAGAGTGTGAGGTCAGAAGAGGATGCAGGCTGTGGTGGGGAGTGGGGGCAATAAGCAGATTTCAGAGATGGGCAAAGGGCCTCAGGCTTTGGGGGATGGGAGAGTGCTCCAAGGAAGAGATGGGGGTCCTGGGAGAGGGCTCAGGATCACAGATCAGGTTGGAGCCACAGGGTCTTGGGAAGAACACGGAGTCCTGGGGATTTCTGAGAGGACCCCCAGGGTCTGGGGAGGGCAACGCGGGGCAGGGAAGGGATGCCAAGTTTAAGAGAGGGTGCTAGGGTCCTGGGAAGGGGCGCTGGGTCCGGGGGAGGAGCTCGCGGGGTGAGAGGTGGGACTTGGAATTGGGTCGTGGGCACGGAATCTGGGGAGAGGTTCAAGGTCCAGGGAAGAAATTCCGAGTCCAAGGGAAGGGCAAGCCATCTGGGGAAGAAGCACGGGGTCAGAGATGGGGGAACCCAGAATCCGGGGAGGGATGCGGGACACTGAGAGAGGTCTTGGGGTCCCGGGGAGCAACACAGAATCCATAGGAAGAGCGTGGGGTCCTGGTAAGAGATGCAGATTCCAGGATGAACTCAGGGTCGCAGAGCGGGGGCCTCAGAGGGCTGAGGCAGTGCTTTACCTGCTTCAGATGGAGTCATTGTCCAGGTCCCAGCAAATGTACCACAGAATCACGCAGAGGATGAGCAGGATAGTGAAGAGGAACAGAGCCACGAAGATGGCCTTGGTCACCGGGGAGACCAGGGCCTGCATGGTCTCACCGAGGGAGTGCCGCGGGGTCCTGAAGGAGGGACAGCGACGAGAGTGGTGCGGCCTGCCACCTGCACCCGTGGAGAGACGCCGTGACAGGGAAGAATCTTCTGCGGGCCAGCATCCCAGGGGTGCCTGTGCCCTTGGGGCCAAGGGCATGCCTGGTCTGGTGGACACACCAGATCCCTTGGACCCCCAACCCGCGACTCCTTCACCGTGGTGCAGCGGGAGGCTCTGCCCTTGGACGGTGGGAATCAAAGAATCTTAAGGCTGAGGGAGAACTGTCAGGCACTGCGGGGCACCTCCAGAGTGGACCCGGGGTCTCCTTGAGGAGAGAGACTGGGGAGAGGTGTGGGGGTCTCCCCCATGTTCCCTGGGGCATCCCTAAAAGACCATCCCTCTCATCTCTGTGGCACTTCGGGAAAGGACACATTGGGGAGGTCATACGCTAGTCCCATCCCATCCCATTCCGTGCCCAGCATTACATACTGACATTTTCCTGCACACAGTGACCGGTTCCAGGGCCGCCACTATCTTTCGGTGGATCTTTAAGGAAAACTGAAAGTCTCTCAGTTTTGTCCAGTTCTCTGCTTGTCTCTGTCCATGGAAATCTTGAGGCAACACTGGAATGGGTTGCCATTCCCTTCTTCAGGGGTTTTCCTGACCCTCAAAATCGAACCTGGGTCTCCTGCACTGCAGGTAGGATCTTTACCGTGATTCTGAGACACCAGGGGATCTCTGATCTCTAAGAAGGGAGGAGCCAAAAGTAGCCAGGACGGGCCAGGGCTGCTTGAACAAATCCCGAGACTTCTCAAAGACCACCAAGGTGTGTCCACCTGTTCCTGGGGTGAGCCAAGGCCCACTCTGGCTGCTTTGTCTCAACATACCCTCCCCACCCCCCACCCCGACTGCTGCCCTTTGCAGCCCAACAGCGGTTCTGGACCAGCAGCACCCCGTCACCTGGGTGCAGAGAAGCTACAGGAGATCTCAGGCTCCACCCAACTACACAGAGAGGATCTGCATATTAACGAGATCCCCAGAAGGGGGAGGGGCTTTCCTGGTGGCTCAGATGGTAAAGAATCCGCCTGCAGTGCGAGAGACCCTGGTTCAATCCCTGGGTCGGGAAGATGCCCTGGGGAAGGAAATGGCAACCCCAGAATTTCATGGACAGAGGAGACTGGCGGCTTCCATGAGGTGGCAAAGAGTCTGACACGACTGAGAGACTCACACTTTCACTTTCAGAAGGGGGAGGGGGCAAGTCACCAAGTGTTCACTGCCCCTTGTGCTGTGGTCTTCTGCCTTGTATAGTCCGTGAATGCAGGGTCATTGCGTCTTCCATATTCAGGAATGGCTTCCCCAGTTGCTCCTGTCTGCGTACTAAGTCGCTTCAGTCTTGTCCTGGGTTGGCAAGCGGGTTTTTTTAACCCCTACCGCCACCCAGTGGTAAATAATTCCCCGACAGCGCAGGAGCTGCAGGAGACCCGGTTCAATCCCTGGGTAGGGAAAATTCCTTGGGGGAGGAGATGGAAACCCACTCTGGCATTCCTGCCTGGGAAATTCCATGGACAGAGGAGCCTGGTGGGCTATGGTCCATGAACGACTTAGCATGCATGCATATTCAGAAGTAATCGAGCCTGATTTCTTCAGTGGAGACTTTCTAGAAACTCCAGTTAGTTACTCACCTAGCAAGAGGTGTTCTCAGTTCCTTAGGAGGGTGATTACATTCATTCTGGAGAAGAAATTTTTTCATGATGGAAGAGCAAGGACCGCGGAGAAAAAAATTGATCTTAATGGTTTAAAGGAAAACAGAAGTTAGGCCTTCTCTTCCCAGCCTCCACCCCACCTCCAAACCTCTGTTCTTGGCTTTTTCCTACTCTCCGGGTGGTTTCTCAGGTGGAGACAGGCAATAAATAGTGATTTATGTGTTCTGTAAGTCAACCCTGCAGTCTAGCCTGCTCTAGTGGGAGGTAGAAGTAGTACTTTGCCCATGGGATTGTCAGAAAACGTGATTGTCACATTTGCAAGCACTGGCTGCACGGGCCAGATCACCTTTCACTCCCTCAGCTGCCAACATGCCATTTACCAGTCACAGTCAGGAGAGCATTGCTGTAGGAAGGAATGAGGCCACTTCCAATTTGAGGGAGATCTTACATGCTCAGTCGCTCAGTTGTTTCTGACTCTTTGAGACCCCGTGGACCACAGCCCTCCAGGCTCTTCTGTCCATGGGATTTCCCAGGCGAGAATACTAGAGTGGGTGGTCATTTCCTCCTCCAGGGGCTCTTCCCGACCAAGGAATCGAACCCTCATCTTCTGCATTGCAGGCAGATTCTTTACCACTGAGCCACGTTCGAAGTATCTCTGAATGGGAATATCTCTGAACAGGTTTAGCTCAGTTCAAATAAGGACTGTTTTCCCATGGTCTTTGCTGCTGAATTCCTTCACTTGTCACTGCTCCTCTGCATTAGTGTACCATGATTTTCCGTGCTGAATCTTTTCCTATGGTGATAGCAACACCAAAATCTGGATTTACAGCTCAATTAAAAAAAGGTTCGGGGGGAGAACCGACAACATTTGGCCCCTGTGCCTGGTTGGTGTTTATCCTACGGCTGGGCAGCTTCATTCATTTTTATCAGCCACTGAGCCCCCACCAGCATCTGCATTCGTGTGTTCCTTTTGTCTTGTCCTGCACCACAACCTTCTGTTCTGGCCACAGAATGACCCTATTGGGACTTCTCACATAGGACTGCACTTCACACTTCCTGGTTAGCAGTGCAGGCAGTTTCCTAAACATTGGACCACGAGGGAAGTCCCCCAAATCCTGATTTTAATAGTTTTATTTAGATATTCTATTTATTCTTTTTAAATATTGTTTGAAATATGTCTATTGATAAAAATTCATATGGCTCACAATTTGTCCATTTAAAGTGTAAAATGCAGTCATTTTTCTTGTGTTTGGAGAGTCAGGCAAGCATAACCACAATGAATTTTAGAAAACTTCCAGCACACCAGTAGGAACCCAAGTAGATGAACATTCACAGACACTGTATCCACCACTACCTCCCCCCAGCCCACCCCAGCCTTGAGTGTGTGTATGTTCAGTTGCTCAGTCATGTCTGACTCTTTGCAACCCCATGGGCTGCAGCCTGCCAGGCCCTTCTATCCATAGGATTTCCCAGGCAAGGAGTGGGTAGCCAATTCCTTCTCCGGGGGATCATCCCAAGCCAGGTTTCTCTTGCATTGGCAGGTGGATTCTATATCACTGCACCACCTGGGAAGCCCCTAGCCTTAGGTAGCCATTAATCTTCTTTCCTCATCTCTAGATTTCCCTTTTGTGGATATTTCATATAAACGGAATCATAATATGTGGTCTTTGGTGGCTGGCTTCCTTCACCTAGCATGATGTTTTCAAGGTTCACCCACATTGTGTTTTTTTCATTTTGGTCTTCATGCATTTGGTGTCACATCTGAGAATCCATTTCTGAAATCCAGTGTCATAAAACTGTACCTCTGCATTTTCTTCTGAGAGTTTAAATGGCTCAAGTCTGGGAATTGATCAACGGACTGCGACTATCTGTTTTTGTGATTCAGAATAGACTTTTGTTCATTTGACCTGTGACATCTCTGCTCATACAGATCAAGTAAGAACTTACTGGGCTTCCTAACTCTTACTTCTAGGAAGATCATGAGCAACTAGATAAAACCATACAGCTGCCCAAGTCAGACTGTTCCGATTGGTGCTTTGACTCTTCTCTCCATTCCTGTAACCAGGCCCACCTGGCCCTTGCTGGTTGTGTGCTGCCACTTGGCTCCTGCCATCTGGTGATCTAAATACTCCCACTGCATTTCGGTTTCCCAGTTCCTACTGTGAGTTCTGGCCTGCAGAGAAGAGCAATCACAGAGTTCTTCAAGGGTGCTGGGGGTCCCCTCACAGTCTTGGGAAAGGTATGTCTTCAGAACTCTCCCAGTATGGATGAGTATGTCTTTAATGCCAAATCCACGCTAACAGTCAAATCTCTGTAAACCTCTGAATGCCTTCCTCCGTATTAAACCAACGCAGGGCTGATTTTTCCAATTCACTCACTGTGGGCCAACTTTTGGTCCATAGTTCAACCAACCAGACAAACTAATAAGAGCCCTTTCTAACTCCCAGAGTTGCAATATTAATTGCAGAATCTATGCTTAGTGATTCATTTTGGCCTGATCTAGCTTTCTGTGGGGAGGCTGATCCCACTGAGGGTGAGGAGGATGCTTCCAACTGAGGGTGGGGAGGATTCTTCTACTGGCAAAGATGACTCACCAGACTTGATGGGCTCAGTGTCCCCAGCTTCATCAGGGTCTCCCCACACAGCTCTATCACGATGTACAGAATCCCATTCTTTCCAAGTCAGCACCCTCATTTTAACAGGAAACACTCTAGTGGCAGAGTTCAACTTCTAGTGTAATTCAACCAGTTGCAGGATGAGTGTTTGCATGTGATCATTAGCAATCTCAACCCTGTATCTACAGGAGATAAGTGTCTGGTTATGATTACACATAGAATCTTTTAGGTCTTTTACTGTAGACTGAGCTAATCCTTTTCTTTCACCACTCTTTCCAACTACATTGGGAGCAACCAGAAAGCTCATCATATCTATTGATGTTCCAAAAATGTTCAAAAGCATCATATACACAGTCACAGAACACCTTGCACCCAGTACTTCTTTTAAGTGGTTCATCAGGCATATCCAAAGGATATATTTTCCATAAACCTATTGTCATAGACTATTGATTCTGTCTTTACTACAGAGTCATTAGCAGCTTTAAACCTTACAGAGTCATTAGCAGCTTTAAACCTAAGCAGATTACAGAGCTAATTCTAGAAACCCCAGAACCAATTGAGAAAATTCATTTTTTTAAAAAAATTAAAGTATAGTGGCTATACAGAACTATATGTTACAGATGTACACTATAGTGATTTACAGTTTTAAAGGTTATACTCCATTTATAACTATTATAAAACATTGGCTATATTCCCCATGTTTTGCAATATATCCTTGTAACTTATTTCATACATAATAGTTTGTACCTCTTACTCTCCTATCCCTAACTTGCCCCTTCCTCCCTCCCTCTCCTGACTGGTAACCACTGGTTTGATCTCTGTGTCCGTGAGTCAGCATCTGCTAAGTTAATGTTCAGTTGTTGTTCAGTTGCTCAGTCATGTCCTACTCTTTGTGATCCCATGGACTGCAACACCCCAGGCTTCCCAGTACTTCACCATCTCCCGGAACTTGCTCAATCTCATGTCCATTGAGTTGGTGATGCCATCCAACCATCTCACCCTCTGTCCTCCCCTTCTTCTCCTGCATTCAATATTTCCCAACTTCAGGGTCTTTTCTAATGAGTCAGTTCTTTGCACCAGGTGACCAAAGTATTGGAGTTTCAACTTCAGCATCAGTCCTTCCAACGAACACCCAGGACTGATTTCCTTTAGGATGGACTGGTTGGCTCTCCTTGCAGTCCAAGGGACTCTCAAGAGTCTTCTCCAGCACCACAGTTCAAAAGCATCAATTCTTCAGTGCTCAGCCTTCTATATGGTCCAACTCTCACATCCATACATGACTGCTGGAAAAACCACAGCTTTGACTAGACGGACCTTTGTCAACAACGTAATGTCTCTGCTTTTTAATGCACTGTCTAGGCTGTTCATAGCTTTTCTTCCAAGGAGCAAGCATCTTTTAATTTCATGGCTGTAGTCACCATCTGCAGTGATTTTGGAGCCCAAGAAAATAAAGTCTGTCACTGTTTCCATTGTTTCCCCATCAATTTGCCATGAAGTGATGGGACTGGATGCCATGATCTTAGTTTTTGGAATGATGAGTTTTAATCCAGCTTTTTCACTCTGCTCATCCACCTTAATCAAGAACCTATTTAGTTCCTCTTCGCTTTGTGCCATAAGATTGGTGTCATCTGAGTATCTGAGGTTATTAGTCTGTTTTATATTTTAAATTCAACATCTACGTGAGATCATAGAGTATTTGTCTTTCTCTGTCTGACTCATTTCACTTAGCATATTGCCCTCCAAGTCCATCCATGTTGCTGCAAATAGCAAAATGCCATTCATTTTTATGGCTGTGTAGTATTCCATTATGTGTATATGTGTCTGTGTGTGTATGTGTCACACCTTATTTATCCATTCATCCATTGATGGACACTTAGATTGTTTCCATATCTGACAATTGTAAATAATTCTACAGTGAATATTGGGGTGCATGTATCTTTTCAAATTAGTGTTTTTGTTTTTTGTCAGATATATAGCTGAAAAAAATATATATTCTGGGTCACATAGCTCAATTTTAGTTTTCTGAGAAACGTCCCTACTGTTTTTCAACAGTGACTGCAGCAATTTACATTCCCACCAACAGTGCACAAATATTCCCTTTTTGCCACATCCTTGCTACCGTTTGTTATTTGTGTTCTTTTTGATGATAGCCATTCTTATAGATATGAGGTAACATCTCCTGGTGATTTTGATTTGCATTTCCCTGATGGGTTAGTGATGTTGAGCATCTTTTCATGTGCCTGTTAGCTATCTACCTTGGAAAAGTTTCTATTCAGTTTTTCTGCCCATTTTTAAAGTTTTTATTTTTTCCTGACACTGTTTTTGAGATATTTATATATGCTGGATATTAACCCCAAATCAGTCATTTGCAATATTTTCTCTCATTCAGTAGGTTCTTTTCATTTTTTCAATGGTTTCTTTTGCTGTGCAAGAGCTTTTAGGTTTAATTAGGTCCCTGTGCTATGCTAAGTTGTGTCTGACTCTTTGCCACCCTATGGACTGTAGCCCACCAGGCTTCTCTGGCCATGGAGCTCTCCAGGCAAGGATACTGGAGTGGGTTGCCATGCCCTTCTCCAGGGTATCTTCCCAACTCAGGGACTGAACCCTCATCTCTTATGTCTTCTGCCTTGGCAAGCAAGTTCTTTACCAGTAGTGCCAGCTGGGAAGCCCATTTGTTTATTTTTGTTTTTATTTTCTTTACTTTAGGAGATGGATCCAAAAATAAGGCTGTTGTGATTTATGTCCAAAAGTGTTCTGCCCAAGTTTTCATCCATAAGTTTTACATATTCAATCTTACACATAGGTCTCAAATCCATTTTGAGTTTGTTTTTGTATATAGTAATAGATAATGTTCTAATTTCATTCTTTTACATACAGCTGTCCAGTTTTCCCAGCACCACTTACTGGAGAGACTGTCTTTTCTCCACTGTATACTGTATTCTTGCCTCCTTTGTTGTAGATTAATTGACCATAAGTGCATAAGCTTGTTTTTATGATTTCTATCCTATTTCATTGATCTGTATGCCTGCTTTTGTGCCAGTACCATACTGTTTTGATTACTATAGCTTTGTAGTATAGTCTAAGGTCAAGAAGCTTGATTCCTCCAGCTCCGCTCTTTTTTTTCTTTTTACTTTATTTGAGGGTGTCTGGTCTCTGTTGTGGCACATGGGATCTTTGATATTCATTGAGGCATGTGGGGTCCTCAGGTGCAGTGATCAGAATCCTCAGTTTCAGCACTTGGGATCTTTTTAGATGTGGCATGCAGGGTCTTTAGCTGTAGCACGTGAACTCTAAGTTGTGGCATGTGAATCTCTGTTGTAGCATGCTGACTCTTAGTTGCTGCATGTGGGATCTAGTTCTCTGATCAGGGATCAAACCAGGGCCCCCTACCTTGAGAGAATGGAGTCTTAACCACTGGATGGATCACCACTGAAGTCCCTCCAACTCTGTTCTTTTTTCCCAACATGGTTTTGGCTATTTGGGGTCTTATGTGTCCATACAAATTTCTAGTTCTATGCAAAATACCATTGGCAATTTGAATCTATAGATTGCCTTGCATAGTATAGTCATCTTACAAAACTGATTCTTCCAATCCAAGAACATGGTAAAGTTTTCCATCTTGTGCTGTCTTCAATATCTCTTGTCAATATCTTGCAGCTTTCCAAGTACAGGTCTTTTGCTTCCTTAAGTAGGTTTATTTCTAGGTAGTTTATTCTTTATGATGCAGTTAAATGGGATTATTTAATGGTAAATGGGTAATATCCTGAATTCTGCTATGTGCTTTTAGTGTACAGAAATGCACATAGATTTTTATATATTAATTTTGTATACTGCAACTTCACTGAATTCATCGATGAGCTCTAGTAGTTTTCTGGACCAGGATGCTGGGAGGTCTCTCGGCCAGAACAAAAGGAACCTCAAGTTGCCATGGGCAGCCAAGGGGAGCAGGGGTGGGTGAGCTTCTCTCAGGAATATGCAGGGGCAACCAGAACATACAGAGAGGAAAAGGGGGCCCCAGGGGTTCGGCCATTGGCAAGGACTGCCCTGTCACAATCCTGACAGCTGAGGAGGCAGTCGAGAGTGTTTGAGGGGTCCCAGACAGTCTAAAATGAAACTCGGCTTTTCAGGGGTCTGAGGCATCCCTGGGTCACATGGGAGGGCACTGAGTAGGGCTTCTGTCTACGGGAAACACCGGACAATTCTATCTAGCTCACCAGAGCTGTGTCTAGAAACATTTAATTCAGATGGTGTTTCAGCCCCCAGTTTGCAAGAATTGACAAGGAAACCCACCCCTCAATGGTGAGGGAGGCTTGCAGCATGGAACCGAGGTCCACCGGGAGATCAGTGCTTATGCACCTTAGATGCAGACTTGCTGTGAGACACAGCATGCTTCCCCTTAACCATGTGGCAGTCTTAAGTGTCAGGACCCTCGCCACCTCCTGTACCTCCTCCGAGTCCTCAGGACCCCGTGAGGCAGGTGCCCCTAGGATTACCCTTGTGGGGAAGCAGAGGCTCAGAGTGGGTGAGCCAGGCAGCTGGGGATCAGCAGGGCTGTGGTGCCCGCTGTGGCATCTCCTCCTCACCTGAGCCCTCTCTCTCACCCCACTGTGCCGGGCACCTGGGCCCCAGATGGCTGACGCCATAAGGTCAGAGGCATTTCTGATTCTGGAAGCCTCGGGAAGATCCTCAATCCCAGTAGCAGAGTGGGAGTAGGGGGCATTAGTAGGTTGGGCTGCCCGTGTCGGCTGCCCTGCATGGCCGCCACTTTGATGCTAGAGCACCAGCCCCCAGAGAAGGATGGCATCTCTCATGGCAGAGCCAGATGGAGGTCTCACGGACAGCAGTCATGGGAAAGGGAGTCACACTGTTGCATGAAGTCCCAGGGAGACTGCCTCCTCGCACCTGCCTGGGACTGTGGTGTGCAGAGCAAGGCCGGCCTGGGGTGGACATGGGCATGCTGCAGAGCCCAGAGGATGGTGGCCTGTCCTCCTTCTGTGACCTCAGGACCTCACCCGTCGCCTCCACAACCCCCACCCTTGGGCTCCTGCAGACTGATGGCAGGGCCCGGAGAGGGGCTGTGTAGGGGACCGGATGCCCGGCCAATGACAGTACACAGAGGGCCAGGTGGCTGTACCCTTGACCGTGGACCCCACCCTGGATGAGGCTGTGCTTGAGCGCAAGGGTGCCATGCCTAACCCTCAAGGCACCTATGAACATAGAGGAGGGGCTGACTTTGAGGGTTACACGTCTGTTGGTGCGTGTCTCCCTGGCCCCAGGGCTCCAGGACCAGAAGGCCATGCCCAGTTTTCATGAGTGCTCAGCCTGAAACTTCACGCCCACGCACAAGTGTCATGGTGCCTGCTGCCACGACGAGCATGGGCCAGGAGGCTGACATGCTGACCAGCCTGGGTGCAGCCGGCCATTTATTAGGTCACTTAATGACTGCCTTGCGATGTCAGCCCCGAGGAAGCAGAGGCCTTTGGTGAGGGGCCAAGCACCTTTGTGAGCCTGGACTGCTCCAGGGCACTGCACTGCCCCATTTCCAAGGAGGAGGGACGCACCACCCTCTGTGTGGCTATGGACAAGGAGGGTGCCACGATGGATGGGGTGCTCAGCTACAGGGTTGCTCCCTTTCTTCCAAATACAGGGCCTCTGACCCTCGGCTCAGGGAGATGTGCCTCTCCCTGTGGACCTTTCAGTTACCCTGGCACGACTCAGGCCCACGGGCCACCGCAGCTTCAGGCTGCTGCTAGAAGAGAGCGCTTTCCAGCCTTTGTTGAAGAGGCCGCACACCGAGCGTGGTGCCCTGCCTGGGGGAGAGGGCAGTCTCCTCTCCCTCCCCTTCCCCAGGACGCAGTGGACCATCGTCAACAGTCACTGCCTTGCGTCCAGCTGGTGGGAGGAAGACAGCACTTGCATAGGCATCGATGAGGAGCTCTTCGAGGAAATTTTGGAGAGGGTGGGCTCAGCAAGGTATTTGAGACAGACTGCATGAAGAACTTCGTCCGCCAGCTTGGCCTGTACGGATTCAGCAAAGCGCGCCAGGATGTGCTCCCCTCCCTCTGCCTGAACAACCTGCTCAGGGAGGAACCACCTGTCTGTGTCCTGAGCAAGGTAAAGGTGAGGGAGTACCTGCTGGGCCCTGGGGGCGGGGTGGGTGCCAACCTCAGGGCCTCCGGGGATGGTGGCCGGCCTGCAGGGAAAGCTGTGTGTAAAGACAGGACTGGGGACTGGTGTGACTGCCGGAGCTGCCAGTGCTGCGTGCTGTGTTGGGAGTTGTGAGGGGGAGAGCCTGAGCGTTCTCGGCACAAAGAAGTCACTGCCCCTCCTCTCTTTCTCCGGTGGGGATGTCTGTGCGAGATGACGGAGGTGAGCTGAATGCACAGTAGGGATCAGGTCAGGATACCCGGGGGCCAGCTGTCACTCTGTATCGCCGGCCTGTGGGCCCTTAGATCACAGTCACACCGGGGAAAGAGATGACACTGCTCAAATGCTGGGCCTCCCTGTCCTCCAGCCAGGGCACAAATGGGCCCGGGGTGGAGGCAGGTGGGGGAAGGGGTTTGTGTGCCCCCATGACTCCCTCATGGCTCAAACCTGAAAGAATCCACTTGCAAGGTGGGAGACCTGGGGAGGGAAGATCCCTGCGTTGGGAAGATCTCCTGAAGGAGGGCATGGCAACCCACTCCAGTATTCTTACCAGGAGAATCCCCATAGACAGGAGCCTGGCGGGCTATTGTCCATGGGGTCGCAAAGAGTCGGACATGACTGACTAAGCACATAGCTCCCAAAGCTGTGGAGCAGAAGTTTATTGCAGGGAAGCACAGGTCCTTTCCTGGGAAGTGTCCTGGTCAGTCAAGGAAGTGCAGGCCAGGGGTCGACCCCTGCATAGAAAGCAGAGAAGCTTCTGCACATGCCAAGTCCCCTCTCTGGGCCTTGTACAGACACTCTTGGGCCACTCTGAGTCATTTTCCAAGGGCAAGAGGCCATGGTGAGTTAGTGAGTGTTGAGGATGGGCAAGCTGGGGCACTGCCTCCTGTGGGACAGGGTCCCGCTTTCTCCATGAGGTCTGGGGATGGCTGGGTGAGGGCACCCAGGGGCCCAGCCAGGAGGGTGCTGGTTTCATAAGCCTTTTGAAACTCGGACTTTGCTATTCTCTCTCTCTTGGTGAGCCCCAGTTACAGTTCTGGTGCAGTCCCCTGTTTAAGAGAGACGGCCCACACCTCCTGGGGAAGATGAAGAGGAGAGGGGCTGTTAAGTCTGTGTCTCGGCAGGTGGAGGGCAGGCCGGCAGCCCTGGGTGTCCCTCCTGCGCCCAGCACCACACAGCCACAGGACGGCCTGTCACCCTGCCCTGAGGATGCTCAGGAGACCGCAAGCCACCTGGAACTCACCCCCGCCACCACCCTGGCTGGGACCTATGCTTCCCCTGCTCCTGGTCTGGGGACAGCAGCCCAGCCCCCCTTGTTAGGTCCTGAGGCCTGGCAGCCCAAGGGCACACAGGCTCCATTTTCTCTAATCCCTGCCCTGATGGAGGTGGCTCTGCCCATCGAGGGCCCGTGGCTCTGCTTCACCTGGCCTCCAGCCCAGATGGCTCCTCCTGTGGTGGTGGTTGGCTCCACCACTGTGCCAACCCAAATCTTCCACCTGCCCCCTGGGCAGCTCCCAGTGGCCACGCTGGTGCCTCTGTGCCCCACCTGGGTGCCTATCGTGGCTCAGGCCTGGAACCCCTTCTACTACTGCTCAGGAAGCCCCTCTTTCCCATAAACTCCGGCCATTCTTTCCCATAGTCCCCACCCCCTTCAGGTGTGCCCCCAGAAGACCCCAGATATGCACCCTATTCAGACAGATAGAGGCGGCCCTGTGGTCAAAACACTTCAGGGCAATAAAGAACCTGAAAACACGAGGGATTTCCCGCCCAGCACACATCTTCAGAGCCTCCATCCTGGGCCTGGCCGAGCATTTGAGTCCTCTCAGGCAGCTGCTTGCTCGCAAAGGCAAGAGAGATGGCTGCCCACAACCGGCACAATGTGGGCACCTCTTACACACCTGGGGAAGACCCTCAGATGCTCTGCACCCACTCATTGAAAAGACCCGCCAAGGGCTTGACAAGAGCCTGGCGGTGTGGCTTCACGGGCACAGGGACACTGTCCAGCAGGCTCCTCACTTGACAGATGAGGAGAAATTGTGCCTCCCCTTGTCGGGGGCCCCAAAAGAGCCCTTGCTCTCCTGAGATGCACAGGGCTGGAGCCTGTGGTCCCTGCCCGAGGCCTGTGGGTGTTCAGTTTGGGGGCTCGCTGGTGTCTGGACAGCAGGCCTGATGTTTGGCTTCATTGCAGGGCCTGCATCTGGTGACATTTTCTTGTTTCTCTTTTCTTTTCCTTTTTCAGCTGAGCACTCCGAGGGTGTCACACCTCAGCACCCTTTGCTCGCTGGGGTGTCCAGTTTATAACACGCTTTCTCTTAAAAGAGTGTTTGTCCTGAGGAGCATAGCAAATAGCCCTCCAGGGTCTCGCTGCAGAGACAAGGGCTCCGAGGTCAGGAGAGGGGAGAGCTCACACACCAGTCCACTGGAACCGGAAGGCTGGGTCTCCCTTGCTGGCAGTCTGGCGCAGGCAGAGGAGGTCCCTGAGAAAGGACTTGGGGCGGTGCAGGCCAGGGCTCTGTCAGCCCTGGCACTGAGCTACTGTGATGCCTGACCAGGCTACTCACTTCCAAGACAAAACACAGCCCATTACAAAGGTTCACTGCCTGGGGAACACCTTAACTTTTCAGAAGGTTTCATTCGATTTTTTTGTCTTGACTCCTGTATGCCTCCTGACCTGGAATCACACGCAGATGCTGCTATTTTAAAACCACATTCCCAGAGACATCAGCATGTGTGGCACCTGCTTACCTGTAAATCTATAGAGAAAGCGGAGATGTGCAGATTGCAGTCTCGTCATCTGCTTCCCACAAAAGGCAACTTTTATTTACAAAGTCAAGGATGCCTGATATCAAAAGAGACCAATGAGGTACTTCACTCCCACCACTCAGTCCTTGGTGGATTTTGACTGATGTCTGTGGAGTGAAGCGGCTAAGCATGCATCCTCCTGGGCCAGGCAGAGGCGGCAGCCTAAGGTCACACAGGAGTGTAGGGAGGGAGCATGGCCCTGATAGGCTGGCTCTGGACAGTCAAACTGTCTTGAGCCCCAGGCATGCCCGGATCACCAGAGGAGAGGCCAGGTGGCTCTAGAGGCATGGGTTTAGTTCTGTCCCTGGGGCCGCACAGGCGACAGTGTCTAGGAGAGTGGAAATGCAACTCAACCTGACACGGTGTCTCAGAGAGGGGCCCTGCCTCACAAGTGCTCCAACTAGGTAAGTGTGACCCTGGAGGCCTAACCGGGCAGACCGTAGGGAGCCGGTGATCCATGGCCAACTCACTTCCCATCAGCTCTGCCCGAGCCTCCCTCAGCCCAGTGCTCATCTTGGGTCCTCAGTGGCTCTTTCGTCCCCTGGGCTCCCTTGTTCTGTCCCTTCACAAAGGGAGGTGCCATGGCCAAACAGGGATGAGGTGGGGAGACTGGAAGAGTCTGATTTCTGGATGACAGAAACAAGGTTTAGCCTGTGATGAGCAAACCTGGCAGTGGTCTGGAGTGCCAGCTCCCTGCAGGAGGAACCACCTGGGACTCCATGGGAACTGTCATGAGGAAAGGCCCTGGGACGAATCAAGCTACAACCTGGCAGGGGAGGCTGATAAGACACCATGGCCTGGGTTTTGTCCACGCCCAACCCCACAAACAAGGCCTGTGAATGGGCAGCAAGGTGCTCAGCTATCTGCTGAGCCTCTGGAAAGGGAGGGAAGGTCCCCATCTCCAGGGTCCGAGGTCCCAGCCAGGGGGCCTCCTGAGGTCCCATGCAAACCCCTTAGATGATGAGCTCTGCACACCCCTGACCTCAACAAACCTGGGGATGCCCAAGTCTCACTCAGGCAGCACCTCCGGCCTCCGAGCAGTGCTCTGGGGGGTTGTAGGGGGGCTGGGGGAAGCTAGGCCATCATGGGGGCTGGGCTGGACTGCAGGGAGGCTGAGTCATTGGCCCTCAGGGTCCCCAGGAGCAGGGCAGGTCAGCCACCCACCATCCCCCTGAATGTCTCTCCTTCCTGGTAGAAGAGTCTAAGGTCACCCAACTGGTGGGGACTTAGAACCCAAAACAAAGGAGTTCTTGGCCTCCAAGAGCCCCTCTGGCCACTCTGCACAAGAAGGGCCCGTGGAGGGGCATCCATGCAGACCAGTGGAACAGAGCCACCAGGAGATGACCCTGGGCATACCTCACAGAGGAGGAGTGTGAAGTCACTATGAGTGGCCAAGGCCATCTCCAAGCTGCTGAATTCTTGCTAACTCATCTGCCACTCCTCACCCTCTTTGGCTAAAACAACATCTTTAATACAAAAGTTTACAAAGTCTGGTGACCGCTGAGGGGCCCCCATGGGAAGGTGAGTGGTTACCTGTGCTCCCTGACGGACATGGGTGCAGCAGCCCCCCATCCAGCATCTGTGCTGGGAGTGCAGTCTTCTCTCAGGGTTAAGGAAATCCCCTCCTGAGAGAGGATGAGGGGGTCCAGGCACCCCGGAACAGAGGGCCCCATAGAATACAACTCCACCCCTACTGGGCCTCCTGGGTGCCCCGGTCTGGGCTGTCAGGCTGAGACACCAAACCCCCTTACTTCTTCAGTGAACTCAGGGATTCAGAGGCCTGGTCTTTGGGGTGCAGTCACAGGTGGGCAGAAGGAGGTTCCCATGTCCTGCCTAGACTCGAAGTGAGGACCAGAGGAGACTGAGGGTCCCCAGGGGGTGCATGTGCCGCCCTCCCAACAGCCCTGGGGACCAGGGGGAACGGCGTCCAGATGTGACGTCACTGATCCTGGTGGGAGGGGGGAAGTGAGGGCCTGGGTCAGGTGCCCGGTTCAGGTCAGCAGAGTGAAGGAGCCCAGCTGTGCTAGGAGTCAAGGTAGAACCCTGAGGGGGGCTCTGGGACCCCAGGCCATCCAGGTCGTCAATGCCCTCAGCCCTGGGAGACCCCGGCAGGGTTGTAGGAATGAGCCCCCTACTCCCGCTTGCCTCTCAGGGGTCCTGGCTGGAGAAGGCCTGGTTCTAAGGGGAGCAATGTCGGGGTGAGGGGTTGGTACCCAGACCTTCTGAGAGTCAAAGTGAAGAGCAGGAGGAGGGTTGAGGATGGCCGGTGGTATCATCTCAGCTCTGGGAAGCCCTGATGTCATGCCCACAGACTCTCCCTGAGGGTCCCAGTGAAGTGATGGCCTTGGTGTGAAGGCCCTGTCTCCAGTCAACAGAAGGGGCATCCCTGGACCTGTCAGGGCTCAAGATGAGGACCGTGAGGGAGGACACAGGGAACCCCACAGGTCCCAGAACCTGCTGTCAGCCCGGGCAACTCTGGTGGGGGCATGAGCTCGGGGTCTCAGAGACATTGGAGACTTGATATAAGGGGCGGGGCTTCAGAGATTGGAGGGGAGATTCTTAGGTTCTGAAGGAGCTTAGGTGAGGACCCTGTGGGAGGACTGAGGGGACCCCTCAAGAGGAAGGGGCCTATGTTAAGTGGCCTATGTCAGACCGTCCCAGGTAAGTTTCTCAGCCAAGGCCCGTGGTCCCCATCTGTCCCCTGCCTCACTCCTGTCTGTGGTTTCATCCCAGGCATCGCGCTTGTGGTCGAGATGAGTGAGCTGAACAAGCCAAGCAAGCACGAGGAAGACCTTCAGGACCCAGGCAAGGCCCAGGGCCTGGTGGAGGTGCAGCTCTTTGGGGCTGAGGCGGGGGAGGCTGCATTCCTCTAGGCCTCCTTTGCTCCTGGGGAGGGCGGCCACCTTGCCCACTATGAGTTCCTGTGGGGTCCCCGGGCCTATGCGGAGACCAGCAAGTGGCAATTCAGGGCGCATGTGCTCAGGATCAACCAAAAGGCTTTGAGGACCTTCCCACACCTGTCTGCAGAGGCTGCAAGGGGTGAGGAAGAGGGGGCCTGAGCCAGAGCAGCGGCCAGGTGATCCTTCCCTCTGTGATTGAAGAAGGAGCAGTCAGCCTTATCAGAAGTGAGGGCCCGGGCCAGTTTGGGGAACTGGTGTGTAGCATCTTTGGGTTCCTCTTTGCTACGATGACGTGGAGATTCATCTCTGTTTTCTTTAGAAAATTTTCAAACTTTGATAGTTTAATAGAAGGCTGCTGTTACTGCTGCTGCTAAGTCACTTCAGTCGTGCCCGACTCTGCGACCCCACAGACGGCAGCCCACCAGGCTCCACCATCCCCGGGATTCTCCAGGCAAGAACACTGGAGTGGGTTGCCATTTCCTTCTCCAATGCATGAAAGTGAAAAGTGAAAGTGAAGTCGCTCAGTCATGTCCGACTCTTTTCAACCCCATGGACTACAACCCACCAGGCTCCTCCGTCTATGGGATTTTCCAGGCAAGAGTACTGGAGTGGGTTTCCATTGCCTTCTGCAAATTGAAGGCTAAATAACATTTAATGTCTTAGTTTGTGAATGATGAGGATCCAAATGTGTTTGCAGTTACCCAGTTCAAGTACAAGAGTTTTGCTCTTTTGTAAAAGAGATGGGGAAGTCTTCAATTTTGTTTTGTGACCCTGAAAGGGATACATTGGAATTGGAATTAAAACTGTTTTGGAAGTATGAGCTTATTTAGCAGCAATATTGATGGGGGAAGATTTAGATAATAATAAAGGTGATCATAGTGAATTCATGTTTCTGTCCTTTTGGGGTATCACTCTCAAAAACTAAATTATCTTTGTTTATTTGGATTTGTCTGGGTTACTTAAGGAAGTAGCAGACAATTAATCTGAGCCCTTGCCCCCTGGCTCATTTATTCTGAAAACTTTTACAGAGTCTCTGCTCCCTGAAAGGCTGTGTTAGCAGTGAGGACACAAGGAGAAGCAGGACACCCCCACACCTAGAGCAATGGTCTAGGAACAAAAGTCACACAAGGAAGCTGGAGAGACATCCCCTAGTCCCACAGAACAAGGTAACAGAGGGTGGGGCTCCAGGAGGAGCACCCTGGGGTTGGTGCATGAACCAGGGCATTTTGGGGCTTTGGGAAGTTGGGTTCCTTCTGTGAGAGGTGATTGTGATGAGGCTGCATGGTGGCACCCTTCAGTATTGCATTGTGCCTTGGGGGTGATGGGAATGTCTGAAAGGGATTATTGCTGGGAGGTGTCCTTTTGCATCTTGGATAAACTCCAGAGAGATCTCTTTCTGGGGCAGGAAGGAAAGGGGTCCTGGCTCTTGTCACATTGCTGTTGACCACAGGGGTAAAAGAGGTGTTTTCCACACCGTATCTTCTAGGAATCCTGCAGAACTTTGGTCACACTCCCATGAAGTGATGCCCAAGAAATCCACGGAACTACCCTCTCTTCCCTGGTACCAGGGATACAGAACCCAATGTGTTAATGAGCTTTAAAATATCTTCTTTTGTAATTGGCCATTAATCAAGGACTTGTGGACCTAACAGAAGCAGAAGATATTAAGAAGACGTGGCAAGAATACACAGAAGGACCATGCAAAAAAGATCTTCACAACCCAGATAATCACGATGGTGTCATCACTCACCTAGAGCCAGACATCCTGGAATGTGAAGTCAAGTAGGCCTTAGAAAGCATCACTACAAACAAAGCTAGTGGAAGTGATGGAATTCCAGTTGAGCTATTTCAAATCCTAAAAGATGATGCTATGAAAGTGCTGCACTCAATATGTCTGCAAATTTGGAAAACTCAGCAGTGGCCACAGGACTGGAAAATGTCAGTTTTCATTCTAATCCCAAAGAAAGGCAACGCCAAAGAATGCTCAAACTACCGCACAAATGCACTCATCTCACACGCTAGCAAAGTCATGCTCAAAATTCTCCAAGCCAGGCTTCAGCAATATGTGAACCGTGAACTTCCAGATGTTCAAGCTGGTTTTAGAAAAGGCAGAGGAACCAGAGATGAAATTGCCAACATCCACTGGATCATCGAAAAAGCAAGAGAGTTGCAGAAAAGCATCTATTTCTGCTTTATTGACTACATCAAATCCTTTGACTGTGTGGATCACAACAAACTGTCGAAAATTGTTCAAGAGATGGGAACAAAGGACCACCTGACCTGCTTCTTGAGAAACCTGTATGCTGGTCAGGAAACAACAGTTAGAACTGGACATGGAACAACAGTCTGGTTCCAAATTGGTAAAGGAGTACATCAAGGCTGTATAGTGTCACTCTGCTTATTTAACTTATATGCAGAGTACATCATGTAAAATATCAGTCTGGATGAAGCACAGCTGGAATCAGGATTGCCGGGAGAAATATCAATAACCTCAGATATGCAGATGACACCACCCTTATGGCAGAAAGAAGAACTAAAGATCCTCTTGATGAAGGTGAAAGGAGAGAGAGGAAAAGCTTAAAACTCAACATTCAAAAGGCAAAGATCATGGTATCCAGTCCCATCACTTCATAGCAAATAGATGGGGAAACAAGTGAAACAGTGGCAGACTTCATTTTCTTGGGCTCTAAAATCACCGCAGATTGTGACTGCAGCCCTATAACTAAAAGATGCTTGCTCTTTGGAAGAAAAGCTATGATAAACCTAAACTTTTAATTAAAAAGCAGAGATATTACATTACTGACAAAGGTCTGTGTAGTCAAAGCCATGGTTTCTCCAGTAGTCATGTATGGATGAGAGAGTTGGATCATAAAGACTGAATGCTGAAGAATTGATGCCTTTGAACTGTGGTGTTGGAGAAAACTCTTGAGAGTCTCTTGGACTGCAAGGAGATCAAAGTAGTCAATCCCAAAGGAAATCAATCCTGAATATTCACTGGAAGGACTGATGCTGAACCTCCAATACTTTGGCCACAAGCTAAGAGCCTGAGAAGACCCTGATGCTGGGAAAGATTGAAGGCAAGAGGAGAACAGGATGGCAGAGAACGAGTTGGTTGGATGGCATCACCGACTCAATGAGCATGAGTTTGAGCAAATTCCAGGAGATGGTGAAGGACAAGGAAAACCTGGCGTGTTGCAGTCCATGTGGTCACAAAGCATAGGACAGGACTGAGGGACTGAACAGCAACAACAGTTTATATTAAAATGTATTCACATGCTCAAATCCTACAGAACAAAGTATTAATATTTCCACACCATTTTGAGTCTGAAATTTTGCATGTCTCTTGAAATAAAAGGTCATACGTGCTTTCATGCCAAGTTGCTTCAGTTGTGTCCAACTCTTTGTGACCCTAAGGACTATGGGCCACCAGGCTCCACTGTCCATGGGATTCTCCAGGCAAGAATATGAGAGTGGGTTGCCCTGCCTCCTCCAGGGGATCTTCCCAACCCAGGGATTGAACCTATGTCTCTTAAGTCTCCTGCATTAGTAGGCAGGTTCTTTACCACTAGTGCCACCTGCTGCTGCTGCTAAGTCACTTCAGTCATATCTAACTCTGTGACCCCATAGATGGCAGCCCACCAGGCTCCCCTGTCCCGGGGATTCTCCAGGCAAGAACACTGGAGTGGGTTGCCATTTCCTTCTCCAATGCGTGAAAGTGAAAAATGAAAGTGAAGTCACTCAGATGTGTCCCACTAGTAGCGACCCCACAGACTGCAGCCTACCAGGCTCCTCCATCCATGGGATTTTCCAGGCAAGAGTACTGGAGTGGGTTGCCATTGCCTTCTCCGAGCACCACCTGTGAAGCCTGAAATAAAAGATCAAGACTACTTTAAAAATAATTACAAGACAAACTAAGTTGACCAAGAACTTTCAAGAAAGGAGTACATTTAGAGAGGGGATAGCACTGAGCAAGTAACCAAGGATTTCCTTCTACTTCTACACAGGTTCGATCCCTCATCTGGAAAGATGCCACATGCCAGTGGAGTGACTCAGCCCAAGTACCACAACTACTGAGCCAGTGTTTTAGAGCATGTGCTCTGCAACAAGAGAAGTGTACACTGCAGAGTAGTCCCCCCTCCCTGCTCCCCACAACTAGAGAAAAGCCTGCACAGCAACGAAGACTCAGCACAGTCAAAAACAAACAATCTTTTAAATTTTAATTTTAAACCATATTTGATAGGTTTTGAAATTCTAAATTTACTTAAAAACGATTGTCTCCAAAACTAAGTAAATAAGCATATAACTAAAGCCATACAAAGAAGCTGAAGGCTCTTCTTGGGCTCTAACTTTGCCTGTGAACTGCCTGAGCCTCCAGGCCTTGGGGTGAATCAACATCCTGACAAACCTACTTCTTAATTTTAATGAAGTTTTAAATGGCAATGTTAGAAATGTAATCTCAAGGTAATGAAGCTTCAGAACTTAATTACCGCAACTGTGTGCCCTTATAAATGTATTTCAGTGAATCACGAGAGTCATAAAAGTCCTCAGTGTAAATAAAGCCTTAAATAGGAAGGTGAAAACCAGGCCTGTTCCACCTGCAGAAAACAGAACTTGTCTGTCTCCACTCACCCACATTTCTGTAGTCAAGAGTCCATGCTAAGAGAAGGTTTTGAAAGTCGTTCCGTATTTCTTACTGCCAACTACATTGGACACACAGAGGGAAACTTCCTTTTGAAAGCTTTCCAGTTATGAATTCACTCCAGACTCATGGCAGGCAATTCCTTTCACAAAGCTCTCACTTAGGTCCTGTGTATCTCAAGTTGGACAGCCAACACTGGACCACTATCACGGGCTATGACACACCGGGTGATGCATTCCCTTTCAACCACCTTCCCTCCAACTCTTTCTCACCCTTCTGTGCCAGAGGGAGCAACCCACTACAAACAAAACTGAATAAGCACTGACAAAACTGGAATAAGCTGTGGCTGTTTGTTTAATCATTGCCTTTTAAACTTTTCTGACAACAATCCACAGTAGGTAGTACATTTTATGTGGTGGCCTGGGTCACATAAACATATGTGTATTGGTATGTAACTGAAACAAAACACGTTTAATCATCTCCTTATACGGCCTGCCAAACGAGATCAAACCTGAACCCATTGTTATTTTACGTATATTCATATTAAATGTTAACATTTCATTACAATGATTCTACAGTACTCATGTTAAAGAGTCAATGAAAGAACTATTTAGCTATTTAAATATTTAAAATGTACAATAAATAAATATTTGAGTATGAACATATTTACATAATCAAAATCAGGCTGAAATGCATGACCACATACCTAGATATTGTATGTCTGTTTGTGTGGAGAAAGAGAGAGTAACCAACTAAACTTGGGACCCAAAACAGCGTATTCAACAAATGGACTACACCAAGTCATTGACTTTTTGCTTTTAAGTAAAGCTTCTCTGTAAATGGACTATGCTCTAGCTTGCCAAAGCAACCAACACTCTTCAATAATTCTAAAGGAAAGATTCTTTCAATAAAATTATATATAGATATAATTGCCTTTGAACAAAATCAAAGAGGGAAAAGAGTAAGTATTACAGGAACCTATTTTTTAAAAAATATTTAATATGAAAATAATCAATAACACAAATAAGCAATTATGCGAATTACTAATGTTTAAATATTAATGCTACGCTTAAAAAGGAGAGAGGATTCCTAAATCATTCTCAGAGGTAAGATGGTTTATCCTCTATGACAATCTCCATTTTGGCTGTTCTCTCTGAACAGAATAACAGGAGGAAAGAGTAAAGAGGATGTTAGTAATGACCATGAACACATAATGTCAAACCAAAGAAGACAACCGGCAGAAAAATGTTGATTACACTATCGCTCAGGGTGGCCGAGTACAACTAAAGCCCCAAATGTCCAGACCCTGATTTTTATGTGCTTCTGTTGTTAATAATGTCCAAGAATCGATGGTTCTGAGGGACCCACAAAGAACAGAAGCAATGTCCTTGAACGAAATGTTTGGCCATCAGCGATAAGGGAGAAACTAGTTCCAGCAAAGAAGCAGCTGGGGGCACAGAAGCAAAGCCTGCAGCCCAGAGAGCAATTATATTTACCATCTAAAAGCCAAAATATATGTATAGGTATGCACAACCTCAACTAGAAATGCATACTCACCAAACACTGAGATATTGCTTATTATTTGCCAGTGACTGTTTAATTACTTCTTCTGAATATGAATGCATTTCTCACTGATAACTATCCTCGGAGGCATAGAATGGTTAAGAGATGTGTCCAGAGTTGTTTAGCTGGCACATGACAGAGAGACCCAAGCTGGTTGTTCTTGACATTCATGCCTTTTTTTTTAAAGTTTTTTTTCATGTGGACCAATTTTAAAGTCTTTCTTAAATTTGTTACAATGAGTTTCTGTTTTATGTTTTGGTTTTTTGACCAGGAGGCATGTGGGATCTTAGCTCCCAGATGGAATCAGACCCACACCTCCTGCATTGGACGGTGAAGTCTTAACCACTGGCCCACCAGGGAAGTCCCCATTCATGCTCTTGATTATTTACATTCTATGGCTTCTTCTCTGGAAATATCCTTGGTTCCTGCCCCGTCGGAAGCCTACCTCTCCAGCCTTCCAGTAATTCTGTAGGATGACCTACAACACCCCCTTGTAATTTCAGAGTTGGTTTCTCTTGTTTGCAATCAAAACCCCGATCGACTTGGTCCCAAATGCAATTACAGAGACAAGTTTAAGTGAACACGAAAGGCTCCTCTGAACTCTGGCCCAGCAGCAACTCAGTTACCTGAGGACCGAGCTGAGAGGGAGGTAGGCTTGGAGGTGGGGTACACATATTTATGGGGCTCATGTCAATGAGACAAACTCTCATCCTACAGGGTCAGAAACAGGAGCTGTGAGGAAACTTATGAAAGCAAGAGAGGTGTTTGTTTTTCTCAACATCAAGCAGGTGGGTTTTGAGAGGTCAGCCTTGAAAATGTTTACAATTTTCTACCTAAGTCTACCGAGACAAGCAGCTATGGGTATCTTGAGGCCACAGTTCCCTGGACTTCATAGAGAAATTTAATAATTGAAAACAAGCAGGATTAAAGGATATACTCTCCTTTCTATGCTCTCCTACTTCACCTTCCTCCGCCTGACCCGAGGTGGGCTTGGAGGGCAGCTGGCACAATGCTCAGCCGGCACTGAAGGTGGAGACCTGGCGCTGAGCAGATGCAGCCTGAGGTCAAGGCTGGGAGGGAGGGGAGGCGAGGAGGCACCCATTTCCATCTGCCCGCGGTCACAAGGCAAGAGCAACCCTGAGAGACCCAGCAGAATGGAAGCAGACTGCCCTTCAGCTCCTCTGCCCCAGCCAAGAAGTGGAAATTTCAAATTGTGTCCCGAAGATACACCCTACTCCTTAGTCACTTAAAAAGAATCCCCTTTCCTCTTTTTTCATCACAAAAGCTGGCATAAACTCAATTTTTCATTCAAACACACACACACATTCTCATAATTTCTAAGAGTCCTTCCATATAGAATAGACACCACCTCTGGTCATACTTCTGACAGTTAATATTCCTTTCAACATCAGGAACTTATTCTGAGTCCTTGCTAATTTTTAGCTCCCCATGAAAACTGAGAGGAAATCACTGAATCCTGGCATCCTGACCTTCCCCCACTTTCAGACCTCTCACTCCCAACACCTCCATCTCACACCAGGCCCTCAGCTTCTGTTACCTGGACAACAGCCCCCAACGGATTCTGCTGCCTTCAGCCTCTCCTTTCTCCTTTCTGCACCCCATCCACCTAGACTAAATTTTAAGAAATGTTTTTGTCAATAGACAGTTGACCACAGCCTTAATTATTAGATCCCATCGACATATAGTCTCAACACTATTCTGTCCCCAAACCCATATGTGTACTGCATGGAGTGGTTCTTGACCCGAAATTGGGTGCCCGGCACATCTCATCAAGAGAATGGCCTTTGTACAAAGACTTGAAGTAGGCGAATAGGTATCTGGAGGAAGAAGACTTTAGACAAAGAAAACACCGGCTGCAAAGGCCCAGAGGTGGGAGGATGCCCACTGTGATGGACAACCAGCAAAAAGGCCGGTGGGGCTAGAGCAGTGAAAGAGGGTAAGGATGTGGCTTTATCAGATCTCAGGACAAGCCTGTCTCCTTGTCTATAAAGCAAACTCTTTGCACTGTTAACACACCACTCACATTTATATCTAATGTAAAGTGTGTCAGAATCTCTGGGCAAATCAAAGTACAGTACATGCAACCTTTGCTGCCTAATAACTAACCTTGATTGTTATTTTACACCTGCTTTGTTATTTTCCTACTGTAACAGCAAGCTTAATTTTTGAGATCAAAGAACTGTCAGGAGCATAACACCTTAGGAGAAGTAGAGTAGTGCTTGAAAGTCTCCGTTAGAAGGATACCGTGTGTCACTTTTCATGGGAGCAGGCAGATCTTTCCTCTTGCTGACAGCCTGCTTTCACTTTTTTCTTGAGGTCTTAAAGAAAAGATAAGCCTACTTCTTGGAGCTGTATTCCAAACGATAGTTTCACTGGGATGCAGCACATAAATAAGATAAGGCCAGATACCACCCTCACCATGGTAAGGGAACCTCAAGCTAGCGAACAAAGCCCAGCCCTGATGTCACTGCCACTGGAGGGTTTTCCCTCATCTCCAGCCCAGGGAGGTAGATGTCCTGCTCTTCTTCATGCTCTTAGGTGCTTTCTGTTCTATCACAGTCATTACCTTGCTAATTTGTAATTTGTACAGTTTTATAAGACTGTATTGTAATACTATGGACCTGTTTACCTTTCCAGCTGGACTGAAAGACTGGGATTATGCCTTTATTCGTTTCTGAATTCTCAGTTTCTCAAGCCTGAGGTAGCCATTCCTAATATATGTGCCTCCTTTGTCCTTCAAAGCTCCTGGGAAGAGGACACTTCCCCCATGCCTTGAAGTGAATGAGGTCATGTGACTTGCTCTGGCCAATCAGATGTCAGCAGCACACCCTTCAGAAAGGTGTATTTAAATAACCTTGTGGAGTTCCCCATTCTTTCTTCACATTTTGCAGTCATAGTGAAAGGTGATGATGATGCAGAAATGTCCTACGATGGAGGCAGAGCCACCACACAGAGGACAGCTCCCGTGGTGAGCACCCAGACACCAAACGGTCTTTCAGTGAGTAAGAAATAAACATCTATGGTGTTAAGCCACAAAGATTTTGCGGTATTTTGTTACTGCTGCAAAACCTAGACTATCCTGACAAATCAGATGATAAGTACCTTACACGGATTTTTAGAAGGAAGAAAATACATCAGGAAATGCAAAAGTGAGGGTGACTCACTGGACAGCAGTCTGGGGATGGAATGGGTAAGTGCTATATTATCATGAAGCTGCCTGTGGTGAAAGAACTGATTAACAAAATCATTAGTCTACTTTATTTTTTCATCTGTCTAGCCTTGTACTCCCAGAGCTAATTGCTTAAATGAAAGTTCTACATTTACTAGTGCCATTAAGGAATGAAATTGATTTTGCATTACACAACCTTAGTTCTCACCAAAGCAACGCCTTCTTGTACACATCTTTTGGATCAAGATAGAAGTCTCTATTTAAAGGGGATAGTTTTGAAAATGTAAAACTAATTAGAAATCAATGTTTGTAAACTCTGCATCCCCCAGTGCAGACCAGTGAGACAGTGGTTATCCAAGTCCATGCAAAAGTTCTTCTCCTGGGAAGTGAAGGAAGAGAGGTAGACATAACTGTTGTAAGAGTTTAAATCGCCTAAAAAAGAGGCGACATGTAAAAGTGGATTTGAATCACCAAGACTTCTAAAAGGGGCTTGTAGCATCCCTGTTTATATGAAATAGCCCTCAGCTGGGTCCAGGGAAATGGTAAAAGGATGAAGGAACAAGGAGGGCTGTGCAGGGAAATAGGGAGAGCTAATTCACAGAAGATGAGCTGGAAAAACGGCCCACCAGAACAGCCTTAGGGAACAAAGCTTGGGGGAGGAGGAGAGAAAAACATGCACTGTGGAGCCAAAGGAAACCAAAGCAATACTGAAGATAGGTAGCTCATCCCAAGAGAAGTGAGTAAGGAGATGAGTCCTCAAAACACCAGAAGAAGGCCTCCCAGAGATTTCCTGAGGCCAAACCAGAGATGGAGATATTAATAGAGAAGGGCTCTTTCCCCATGGAGGGGGATAGGGAGGACCCCTACTCTAGGAGATAGAAACAAAGCAGATCAGCAAGAACCATCTTCACCCCAGGATCCAAGACTGGAAAAGAAACCTTTGATGGGGGCCCCCATCCTCCATGCCTGGCTCCTCCTTGTTCCCTGCACAGGATATGGCCTCTCTGAGGATCATCTGTACTAGGAATCCCCTTATTCCCTCAGGTCAATTTCCACTAACAGTTGACACTCACACATCACCACATCAAGGCAGCCTTCATCTAGGAAGACACCATGGCCTTCCTGGTGGACTCAGGATCCTCTCCTCTGTGGCGTGTCTTCTCAGGGTGTCCAGAAAGGAGGGAAAATTTAGCAGAAACAAAGGGCTCACGTGCATGAAATCTGTGCCACTGTAACATGAGGTGATTCACCATGATTTGCCTCAACTGTATAAGGTCACACCCCCAACTCCCTCACAAAGTCTTGTTTTCTGACACAAAGGGATATGAAAACACAGGAAGGGAGGAAAAAAATTCCAGAAATCATTTTTCTTCATCAAGAAAATTTTTTCTTCCTAAAGAATTGTAACCATAAAAAATCTGAGATCAAGGGCCTATTTTATCTTTAAAACATTTAAGACAAAATATCAAGACAACCTCTACTACTCTCCCCCACCAAAAAAAATCTCTAAAAGCTGTTGAACAGTTTCAACCTGAGCATAACATTTCAATATAAAGAACCGATAAACACACAGAATCGGTACGAGTCTGTGCTATGGTCCTGCTTCATGGCGAGGGTACTGCAGAGGGTGATGTAGCTGAGTACCAAAACCATGAACAGCATTTTTCATCTTATTGACATGCCCATCACTGGAACCCATGGGCAAAGGAACTGAAGGCATGATTATTCTGTTCAACTACTTGTTACTTTGTGAATGTAGTTTGGGCAGGCACTTCAGAATATGTTCAATATACTGCGACAAAATTGAGCAAAATCAAAGTGCTGCAAAAAAACCTTATGACTCCTGTGTCGAGACTAACAACACTAAGGGGTGTCTGGGGAAACGGCAGGGGCAGGAAAGAAAAAAACAAACTGACAGGCCATTGTCGAAGACGAATGTAAATTCTTCATAAAAAAGCTCCTTTGACTCTGAACCCTCGCCGTGCAAGTTTATGCTTAGTGATGACACTTGGGTCACATTCTAGCAGTTGTAGCTTCTCACACAGGGACCTCTCTGGACCTTCTGAGATTAATCAGAATCAATGTAAAGGCTAGACTCCTTTCCTGTACTCTTCACCACTTCTTGTCTTATTCAGTCACCAAGTCATGTCCAACTCTTTGTGACTCCATGGACTGTGGCACACAAGGTTTCCCTGTCCTTCACTATCTCCCGGAGTTTACACAAATTTATGTTCATTGAGTCAGTGATGCCATCCAATGATCTCGTCCTCTGACATCCCCTTCTCCTCTTGCCCTCAATATTTCCCAGCATCAGGGGCTTTTCCAATGAGTCAGCTCTTCACATCAGGTGGCCAAAGTATTGGAGCTTCAGCATCAGGCTTTCTAATGAATATTCAGGGTTGATGTCTTTTACGATTGACTTGTTTGATCTTCCTGCAGTGCAAGGGACTCAACAAAGTCTTCACCAGCACCACGATTCAAAAGCATCAATTCTACAGCACTCAGCCTTCTTTACCCCAACTCTCATGTCCGCAGACTTCCCTGGTGGCTCAGACGGTAAAGCGTCTGTCTGCAATGCAGGAGACCCGGGTTCGACCCCTGGGTCTGGAGGATCCCCTGGAGAAGAAAATGGCAACCCACTCCAGTACTCTTGTCTGGAAAATCCCACAGACGGAAGAGCCTGGTAGGCTGCAATCCATGGGGTCGCTACGAGTCGGACACGACTGAGCGACTTCACTTCACTTCACTTCTCATGTCCGCAGATGACTACTAGAAAAACCTTTGACTATATGGACCTTTGTTGGCAAATTAATGTGTCTGCTTTTTAATATGCTGTCTAGGTTTGTCATAGCTTTCCTTCCAAGGAGCTGCAGTCACCATAGGCTGTGATTTTGGAGCCCCTTGACATAAAAAAAAAAAAAAAAACCCTTCACCATCAATGCCCACTCCACTCATGATATTCTTTTTACCCAAGGCTACACCTTCTACCATCACTCTTCCCATCTTTTGGGAGCTCTTCTTATGCTCTGGTATCTATCAAGGGTCCTCTCAAAAGACAGCCTATCAAAGCTGTGCGGACGAGGTCCCAAGGCCCAGCAGGAGAGGCTGCAGAACATAGGAGTTAGGAATGACAAGCCTTTAACAGCCACAGGCAGGAGGGACATGGGAAGACACAGCTCTACTGGAGACTGGAGAGAGCCAAAGTGATGGAGGAGAGGCTGCCCTGTTGACACTGGTAATAGACGGTCATAGACACTGCTGGTACTACACAGAAAGGAGAAGCAGCAGAAGGGACAGACACCCATCCCTGACTTCGCTCCTCCCCTGGCCTTCCACTGACTGAACCCAAACCAAAACCACATTGTGGGAGCCCTAGTGATGAACATCCAGAGGACAGGCTCCAAGGTGTAGATCAGAACAAAACGGAGAGGACAGAGGATTGACAGAGAATCGGTAGGTCAGCTGCCATGGACCGTTTGTGTTTCAAATGCTCACAACATTTTCAATCATCACTTACTCTGTGGAAACCAATCAGGGAGAGTTTCCAGTATTATTAATGCTAATAAGGTTCTTATACTCATGGTCTTCCATCTTGGTTTGTCCTTCCATCATGGAGGTGGCAAACAGAACACCAGGTAGACACCTGGCCTCAGTAATTTTCTGATATTGGAGGGAATCAAACTTTTAGGGCCCCTTAGACTGGTGTGAGTAAGTGTGGTTCATGTCCGAGTAGCATCGGCATCACCTGGAACTGCACAGAAATGCAGAATCTTGGCCCCATCCATGACCTATGGAATCAAAGTCTCTAAGACTGGAGCCTGGGAATCTGTGTTTTAAAATGCTCTTAAGGGTTCTCATATATGTATATGCTACAGTTTGAGGAGTACTCCTTTAGACCCCATCTTTGACATTTTAGGGAGGACAAACCATGGGTATCCTATCAGAGACCCTTCTAGTATAAGAAGCTCTTGACCCTGAGCTTCTTCAATGCTACCTTTAGCAAGATACCAATGCCTGAGCCTTGGTTGTCTTACTTAGTTGCTGTCATTTCAGCTTTTCAAAGGGCTTGATCTTGAAATTTCTCAGATTTGTCATTTCAGGAGACAATGATGTTGGCAGCAATGACAACAGCAGCAGCTTATACTAAGCCCTCTCTATACAACCGGTTTCGTTGGAAAAGTGCTGTGCATTTTAACCTACTTCCTCTCCTACCCTGTGAGTGGGCACTATCTTTGCTTCACAGATGGTGAGGTTGTGGCCTATGGGAAAACTCAGTAACTGGTTTTGTCTTTGTATAATAAAGATATTCCTTTGTATAATAAAGGAATATCTACTTCAGAGCTATGAGAACAGTATGAGAAAGCATTCTGCAAATATAAAACCATATATAAATGACAGCAGCGTGAACAGCCAACTACGGATGAACTGACCATGTGGAGTTTCATTAAGCTTTAACTTCATGGGATATTCAAGGTAGATTAGAATATGACTAGCAGGCTTCTTCCTTTGTAAAAAAATAAGTGCCAAGAAGAGTGGAAACTTCAGTGTTTCAACGGGTGCTATTTGACGATTTTTCATAAATTTGAAACAGTAAAGGAAAATAAATATTGATGCTAATCTGAACCTAAAAAATAGCTTTCCTTAATGACAAGAAATAGCAACAAATCTCTTATCTAAAGGAAGATAAAACCACCTGGTAAGCTCTCCCCAGATGTAAAGGGCTGCCGATACAAATTCTCTCCTGACACCTCTCCCAGAATTCTGTTTATGGCCAAACAAATGATTTAATCTTCTAGAAACAGATTCATAGGTAACATCATTTTTACTCTTTTGATATGATGGATTCTCTGTTTAATCAGAATCTTCCTCTTCCTTCAAATGCTCTTTCTATTAAAGCATTATCTTTCCCTCTCTAACTCCAGAGATGAGGTGAATATTAAGACCCATCTTTCCCTCTGTCTAAAATATGCCCCCAAAGTGTCCTGGGGGTTGAGCTGGCATCTCAATGGAGAAAGACTTTGGCTGGACAGACAAGGGCCAAGAAATGAAAACTGGTCCCCTCTCCCACCATCAACTGCATGATAGAATACGAGTATTCCATTTTAGAAACAGAGACTCAGAAAGGTTATCTGACTTATTCACATAGCCGGTAAATGACAAAACAGAAAAAATTGTCTTTTATACTATAACAAAGCCAAATTATATTTTAAAGGATTGAAACAGGCATCATACTTCCCCTGCTCTCTAAAAGCAATATCACACAGTTTCTTTATTTTCCCTACAAAAAATTTCATACCTATATATAAATTCACAACACAATATGATGGAGTGTACCATCTGTAGTGTTTGTTCTTTACAGTCAACATTTAGAGTGTTAGACCGAGGAGAAGTGATAAGCTGTTCACTTCCCTCAAAAGTAGCAGGAGAAAATAAAACAAATTTACAGTTGGCACCAAAGGCAAAAGTGTTAGGCAATCACAAGTATTTGCATGTACACCTCATAACAGCTACAGGTAAGTGATTTGACAAGGTGAAATTCGACTGAACAGTGAAACCACCAATGGGGCTGGTGTGAGTTGCTAGATCAGTCAGAGAAAGATATAGGAAGACAAACAGCTAGATTGCAGAAGCCCTGGTTTTCTGGACTCTAAATTTAGAAAGGTTTGTTTAGCTCTCAGTAGAAATCCTGAATTATATTTTTTCTACAGATGACACAAATGGTACAGAAACCAAAGAAAAGCACTTTACAAGGGAGAAGACAAAGCCTCATGAATAAAGCAGATAAAACATAAAAATGATTAATTGAGTCCCAGAAGGTAAGATCTGCCAACTTCCCACACAATGTACAGTGACTCAAAGGCAAAGTCTACATCTATTGGCATTTGTGCATATTCATGGCTATTAGTTTCAAAAAAATAAGAAATTCATATGGGAAATTTACCTTTTAAATTTTATGTAAAAAAAAACTGGAGGGAACCAAGAATAAACTTTCTATGTATATGTAATTTTACCTTCAACATTATTTTAAAGATAATCATGCTTTTTGTAGGAAATAATTTATATGTATTCTCCTCTGTCTTTTAAATCATTACCGAAGCAATTATCAGTGCTCAGATAAATTGTTAATATACTCTTCACTCAATTTTTCACACTTCACAAATAGATACAGATTTTGTTTGTGTTGGGATTCCCTGGTGGCTCAGATGGTAAAGAATCTGCCTGCAATGTAGGAGACCCAGTTTCGAGGGAATGGCTACCCATTCCAATATTCTCGTCTGGAAGATTCCACAGAGAGAGGAGCCTGGAGGGCTATAGTCTATGGGGTCACAAAGAGTTGGACACAATTGAGTAACTAACACTTTGTTTGTATTCATCATTTTACTTTATTTTTTTAACAGGAGAAAATCAAGCAAAAGTTTAGTAACATGCATACATGGGATAGATCCAGAAGTGAGTTACCTACATGCACCATTTTAAAGATGTGGTTTAATTTGATATTTCGACAAATAAACTATGCAACTACTATTAAAAAGTAAAATGTGCCTTACTGTAGTTGTTTAAGACATTACGATTTCAAGGTGGTGTGCATATTTAACAGGAGGATTCCTGCATGCTGTTTTCTATTCCTCAAGGATTCTCTGTTCCTTGTCAGTTCCTATTCCAAGAATGAGTAAAGCTGCATGCTGTTCTCAGGACTGAGGTCATGGGGTGAGACATGCAGTGACTCTTTTCGGCATCAGTGACCTTTTATGTATTAGACTATCCATATTATGGCTATTGATAAAATTTCACCCTGTGTAATAGCTGAGTAATCATCTTACTAAAGATATACATGCCTGCATTTCTGGTAACAAAGCACCTTTGCTCCATCAGAGCTTGGGTCCCCGTATCTTTCTTTCTTTCTTTCTCTCTCTCTCTCTCCCTCCCTCCGGCTCTCTCTCTTTCACTTTCTTATCGTTGACTCTGGACCGCCAGGTCCCGGTCCATTAAAGGACCCCAACACCTGTGGACTGTAGTCCTCAGGGCTCCTCTGTCCATGGGATTCTCCAGGCAAGAATACTGGAATGGGTTTCCATGCCCTCCTCCAAAGGATCTTGTTGACCCAAGGTTTGAGCCTGGTCTCTTATGTCTCCTGCATTGGCAGGTGAGTTCTTTACCACTAGCACCACCTGGGAAGCAAATTTTAAGATATACTATCGATTTAATAACAGTTTTGAAATGAAAAATGTTATATCCCGTTAAATGATCATATTATTTAACATACATCCCTACTTCAAAAATAATAAAATGAGAAAGAGATTGTAATCAAGGAAATGTATTCTTCTATTTGGAGAAAGGATACAGCTGAATAGGTAAAGCTTGTAATACAGAGCCAGATTACATGGGTTCAAACCTTGACTCCTCCAGTTACTAGGTGATCTCAGGCAATCCAACTGGCCTCTGTGAACCTCATTCTTCACTTTAGACAAAAAGAAGACAAAGAGAGCATCATCATACAAGGCTATTATGAGGATTCAGTGATTGATGTTTTTAAAGTATCTCAAACAACCCCAAGAAAGTACCTCAAACAAGCCCGAGATGATGAATGTTACATGATAGTTTGTTAAATAATAACAAAGCAACAGTTACAACAGAACATGGAACAACAGACTGGTTCTAAAATGGGAAAGGAATATATCAAGGCTGTATATTGTTACCCTGCTTATATAACTTATATGCAGAGTGCATCATAGAAAATGCCAGTCTGGATGAAGCACAAGCTGGAATCAAGATTGCTGGGAGGAATATTAATAACCTCAGATATACAGATGACACCACCCTTATGGCAGAAATAAGAACTAAACAGCCTTTTGATGAAAGTGAGAGTGGAAAAGTTGGCTTAAAACTCAACATTCGGAAAACCAAGATCATGGCATCTGGTCCCATCACGTCATGGCAAACAGATGGGGAAACAGTGGAAACAATGACAGACTTTATTTTGGGGGTCTCCAAAATCACTGCAGATGGTGACTGCAGCCATGGCTTACTCCTTGGAAGAAAGGTTATGACCAACCCAGAAGTGTATTAAAAACCAGAGACTTTTGCGAACAAAGACTGACTTTGCCAACAAAGGTCCATCTATTCAAAGCTATGGTTTTTCCAGTAGTCATGTATGGATATGAGAGTTGGACTATAAAGAAAGCTGGGCACCGATCAATTGATGCTTTTGAATTGCGGTGTTGGAGAAGACTCTTGAGAGTCCCGTGGGCTGCAAGGAGATCCAACCAATCCATCCTAAAGGAAATCAGTCCTGAATATTCATTGGAAGGACTGATGCTGAAGCTGAAGCTCCAATACTTTGGCCACCTGATGTGAAGAACTGACTGACTTGAAAAGACCCTGATGCTGGTAAAGAATGAAGGCTGGAGGAGAAGTGGATGACAGAGGATGAGATGGTTGGATGGCATCACCAACTCAATGGATATGAGTCTGAGTAAACTCTGGGAGTTGGTGATGGACAGGGAGGCCTGACATGTTACAATCCATGGGGTCACAAAGAGTCGGACACGACTGAGTGACTGAACTTAACTGAATTGAACAGTTATCACCACCATGGTGGCCACCTCCCAGGACTCACTGAAGCTTTCGCTGCACTGAGGTGAGCAATTTCCAATTCAACAAGCCAGTGAAATGCTTTGATTTGGGGAAATATTTACTAAGGGCTTGACCTTATGCCACATTTTTAGAGGAAGGAAAGATGAAAAGTAAAATAATTATAGAACCATGGTGATGCTTCTAGCAGAAGGGCCTTTTAACTTAGGGTGTGTGGTGATCCAGGCTTCACAACATTCAGAAGCCCTCTGAAATGAGGTGTAAAATTATGCCTGCACATGCATTTTTCTGGGGTGCCATCCAGATTCCAGAAAAGGTCTGGGGTTAGGGAAAAATAAAACATTGAGAGCGATTTGTTTCAGGTAATCATGCCCATTAAAAGATAAATATGCCAAAGGTTAATTTTAGTAAAAGACAGTTAAGTATTCTCATTGACTTGATTCAATTGTAAATGCATTCTTTTACATTAATAGGTATGCACAGTTTCCCCTTCTTTATCTGAAGTTTCTTAGATATCAAACAAGTCACCATCAGAAATGTAAATCGTGGGTTATCAGAAACTCATTCTACCTCTTCATCCAGTCTTCCAGAAGAGGAAGCTACTTGCTTTATATAAACCTCCAAGTTAAATTGCAATACACAGCCAGTTTCCAAATCTCCAGAGCAATGGCTTCTGGAATGAGTCATCCCAAACCTTCCTGTTTCTTGAACAATGGCTGGCATTGTGGGGTGAAAACTGACAGCTGCTGCTCAAGCCACCACCAAATCCTGCAAGTGGATAAAGACTGATAGTGGAAGTCATTTACTTAAGACATTGGAGAGAAAATAAGCTGTTTTCTGCACAAAACTTGAATTTATATTATATAAATACCACAAACTAAGGGATTGTACCACTGGAGTTCCATTGTTTCAGTGCTCCACGTGTTATAATTATGTCCATGTCTTAGAAAACAGGGTACAGTGGCTCAGTGGTAAAGAATTCGCCTGCCAATGCAAGAGACATGGGCTTGATCCATGGGTTGGAAAGATCCCCTGGAGGAGGAAATGGCACCCCAATCCAGTATTCTTGCCTGGAAAATCTCAAGGACAGAGGAGCCTGGCAAAGCTACGCTCCATGGGGCCACAAAGAGTTGGACATGACCCAGCGACTGACCACCTGTGTGTGCTTGTGTGTGCGCACGCACACACACCCACACTTAGACAATATGGTTTTGCAGAAAGGCCACAGATATTGGAATCAGATAGTCCTGGGCCCCACTCTGCCTGTACTATTTCTTAGCTGGGTGATCATGGAAGGCTGCTAAACCTCTCTAGATGGTAATTTTCTCACAGTTGAAAATACCTTCTCCTTTTAGAGGACCACCGAAGTTTCAATCTACTAAAGACGTGCCAGAATGCACAATGTTGTCTCTGAACTTTCCATTTTCCATACCCACTTATAAACGATGTATCATACCAATAAATAGCCATGGGGGGGGAACCATTGATTTTAACTACTTTACCTTCCCATAAAATCTTATCAGTGCAGTTTAGTTGATCAGTCATGTCCAACTCTTGCGACCCCATGGACTGCAGCATGCCAGGCCCTTCTGTCCATCACCAACTCCCAGAGTTTATCCAAACTCATGTCCATTGAGTAGGTGATGCCATCCCACCATCTCACCCTCTGTCGTCCTCATCTCTTCCCACCTTCAATCTTTCCCAGCATCAGGGTTTGTTCCAAATGAGTCAGCTCTTCGAATCAGGTGGCCAAAATATTGGAGCTTCAGCTTCAACATCAGTCCTTCCAGTGAACACCCACGACTGATCTCCTTTAGGATGGACTGGTTGGATCTCCTTGCAGTCCAAGGGACTCCCAAGAGTCTTCTTCTCCACCACAGTTCAAAAGCATCAATTCTTCAGCGCTCAGCTTTCTTTACAGTCCAACTCTCACATCCATACATGACTACTGGAAAAACCATAGCCTTGACTAGAAATCTTATAACGTCTCACAAATTAATCCTCAGTAATGCATTGCTACTAGAATGATCAGTATTCCTAACGAGGGTTGTAAAGTAACACTAAGGCAAAAAGAAAAAAAAAAACTCACAAGAACTCATGAGTCATCCCCATTGACTTTTATCCCACTTTCCCATCTATTTTTAGCTGCACAAGTTACCAATTACTGCCAAGTTCCTTTAAGACAGTGCAAGTATGTAACTCTGACCTACCTCTTGAGAAATCTGTATGTAGGTCAGGAAGCAACGGTTAGAACTGGACATGGAAAAACAGACTGGTTTCAAATAGGGAAAGGAGTACGTCAAGGCTGTATATTATCACCCTGCTTACTTAACTGACATGCAGAGTATATCATGAGAAACCCTGGGCTGGATGAAGCACAAGCTGGAATCAAGATTGCTGGGAGAAATATCAATAACCTCAGATATGCAGATGACACCACCCTTATTGTAGAAAGTGAAGAGGAACTAAAGAGCTTTTTGATGGGAGGAGGGAACAAGATGGAGGAGGAATAGGATGGGGAGACCACTTTCTCCCCCACAAATTCATTGAGAGAACAATTGAACGCTGAGTAAATTCCATAAAACAACTTCTGAATGCCAGCAGAGGACATCAAGCACCCAGAAAAGGAGCCTATTGTCTTCGAAAGGAGGTAGGAAAAAACATAAAAGATAAAAAGAGAGACAAAAGAGGTAGGGATGGAGCTCTGTCCGGGAAGGGAGGCTTAAAAAAGAGAAGTTTCCAAACACCAGGAAACACTCTCACTGGCAAGTCTGTGGAACCTCAGAGGGCCACATAACCGGGAGGAAAAAGAAATAAACAATTAAAACCCACAGATTACGCGCCCATTGGTAACTCCCAGTGGAGAAGCAGTGCAGACGTCCGCATCCGCCACTATCAAGCGGGGGCTGGGCAGGGAGGTGCCAGGTGCTCTACTTAGAGTGAGGACCAGGCCTGAATGCTGCGAGGGCAATCTGAGGAAACTAACTTGAGATAGCAAAGCAGACTGTGGGATAGCTACCCCGTGAAAAGGTGAAAAGCCCTAACCTAAGACTCCCCCAGACCCGTTCACAGAACAAAGGACTGAGCAGAGGTAGCCTGCTGCAGACGGCCCATCCCACATCCCCCACCGAGACAGGCAGGGGAGGGTAGCCAGAGCCAGAAGGGGGCAGTCACAGCCCCAGAGAGGCATCCGATACCAAACTGCAAGCAAGCTTCGTTGCTAACCAAGACTTCTTGGGTTTCGGGCTGGTCGACATCCGCCTGAGACGGTGCGCCAGTTGTACACCCAGAAAACCAAGCGGCAGGGACCGGGGAGACAATAAGTCACAGCAACTGTGCTCACGAAACACTTGGTCACCTGAGCTGCTCAGACCGGGGAAGGGCACAAAACGCAAGCCCAACCAAGCCTGCGCCTTTGTGGAGTACCCAAGTACCTGAACCTGAGCGGCTTAGACCTGGGATGTGCATGCAACCCAGCCCAGGCCTCAGACAGTTCCCGGCAGAGCAACCTAGAGCCTGTGCAGTGTAGACTGGGACAGCACACACACCGTGAGTGGGGGCAAACCCAGTGTGGCCGAGACACTGCGAGCACTCCCCACAGACACCAGTGATATTTGTCTGAAGCGTTCCTCCCTCCCCACAGCACGACTGAACAAGTGAGCCTTAAAAAGTGTCCACCACCGCCCTCTAGTGTCAGGGCTGAAATTAGACACTGAAGAGACCAGCAAACAGAAGAAGCTAAAACAGAGGGAACCACCTTGGAAGTGACAGATGGAGAAGTCTTAGGCTGCTGCAAGAATAAAACTGAAAACCAGAGGCAGGAGGCTTAAGTCCAAATCCTGAGAACACCAGAGAACTCCTGACTCCAGTTAACATTAATTGATAGGAACTCATCAAACGCCTCCATAGCTACACTGAAACCAAGCACCACCCAAGGGTCAACAAGTTCCAGAGCAAGACATACCACACAAATTCACCAGCAACACAGGAAAATAGCCCTGAGCTTCAATAATACAGGCTGGCCAAAGTCACTCCAAACCCACTGACATCTAATAACTCATTACTGGACACTTCATTGCACTCCAGAGAGAAGAAATCCAGCTCCACCCACCAGAACACCGACACAAGCTTCCCTAACCAGGGAACCTTGACAAGCCACACATCCAACCTCACCCTCATCAAGGAAACTCTACAATAAAGAGAACTCCACAAACTGCCAGAAGACGGAAAGGCCACCCCAAACACAACAATATAAGCAAGATGAAGAGGCAGAGGAATACCCAGCAAATAAAGGAACAGGATAAATGCCCACCAACCCAAACAAAAGAGGAAGAGATAGGGAACCAACCTGATAAAGAATTCCGAATAATGATAGTGAAAATGATGCAAAATCTTGAAAACAAATTGGAGTTACACATAAATAGCCTGGAGAGAAGGATGGAGAAGATGCAAAAAAGGTCTTACAAGGATCTAGAAGAAATAAAAAAGAGTCAATATACAATGAATAATGCAATAGATGAGATCAAAAACACTCTGGAGGGAACCAAGAGTAGAATAACGGAGGCAGAAGATAGGATATGTGAGTTAGAAGATAGAATGGTAGAAATAAATGAAACAGAGAGGAAAAAAGAAAAACTAATTAAAAGAAATGAAAACAATCTCAGAGACCTCTGGGACAATGTTAAACGAGCCAACATCCGAATCATAGGAGTCCCAGAAGAAGAAGACAAGAAGAAAGACAATGAGAAAATACTTGAGGAGATAATAGTTGAAAATTTCCCTAAAATGGGGAAGAAAATAATCACCCAAGTCCAAGAATCCCAGAGAGTCCCAAACAGGATAAACCCAAGGCAAAATATCCCAAGACACATATTAATCAATTTATCAAACACAAAGAACAAATTTAAAAGCAGCAACGGAAAAGCAGCAAATAACACACAAAGGGATCCCCATAAGGATAACAGCTGATCTTTCAATAGAAACTCTTCAGGCCAGGAGGGAATGGCAGGGCATACTTAAAGTGATGAAAGAAAACAACCTACAGCCCAGGTTACTGTACCCAGCAAGGATCTCATTCAGATATGAAGGAGAAATCAAAAGCTTTACAGACAAGCAAAAGCTGAGAGAATTCAGCATCACCAAACCAGCTCTCCAACAAATGCTAAAGGGCCTCTAGACAGGAAACACAGAAAGAGTGCATAAACTCGAACCCAAAACAATAAAGTAAATGGCAACGGGATCATACTTATCAGTAATTACCTTAAATGTAAATGGGTTGAATGCCCCAACCAAAAGACAAAGACTAGCTGAATGGATACAAAAACAAGACCCCTATATATGTTGTCTACAAGAGACCCACCTCTAAATGAGGGACACATCGAGATTGAAAGTGAAGGGCTGGAAAAAAGATATTCCATGCAAATAGAGACCAAAAGAAAGCAGGAGTAGCAATACTCATATAAGAAAAAATAGACTGTAAAACAAAGGCTGTGGAAAGAGACAAAGAAGGAAACTACATAATGATCAAAGGATCAATACAAGAAGAGGGTATAACAATTATAAACATATATGCACCCAACATAGGAGCACGACAATATGTAAGACAAATGCTAACAAGTATGAAAGGGGAAATTAACAATGGCACAATAATAGTGGGAGACTTTAATACCCCACTCACACCTATGTGATCAACTAAACAGAAAATTAACAAGGAAACACAAGCATTAAATGATACAATGGACCAGTTAGACCTAATTGATATCTATAGAACATTTCACCCCAAAACAATGAATTTCACCTTCTTCTCAAGTGCACACGGATCCTTCTCCAGGATAGATCACAACTTGGGCCATACATCTAGCCTTGGTAAATTCAAAAAAATTGAAATCATTCCAAGCATCTTTTCTGATCACAATGCAGTAAGACTAGATCTCAATAACAGGAGAAAAACTGTTAAAAATTCGAACATATAGAGGCTGAACAACACACTGCTGAATAATCAAAAAATCATAGAAGAAATCAAAAAAGAAATCAAAATATGCATATAAACGAATGAAAATGAAAACACAGCAGCCAAATATCTGCGGGATGCTATAAAAGCAGTGCTAAGGGGAAGGTTCATAGCAATACAGGCATACCTCAAGAAACAAGAAAAAAGTCAACTAAATAACCTAACTCTACACCGAAAGCAACTAGAAAAGGAAGAAATGAAGAACCCCAGGGTGAGGAGAAGGAAATAAATCTTAAAAATTAGGGCAGAAATAAATGCAAAAGAAATAAAAGAGACCACAGCAAAAATCAACAAAGCCAAAAGCTGGTTCTTTGAGAGGGTAAGTAAAATTGACAAACTACTAGCCAGACTCATCCCGAAACAAAGGGAGAAAATCCTAATCAATAAAATTAGAAATGAAAATGGACAGATCACAACAGACAACACAGAAATACAAAGGATCATAAGAGACTACTATCAGCAATTATATGCCAATAAAATGGACAACTTGGAAGAAATGGACAAATTCTTAGAAAAGCACAACTTTCCAAAACTGAACCAGGAAGAAATGGAAAATTTTAACAGACCCATCAGAAGCTCAGAAATTGAAACTGTAATCAGAAATCTTCCAGCAAACAAAAGCCCAGGTCCAGACGGCTTCACAGCTGAATTCTACCAAAAATTTAGTGAAGAGCTAACACCTATCCTACTCAAACTCTTCCAGAAAATTGCAGAGGAAGGTAAACTTCCAAACTCATGCTATGAGACCACCATCACCCTAATACCAAAACCTGACAGAGATGCCACAAAAAAGAGAACTACAGGCCAATATCACTGATGAACATAGATACAAAAATTCTTAACAAAATTCTAGCAATCAGAATCCAACAACACATTAAAAAGATCATACATCATGACCAAGTGGGCTTTATCCCAGGGATGCAAGGATTCTTCAATATTTGCCAATCAATCAATGTAATACACCACACTAACGAAAGGAAAAATAAAAAAAATATATGATTATCTCAATAGATGCAGAGAAAGCCTTTGACAAAATTCAACATCCATTCATGATGAAAACCCTCCTGAAGGCGGGAATAGAGGGAACATTCCTCAACATAATAAAAGCTATATATGACAAACCCACAGCAAACATTATCCTCAATGGTGAAAAATTGAAAGCATTTCCCCTAAAGTCAGGAACAAGACAAGGGTGCCCACTCTCACCACTACTATTCAACATAAGTTTGGAAGTTTTGGCCACAGCAATCAGAGCAGAAAAAGACATAAAAGGAATCCAGGTTGGAAAAGAAGAAGTAAAACTCTCACTGTTTGCAGATGACATGATCCTCTACACAGAAAACGCTAAAGACTCTACCAAATTACTAGAGCTAATCAATGAATATAGTAAAGTTGCAGGATATAAAATCATCACACAGAAATCCCTTGCATTCTATATACTAATAATGAGAAAATAGAAAGAGAAATTAAGGAAACAATTCCTTTCACCATTGCAATGAAAAGAATAAAATCCTTAGGAATATATCTACCTAAAGAAACAGAAGGCCTATATATAGAAATCTATAAAACACTGGTGAAAGAAATCAGAGAGGACACTCATAGATGGAGAAATAAACCATGTTCGTGGATTGGAAGAAAAAATATTGTAAAAATGAGTATACTACCCAAAGTAATTTATAGATTCAATGCAACCCCTATCAAGCTACCAACGGTATTTTTCACAGAGCTAGAACAAATAATCTCACAATTTGTATGGAAATACAAAAAACCTCGAATAGCCAAAACAATCTTGAGAAAGAAAAATGGAACTAGGGGAATCAACCTGCCAGACTTCAGGCTCTACTACAAAGCAACAGTCATCAAGACAGAAAGGTACTGGCATAAAGACAGAAATATAGATCAATGGAACAAAATAGAAAGCCCAGAGATAAATCCAAGCATCTATGGACACCTTATTTTTGACAAAGGAGGCAAGAATATTCAATGGAGAAAAGACAATCTCTTTAACAAGTGATGCTGTTAAAACTCGTCAACCACTTGTCAAAGAATGAAACTAGAACACTTCCTAACACCATCAGTTCAGTCGCTCAGTCGTGTCCGACTCTTTGCGACCCCATGAATCACAGCACGCTAGGCCTCAGCAAAAGAGGCACAGATGTATAGAACAGTCTTTTGGACTCTGTGGGAGAGGGCGAGGGTGGGATCATTTGGGAGAACGGCATTGAAACATGCATATTATCATATGTGAAATGAATTGCCAGTCCAGGTTTGATGCCTGATACAGGATGCTCGCGGCTGATGTACTGGGATGAACCAGAGGGATGGGATGGGGAGGGAGGTGGGAAGGGGGTTCAAGATGGGGAACACATGTACACCCGGGGCAGATTCATGTCAATGTATGGCAAAACCAATACAATAGTGTAAAGTAATTAGCCTCTAATTAAAATTAAAAAAAAAAGAAACATAAGAAGCTGAGTCTAGGTGCAGGATGATGAAGCAGAACCAAAAAGGATGCATGTGGAGCTGAAAGGGGATTAATTAACAACTGGCACAAGCATCCTGAGAAAACTGCAGTTAAGGAATTCTATGAGTCCAGAGAAAAGGGAAATAACCTTTAATCTCCCCTCTCCTCAGATCAATAGATGGATAGACTCTAGCTGGATTCTGAGCTAGCACCTTTGGTCTCAGTCTATCTGCAGCTTTTAGCCGAGAGCAACCGGAAGCTACATGCAGAGCTACCTTGCACTGACGCCCAGGGCTGAGATGCTCGCCTCAAGCTCACAGACTCTTGACTTTGCTTCTGTGTGTGTGTGTGCAAAGCAAGCTGGCTCTCTCACATGTACAGGAAGCACAACCAAGATTCTCCAGGGACGAATGATGTGTCTGTCTTTGTCGCAGCTGCTCATCCAGACACCAGTCCATGGAGAGGGTTTTTACTGCTGAACTTTTTTTCCTTTGATTCCTGCCCAAGAAGAGGAGGAAGCCATGGAGCTAGGGATCATCTATTTTTATTTCTCCTATTTCTGCTCTTCATTTTGAAGTGAAATGATTTCATACAGCCCCCAGCTGACACCAAGTTCTCCTTTTCACTAGCTCCCCTACCGTGTTTATTACTGCAGTCAAGGAGATGTTAAAAAAAAAGTGCCAGTGCCAACTAACTGTGACAGGATTTTATTTCAAAATCATTCTCTGTTGCTTTACTTGTTTGAAACTCATTTCCATATTCTGTAAAATACTCCATTATTCATGTCCAACGCCTTTAGAAAGAGACCCTCTGAGAGGCCACACATGGGCAGGAAGGGCACTGTCTGGGAATAGAAGGCTGAGGTATTCCCATTTCTACCACTAACTGACTGTGTACACGACAATCATTTGGTTCCTCATCATGTCCCTTGGCTTTATTCCTGAACACTGCAAAGTGTGGGACCATAGTTACAGCCATCAGCCTGCAGGCATGACTAGAAAGTACCCCATTCACCTGTGGAGCACTGTTGAGGTAGATGTAACCAAGGGAATCAATTAGGGGAGGTCTTGTCTACACAGCTCCACACCCACAGTCCTTCTGATGACTTTAGATTCATATTCCTTTGTTCAGTCCAGTTCAATCGCTCAGTCGTGTCCGACTCTTAGCGACCCCACATGAACCACAGCACGCCAGGCCTCCCTGTCCATCACTAACTCCCAGAGTTCACTCAAACTCATGTCCATTGAGTCGGTGATGCCATCCAGCCACCTCATTGTCTGTCGTCCCTATCTCCTCTTACCCCCAATCACTCCCAGCATCAGAGTCTTTTCCAGTGAGTCAACTTGTCACATGAGGTGGCCAAAGTATTGGAGTTTCAGCTTTAGCATAAGTCCTTCCAATGAACACCCAGGATTGATCTCCTCTAGAATGGACTGGTTGGATCTCCTTGCAGTCCAAGGGACTCTCAAGAGTCTTCTCCAACACCACAGTTCAAAAGCATCAATTCTTCGGCGATCAGCTTTCTTCACAGTCCAACTCTCACATCCATACATGACCACGGGAAAAACCATAGCCTTGACTAGACGGACCTTGGTTGGCAAAGTAATGTAATGTATAACAGACATACAGCAAAGTACACACATCGATAACTTTTTATGCAAATGTACGCCTCTGTAACTACCCTTTGATTAAGACAGATATTTCTAATAGCCCACCCCCCAAATCCCTATCTCTTAGTCAATATTCCCTCCTGCTCATAGAAGTAACTGCTATTATGACTTCTGTCACCATAGATTTGTTATGTGTCTTCTTGAACTTTATGTAATGGAAATCCTACAGTCTGTCCTTTTGTGTTTCTGGCTTCTTCCACTCAACACAGTCTGTGAGATCCATCCACAGGTAGCTCCCTCCTCTTTCTTTCTTAGAGAGAATAGGAAAGAGGTGGAGTGGTTCCCAAAGTTCCCTTAAACTATCCTTGATTGTTTAATTTTTTTTCCCTTTTTCTGTCCAGTGTAGGTGGTGTCTACTGTTCTTGTTTCCTTCTAGTGTAGTATTAAAAATTCCAGACCTATTTATATTCTGCCCTACATGAGACTAACCTGAGATCTAAAAACACACAGGTTGAAGGTGGGAAGATGGAAAAAGGCATTCCATACAAATGAAAATTTCAAAAAGCAATATTTTTTTGGAGTATGTCTCCTGAGGCAAGGGAAGCAAAAGCAAAAATAAAGAAATGGGACTACATCAATCTAAAAAAAAAAAAAAAGTTGCACAGTGAAAGAAACTATCAACAAAATTAAACAGCAGCCTACTGAATGGGAGAAGATATTTACAAACAGTTTGTCCAATATATATTTAGTATCTAAAATATATAAATAACTCATATAACAAACAATCTGATTGTAAAATGGTCAAAGCGTCAAAGAAAACATACATATGGCCAAGAGGTACATGAAAAGAAACTGAACATCAGTAATCATCAGGGAAATGCAAATAAAAACCACACTGAAATACCACCTCACACCTGTCACATGACTATCATTAAAAAGACAACAAATGACAAGTGTTGGTGAGGATGTGAAGAAAAGGGAACCCTTGTGCACTCCTGGAGAAAGCAAGAGAGTTCCAGAAAAACATCTATTTCTGCTTCATTGACTATGCCAAAGCCTTTGACTGTGTGGATCACAGTAAACTGTGGAAAATTCTGAAAGAGATGGGAATACCAGACAACCTGACCTGCCTCTTGAGAAACCTGTATGCAGGTCAGGAAGCAACAGTCAGAACTCTACATGGAACAACCGACTGGTTCCAAATAGGAAAAGGAGTACGTCAAGGCTGTATATTGTCACCTTGCTTATTTAACTTATATGCAGAGTACATCATGAGGAATGCTGGGCTGGAAGAAGCACAAGCTGGAATCAAGATTGCTGGGAGAAATATCAATAATCTCAGATATGCAGATGACACTACCCTTATGGCAGAAAGTGAAGAAGAACTCAAAAGCCTCTTGATGAAAGTGAAAGAGGAGAGTGAAAAGGTTGGCTTGAAGCTCAACATTCAGAAAACAAAGATCATGGCATCTGGTCCCATCACTTCATGGGAAATAGATGGAAAAACAGTGGAAACAGTGTCAGACTTTATTTTTTTGGGCTCCAAAATCACTGCAGATGCTGATTGCAGCCATGAAATTAAAAGACGCTTACTCCTTGGAAGGAAAGTTATGACCAACCTAGATAGCATATTAAAAAGCAGAGACATTACTTTGCCAACAAAGGTCCGTCTCGTCAAGGCTATGGTCTTTCCCCTGGTCATGTATGGATGTGAGAGTTGGACTGTGAAGAAAGCTGATCGCCGAAGAATTGATGCTTTTGAACTGTGGTGTTGGAGAAGACTCTTGAGAGTCCCTTGTACCGCAAGGAGATCCAACCAGTCCATTCTAAGCGAGATCGATCCTGGGTATTCATTGGAGGGACTGATGCTGAAGCTGAAACTGCAATACTTTGGCCACCTCATGCGGCGAGTTGATTCACTGGAAAAGACTCTGATGCTGGGAAAGGTTGGGGGCAGGAGGAGAAGGGGACGACCGAGAATGAGATGGCTGGATGGCATCACCGACTCGATGGACATGAGTTTGAGTGAACTCCGGGAGTTGGTGATGGACAGGGAGGCCTGGCGTGCTGTGATTCATGGGGTCGCGGAGAGTCGGACACGACTGAGCGACTGAACTGAACTGAACTGTGCACTCCTGTAGGAATATAAATTGGTTCAGTCACCATGGAAAAACACGAAAAATAGAACAATCATGTGATCCAGCAATTTCACTCATGGGTATTTACACGAAGAAAAAAAACACTAACTTGAAAATTTAATTGCACACCACTGTTCACTTAAGCATTATTTGCAAAAGCTAATGTGTGGAAGTAGCTGAGTCAATAACCGATGATAGATTAACGTGATACATATACAGTGGAATATTACTCGGCCATAAAAAAGAGATCTTGCCATTTGAAGCAACATAAATGGAGCTAGAGAGTTTTATGCTTCATGAAATAAGTCAGGCAGAGAAAGACAAATCCCACATTATCTCATTTATATGACGATTCTAAAAAATGAAACATATAAACAAAAAAGAAACTGAAAATGAAACCAGACATATATACAGAGAACAGATAAGTGCCACTAGGGAAGGTCACAGAGGTTGGGTGAAAGGGATGAAGGTGATTAAGAGGTACAAATCTCCAGTTACATAACACAGAGGTCACAGGGATGGAATGTACAGTATAATCAATATGGTCAATAATACTGTAATAACTTTGGGGGTCAGATGGTCACCAGACTTATCATGGTGATCATTCCATCATGTATGTAAATATCAACTCATTATGTAGTACACCTGAAATTAACAGATTTCAATAACGAAGTTACCACTAGCACCAAAAAAAAAAAAAAAATCCTAACCCAGTTAAAATAATCATTTTCCCTTTCCTCTGCCAGTTTAATTGTTGAAGTCAGATTTCTAAAGCTGAGGAAAAGATTCAGGGTTCAACTTTATTATGAAATGCTCCTGTGAGATCATTTGGATTGCTTCCTCAATTTCTAAGAGAGACATCCTGCTTAAAATACCAGCAGCAGATATTTTAGAATGGATAACCAGCAAGGACATACTGTACAGCACAGGGAACTCTGCTCAATATTGTGTGGCAGCCTGGATGAGAGGGGACTTTGAGGGAGAATGGTGGTGATTTAGCTGCTAAGTCGTGTCTGACTCTTGTGACCCCTTGGACTGTAGCCTGCCAGGTTCCGCAGTCCATGGGATTTTCCAGGCAAGAATCCTCGACTGGGTTGTCATTTCCTTCTCCAGGGAATCTTCCTGACCCAGGGATTGAACCTGTGTCTCCTGTGTTGCAGAGGCATTCTTTACCGACTGAGCCACCAAGGAAGCCCTGGTGGGGAGTTTGGGGGAGAATGGATACATGCATATCCTTTGGCTGTGCACCTGAATCTATCACAGCATTCTTAATCAGCTCGATGTCAATATAAATTTAAAAGTTTCAAAACAACAGTAACAGCAAGAATCAGCAACAGGACAGTGCTGCTTCCAAGCACTCCAGGGGCGCCCACCCCTCCAGTCACATCTCTGTATATTAATACTCATGTGCTTTGTATCTGTCCCCTTCTCAAGGGTAAGTTCCATGAAAGCAGGACTCAAGCATTCTTACTCATCTACATAAGCACAGGGCTAGCCCAGGGATTGGTGTGCCCTCTGCACTCAAGAAACATTTTCTGAACGTCTTGACTGAATCATAGCAAACATCTATTCCAGATGAGGGATGAGACACAAACTGGGTTTTTACTTTTGTCCACTTTTAACTGACGTCAGGGCTGGTGGTGGTTAATAAGGAGAGAGACGGGAACCTAGGAGACAGGTCTGATTCCCCAAAGCATGAAAAATGGGAAATGAGAAGCTCGAGAGCAGTCCTCTGGAGATGGGAGCTGTCAGAGTGGGAAACAGTCTGATTTAGACCAGAACAAGTTTGGAAGGGATCTGATGATGTAATGCAGTGGGGATGGCTGGAAGAGACAGAGCAAAGTGTTGGGGCCAGTTGGGAACCCCTCAGCAGACTCCAGTTGCCAACTCCAGCTTCATGTTGGACCTGCCAGAGGAGACTTAAACCATACCAGTGCCCCGGCCCCACCAAGGAGCAGTGGGTTTAGAATGCAGGTGGAGCAGGCATCCATGCGCTTTTGTAAAAAGTATCCCAGGTGATTCTGTCATGCGATGAGGATTGAGAACACCCACTCCAGAGCAAAGTGAGACTGGAGGGCTTCTCTCCAACCTTGACCCCAAAGTGTGTCAAGGCTGATTTCCCTTGTGTGCCCTGAGGGTGTCACACCCTATGCTAAAGACATCTTAGCAATGACAAGGTTGAGGACAGAGCATGGAGGGCCTTGAATGTCAAGGTAAGGAGAGTGGATGCTTTACAGCGATGGGGTGCACCAGGCACAACTCCACGGATTGGGGAACTGGTTCCTGGTAAGTGGCTTCACCAGTGAGTCAGCCTCAACTCTGAAAGCCCAGTATGGATTGCATTATTGGCAAGATCCAAAGAAAGTACTCATTATTTCTGAATGTGAGTTTTCTTCATCTATATCTTGCTAATGCCAGCTTGCATTAGCAACTCACATTTTCCAGGTGAGTGCAACTGGACCTTGCTGGCAGGGCTTAGATTGAGTACAGAGAACAAGCAAATTGATGGGGAAGTTTAAAAAATCTGAGGTTTAGAAAGTGCAAAGTCAACTGCACGGTTCAGCCTGCTTATATGATGACAGAGTATTAGAAAAAGCAAGTGCATCAGGTTAGCAAACATTGTAATTAGTGGTGCTGCCCTACACTGAAATCCAGGGGTTTTTTTGGCACAAAGAGCCAGCTGCAGAAACCAGTTCTCCAGCCATTTCCCATCCTGACCAAACTCTCTCCCAGGCAACCTGCACAGCTCATGTCCAACAAGTCCAGATGAGCCACTTCAATAGGTTGTTTGAATAATGCTCGCTGCTAAGAACAGTAGTCAATATAATTCAGCTGAAGGAGAAAAAAAATCCCTCATATTGGCAAGGGAAAGCTACTCTTACTCATTCCATAAACATGGATGAGATAACAACCGTGTGCCAGGCACTGTGCTAGGTGCCAAAAACTCGGAGGAAAAACTGTGATCCTTGTCTTCATGGAGGAAGAAACAGATGTAGAAATGGAAAAAGTATGTCAGTGTACAAAAGGGCAATGGCAGAGAAATGTGGAGTGTGTCATGAGTGTGGTTGCAATCAGAGAAGGCTTCCTGGAAGATTTGTTGTTCAAGCAGATAAGTGGAGCCAAGGAATGGCTGAGGCCACTCACACTGGCTTGCAAAGCCAATTGCATATATTTCTTTCCAGTTCTGCACTTAATGACCCGATTGGTAACCTGAAATCAGCAATGGTTTGAGTATTCATGCCTCAGAAATCAGCAAGCTCTACAAACCAAGCTTTTTCTCTCCTGGAGAGATGGTGGTTAAATCTTTCCCAACAAACCCCTGGGAAGAACGTAGTCAGGATAGAGGGAAGCACATTTCCGGAAAAGTACACACCATACAGACAAAGGCCTGGAGGCCAGGATAAAAGAAAGCAGAGGGGAATACACGACTTTTTAATTTTTATAGACTATAAAGTGCATAGCTGTAACAGCAGGAGATAAGACAAAAAGGGAGGCAAGGGCTAGGTTATTGAAGGCATCAGAAGCTGTGCAGAGCTTCTACTTTCCCCATTAAGAGGTGGTAGGCGAAGAAGTTTTAAGGTAGGGTATAATAGGCTAGTATTCTGAAAACACCCTACTTACAACCACTGAAGCTTCTCCTTGATAAATATTAACATCTTATACAACATGAATTGAGATTAGGTTGAAGAAAATTTGCTCCTAAATCCACCCTCAAAGCCAAAAACAAAATTTTAAAGCAAAATAAGTTTTAAAAAATACAAAAGTTTTGCTTTAGCATCCATGATATCATAATTTGGTATCATGATAGCTAAATTTGGTTCAAGTAAGTGGTCCTATGGCGGTTTAGCAGTTTAGCTCTACTCAGATGATAAAAACCACACCGTGCAACTTCCCTGGAGGTCCATGGTTGAGAATCCACCTGCCAATGCAGGGGACATGAGTTTGATCCCTGGTGCAGGACGATTCCACATGGCACAGAGCAACTAAGCCTGTGCACTGCAACTACTGAACCCCTGTGCCGTGGAGCCCATGCTCTGCACCAAGAGAAGCCACAGCAATGAGAAGCTTGTGCACCACAACTAGACACCTGCTTGCCACAGCTGGAGAAAAGCCCCAGTGCAGAAATGAATAAGGACATTTTTTAAAAAGGCACAGTGGGTTAAATAGGGAGTTAAACATAAAGAGCTATGAAATATGACTGGAAGATACAAGGAAACTCCATATGGGGCACAAGGGCTGAGGGGGAGTACCCAAGGAAGAACAAACTGGGAGGGGTTCCCTCCTTGGAGAAGCGGGGATTCAGCCCACCATGTAGCAAGGGCATTTGCTGCAGAGCTAGTCTGAGCTGTCTGTCTGGCAATAATTATAATGTGCCTCTCTCTGGGGTGCAGGCTGGGGGAATAGACCAGCAGAACTTGTGGCTGAGGCATGCAGTGGGTGTCCAGGGTTGTCGCGGTCAGTGGGAGGCACTGGTTTTCATAAGGGACAGCAGCAGAAAAGTGATCGCCAGGCCAAGGCTGCAAGGGTGCAGAAGGACGAGGTTCTGGGCCTGAGGCTGGGACAGGCTCTGTCAGGTGACCTCACCCACTGCCCCTGGCCCACCTGGGAGCCACAGGAGACCCACCTCTTCCTGAGAGACCCTCTGGCCTCCTCTGCTGAGGAAGCCTTACACTGTAAGGTCACTTATTTTGTTAATTGTTATTTTACTCTCTCTCAATATGTGTGTGTATATTATACAATATAATTTTACCTATTTTATTGCTCACTTTAAAAGATAAATACTTAAAGGAATCCCATTATTTTTCAGACAGCATGCTGAAGGGTGTGCTTGTGGCTAAGGGGCAATAAGAGGAGGGGACACAGGTCCAGTGTTTCAGGGGGAACTGAAAACTGTGGTTATTCTCTTGGCTGTTTTAGCTCCATGGCCCAAAGAAGCGAGCAGGGCCAGGCTCTTTAGGCAGCCCTAGACTGTGGTGTTGGAGAAGACTCTTGAGAGTCCCTTGGACTGCAAGGAGATCCAATCAATCCATCATAAAGGATATCAGTCCTGGGTGTTCAATGGAAGGACTGATATTGAAGCTGAAACTCCAATATTTTGGCCACCTGATGGGAAGAGCTGACTCATTTGAAAAGACCCTGATGTTGGGAAATTTTGAAGGCAGGAGGAGAAGGGAACGACAGAGGATGAGATGGTTAGATGGCATCACCGACTCAATGGACGTGAGTTTGGGTGGAATCCCGGAGTTGGTGATGGACAGGGAGGCCAGGCGTGCTGGAGTTCATAGGGTTGCAAAGAGTTGGACAGGACTGAGTGACTGAACTGAACTGAGACGTTGAAGAACTGCTTGCCACTCATTCTGGGTGTCACCTTGCAGCCCTCAGCTAAGGCACAGCTCTGAGGAGGCTCAGCTCCACATCCACTGGGCTCATGCCCTGGGCAGCCCCACCCACTCACAGCACTGTCTGAGACGCTCACATTTTCTGCAGTTCCAGACCCCTGGGTCACACCACATGCTCCACTTTCCATCATCTCTCTTTGGGGAAAGAAGAAAACCATGTGCTGTGGCTGCTTAATTTTCTTGATGATGCAAACAAGCTCCTGTCTTGAGAGACCATGGTTAAGAGTCCAGGTCCTGGGATCAGGCATGTCCCAGTCTCAATACTTAGTTATACATTAAGCCTGGAAACCTCAGTTGTCCCATCTCTAAAACGGGGATGAAGAGCACCCATCATGCAGTTGTTAGAGGCATGAGATGAGATCATCTGTATAAAGCACAGTAAATACTTGGTAATAGTCACTGCTATTATGCTGCACAGAGAGCCAAAACTCAAACTCCTGAGAAACGGCCAACCATGCTTTGTCTTCCTCAAAATGCTAAAAACTTAAATGCATTTATACTTATTTTGATTTTGACTATCATCTTTACCCAACTGAAGAAGAAATGGGTTTTGCTGAAAAGTTTTTTTACTATCCTGGATTCACTCCCAGAGTAGAGAATATTCGAGGACTTGCCTAAGATTTTTTTTCCTGGTTTTTAATACAATTGATGGTTTTTTTCATTATCCACTTGAGACGGCATTATAATAAATTAATGTTAAAATATTTAAATTTAGAACAATGAGTTGAAATGCTATCAAGAAGATTTGTCACCTACGATGAGAACTCAGTGCTCCATTTGCTACAGGCCCTTCTCCAGTAAGTCCAGAGCCCTCTGGCTGAGATCGCTACTCAGGACCTCTCTTCCCTTCCCTGTCCCCCGATTCCATGCGGACATCTGTTCTTGGGTTCATTGAGGGTTTGATCCACTGACTCTCTTTGGACCTCAAACACCTGTATTCGACTGGGTGCTCTTTAATATCATCTGCTTAGATGCCAATTAACACGAGGAAGGGCAAAATTTACTTGTTTCACCAAGTGCTCAAGATAACACAACATGTACTTCAGAAAAGTGAAATGACTAAGAGCACTATGTCCAAATAGGAGAATAGAGCTTCAAGAGGGGATCCCACCAAATCTTTGAGGCTGTAGGTATGGCTGTTAAAGGCCCACACTCTGGAGCCCAGCTTCTTGGGTTCAGATACTAGCCTTGCCACTCGCTGGCCTTGAGAACTCCGGCAGGCTGCTATACCTTTCTGAGCCTCGATTACCTTATCTCAAAAATGGAGATGATATCAACACCTCCCTCGCAGGGGTGCCCTAAGGATTTCATGAGTTAATAAACATAAAGGGCTTCAAACACCTAGCACAGGGTAAGGCTATGGAAGTATTTGTTGTTACCACCTGGTCTTTGAAAAATACATAAGAAAAAGTATAATAACAAGTTCTTCCAATCTATTAAGCACCTGCCAGCATTCCAGAAGACCCTTATTTGTAAGATCTTTTTCCTTGGCTTGGACTTGTCTCCCTTTGCCAATCTTATTGAAAAGAATAATGCCCTACTTTGAAGTAGAAAGCCCTGAGGAAGTCACTTTGAGAGGAAACTTCTCAGGAGATTCCCAAATAATCTGCTGGGGCAAAAAGAACAGTATCTTAATCGGCTTAAAAGCAAGCCAGCTTTGAACTCTTGCACTGCATTCCACGTCAGGACAGCAGCCTGGTCATGTGCTGTTCCATGATCTGAAGCTGGTCCCCGGGTTGCTTACTGGGCGAAAGAGGATCCAGCCAAGCACTAGTGTTTTGTGCACCACTTAAAAGTATATATATTCAACTTCAACACAAAATCTACTTAAAACAAATACCTAACAGAAACATCCCTCCAGATCACCCGACAACGTCTGAATTTGTTTTCCCCTTTCTTCGTGGATATTTGACCATTTCTTTGCAAAGAGTTCTGATCTTGTTGGACCTATGCTGTGGTCTGAGAATAGGTAGCCTCTAAACAGAGCCCCAAAAACATCAGATAAGGAGTTTTTAGTATAAATATGTTCCAGGTAGTCCTGGGGACATATTTATACTAAAAAAATGTTTATTTACACGAAATTCTGATTTAACTGGGTGTTCTATATTGTCTGCTAAATTCAAATTTTGAGTCTAGGTAGTTTATTTTTAAAATCTGACAATACAAAGCACTGACAAAGATCCAGATCAATTGGAAGTCTCATATGCTGGTGGTAGAAATAGCAAAATGGTATAGTCATTTTGGAAAAACATTTGGCACCTTCTTAAAAGTTAACATACACCCACCATATGACACTACCTACAACATCATCTACCAAGAGATTTGGAAACGTTTAGATTGGATACTCTGATGCTAAAGTAAAAAATAAGTGCATGTACACACACACACAGGCACGCACACACACACACACACACGCGCACGCGCACACACACACACACACACACACACTATACTGTAGATGATAAACATGTTTGTCACAGAGCCTAGCATTAGGAATTTCAAAACTGTTTGTATACTTAGAGGAAAAACTAAGTAAATATATTGCAAATAATTACAGCTAATTTCTCAGTTTTCAAAAAAAATTACAAATAAAGAAAAGAAGAAGGTTGCAATGAATCTTCAGGTGGCAGATTGGAGTCAGAAGTATCAATATTACTAAGGAACAAGATGGCGGAGGAGTAGGAGGGCGAGACCACTCTCTCCCCCACAAATTCATCAAAAGAACATTTGAATGCGGAGTAAAGTCCACAAAACAACTTCTGAATGCTGGCAGAGGACATCAGGCACCCAGAAAAGCAGCCCATTGTCTTCGAAAGGAGGTAGGAAAAAACAGAAAAGATAAAAAGAGAGACAAAAGAGGTAAGGACGGAGCTCCGTCCCGGGAAGGGAGGCTTTAAAAAGAGAGAAGTTTCCAAACACCAGGAAACACTCTCACTGGCTAGTCTGTGGCGAGCCTTGGAACCTCAGAGGGCCACATAACCGGGAGGAAAAAGAAAGAAATAATTAAAACCCACAGATTACCCGCCAAATGGTAACTCCCAGGGGAGAAGCAGCGCAGATGCCTGCATACGCCATTAGCAAGCGGGGGCTGGGCAGGGAGGAGCCGGCTGAACTGCTTAGAGAGAGGACTGGGATTGAATGCTGCAAGAACAATCTGAGAGAACTAACTGGGGATAGCAAAGCAGACTGGGATAGCTTCCCCACGAAAAGGCGGAAAGCTCTAACCTAAGACTCCGCCAGCCCCGCTCACAGAACAAAGGGCTGAGCAGAATGAGCTGGCTGAGGTCGGCCCATCTCCCATCCCCCACTGAGACAGGCAGGGAGCCAGCCAGAGCCGGAGGGGACAACCGCGGCCCCAGAAAGGAATCCGATACAAACTGCAGGCAGGCTTGTTGCTAATCAAGACTTCTTGGGCTTGGGCCGGTTGATATCCGCCTGAGAAGGTGCACAGGTTGTACACCCAGAAAACAGAGTGGCAAGGACTGGGGAGGCGATAAGTCTCAGCAACCACGCTCGCCAAACACCTGGTCACCTGAGCTGCTCAGACCGGGGAAGGCACAAAATGCAGACTCAACCCAACCAAGTCTGAGCCTTTGTGGAGTACCCAAGTACCTGAACCTGAGCGGCTTAGACCTGGGATGTGCATGCAACCCAGCCCAGGCCTCAGACAGTTCCCACCAGAGCAACATAGAGCCTGTGCAGTGTAGACTGGGACAGCACATGCGCCATGAGCGGGGGTAAGCCCAGTGTGGCCGAGACGCTGTGATCACTCCCCACGGATGCCAGAGATATTTGTCTGCAGCGTTCCTCCCTTCCCAGAACAGGACTGAACAACTGAGCCTTAAAAAGTGTCCTCCCGCCCCCTAGTATCAGGGCGGAAGTTAGACACTGAAGAGACCAGCAAACAGAAGCTAAAAGACAGGGAACCACGTTGGAAATGACAGATAGAGAAGTCTAGAGACTACTCTAAGAATAAGACCAAAAACCAGAGGCAAGAGGCTTAAGCCTGAATCCTGAGAACACCAGAGAACTCCTGACTCCAGGGAACATTATTCGATAGGAGCTCATCAAACACCTCCATACCTACACTACAACCAAGCACCACCCAAGGGTCAACAAGTTCCAGAGCAAGACATACCACGCAAATTCTCCAGCAACACAGCAACATAGCCCTGAGTTTCAATATACAGGCTGCCCAAAGTCACTCCAAACCCACTGACATCTCATAACTCATTACTGGACACTACATTGCACTCCAGAGAGAAGAAATCCAGCTCCACCAACCAGAACACCGACACAAGCTTCCCTAACCAGGGAACCTTGACAAGTCACCCGTCCAACCCCACACACAGCGAGGAAACTAGATAATAAAGAGAACTCCACAAACACCCAGAAGCGGGAAAGGCCACCCCAAACACAGCAACATAAGCAAGATGAAGAGGCAGAGAAATACCCAGCAAGTAAAGGAACAGGATAAATGCCCACCAACACAAACAAAAGAAGAAGAGATAGGGAATCTACCTGATAAAGAATTTTGAATTTTGATGGTGAAAATGATTCAAAATCTTGAAAACAAAATGAAGTAATAGATAAATAACCTGGAGAATAGGATTGAGAAGATGGAAGAAAGGTTTAATAAGGACTTAGAGGAAATAAAAAAGAGTCAATATACAATGAATAATGCAATAGATGAGATCAGAAACACTCTGGAGGGAACAAACGGTAGAATAACAGAGGCAGAAGATAGGATAAGCGAGCTAGAAGGTAGAATTGTAGAAATAAATGAAACAGAGAGGAAAAAAGAATTAAAAGAAATGAGGACAATATTAGAGACCTCTGGGACAATGTTAAATGCTCCAACATTCGAATCATAGGAGTCCCAGAAGAAGACAAAAAGAAAGACCATGAGAGAACACTTGAGGAGATAATAGTCGAAAATTTCCCTAAAATGGGGAAAGAAATAATCACCCAAGTCCAAGAAACCCAGAGAGTCCCTAACAGGATAAACCCAAGGTGAAATACTCCAAGACACATATTAATCAAATTAACAAAGATCAAACACAAAGAACAAATATTAAAAGCAGCAAGGGAAAAGCAACAAATAACACACAAGGGGATTCCCATAAGGATAACAGCTGATCTTTCAACAGAATCTCTTCAGGCCAGGAGGGAATGGCAAGACATACTTAAAGTGATGAAAGAAAATAACCTACAGCCCAGATTACTGTACCCAGCAAGGATCTCATTCAAATATGAAGGAGAAATCAAAAGCTTTACAGACAAGCAAAAGCTGCAAACCAGCTCTTCAACAAATACTAAAGGATCTTCTCTAGACAGGAAACACAGAAAGGGTGTATAAACTCGAACCCAAAGCAATAAAGAAAATGGCTGAGTAATACTCCACTGTGTATATGTACCAAAGCTTTCTTATCCATTTGTCTGCAGATGGACATCTAGGTTGCTTCCAAGTCCTGGCTATTATAAACAGTGCTGCAATGAACATTGGAGTACATGTGTCTCTTTCAATTCTGGTTTCCTCGGTGTGTATGCACTGGAGTGCGATTGCTGCATGTTACAGGATGCTCGGGGCTGGTATGCGGGGATGACCCAGAGGGAGGATAAGTGGAGGAGGGAGGTGGGAGGGGGGTTCGGGAGGGGGAACTCATGTACACCCGGGGCGGATCCATGTCAATGTATGGCAAAACCAACCAATATAATATTGTAAAATTAAAAAAAAAAAAAAGAAAATGGCAATGGGATCATACTTATCAATAATTACCTTAAACGTAAATGGGTTGAATGCCCCAACCAAAAGACAAAGGCTGGCTGAATGGATACAAAAACAAGAACCCCATATATGTTGTCTACATGAGACCCACCTCAAAACGAGGGACACATACAGACTGAAAGTGAAGGGCTGGAAAATGATATTCCACACAAATAGAGACCAAAAGAAAGCAGGGGTAGCAATACTCATATCAGATAAAATAGACTTTAAAACAAAGGCTGTGAAAAGAGACAAAGAAGGAAACTACATAATGATCAAAGGATCAATCCAAGAAGAAGATATAACAATTATAAATATTTATGCACCCAACATAGGAGCACCTCAATATGTAAGACAATTACTAATAAGTATGAAAGGGGAAATTAACAACAATGTAATAATAGTGGGAGACTTTAATACCCCACTTACATCTATGGATTGATCAACTAAACAGAAAATTAAGAAGGAAACACAAACTTTAAATGATACAATAGATCAGTTAGACCTAATAGATATCTATAGGACATTTCACCCCAAAACAGTGAATTTCACCTTTTTCTCAAGCGCACACGGAACCTTTTCCAGGATAGATCATATCCTGGGCCATAAATCTAGCCTTGGTAAATTCAAAAAATTGAAATCATTCCATGCATCATTTCTGAGCACAATGCAGTAAGATTAGATCTCAATTACAGGAGAAAAACCATTAAAAATGCCAACATATGGAGACTGAACAACACGCTGCTAAATAATGAACAAATCATAGAAGAAATCAAAAGAGAAATCAAAATATGCATAGAAATGAATGAAAATGAAAACACAACTACCCAAAACCTCTGGAACACTGTAAAAGCAGTGCTAAGGGGGAAGTTCATAGCAATACAGGCACACCTCAGGAAACAAGAAAAAAGTCAACTAAATAAACTAATTCTACATCTAAAGAAACTAGAAAAGGAAGAAATGAAGAACGCCATGGTTAGTAGAAGGAGAGAAATCGTAAAAATTAGGGCAGAGATAAATGCAAAAGAAACAAAAGAGATCCAAGCAAAAATCAACAACGCCAAAAGCTGGTTCTTTGAGAAAGTAAATAAAATTGACAAATCATTAGCCAGACTCATCAAGAAACAAAGGGAGAAGAACCAAATCAATAAAATTAGAAATGAAAATGGAGAGATCACAACCGACAACACAGAAATACAAAGGATTGTTAGAGAATACTATCATCAATTATATGGCAATAAAATGAATAACCTGGAAGAAATGGACAAATTCCTAGAAAAGTACACCTTGCCAAAACTGAACCAGGAAGAAATAGAAAATCTGAACAGACCCATCACAAGCACGGAACTAGAGGATGTACTCAGAAATCTTCTAGCAAACAAAAGCCCAGGTCCAGACGGCTTCACAGCTGAATTCTACCAACAATTTAGAGAAGAGCTACTCAAACTCTTCCAGAAATTTGCTGAGGAAGGGAAACTCCCAAACTTATCCTATGAGACCACCATCACCCTAATCCCCAAACCTGGTAAAGATCCCACAAAAAAAGAAAACTACAGGCCAATATCACTGATGAACATAGATGCAAAAATCCTTAACAAAATTCTAGCAATCAGAATCCAACAACACATTAAGAAGATCATACATCATGACCAAGTGGGCTTTATCCCAGGAATGCAAGGATTCTTCAATATCCGCAAATCAATCAATGTAATACACCACATTAACAAACTGAAAAATAAAAATTATATGATTATCCCAATAAATGCAGAGAAAGCCTTCGACAAAATTCAACATCCATTTATGATAAAAACCCTCCAGAAAGTGGGAATAGAAGGGACATATCTCAACATAATAAAAGCTATATATGACAAACCCACAGCAAGCATTATCTTCAATGGTGAAAAACTGAAAGCATTTCCCCTAAAGTCAGGAACAAGACAAGGGTGCCCACTCTCACCACTACTATTCAACATAGTTCTGGAAGTTTTGGCTACAGCAATCAGAGCAGAAAAAGACATAAAATGAATACAAATTGGAAAATAAGAAGTAAAATTTCACTGTTCGCTGGTGACATGATCCTCTACACAGAAAACCCTAAAGACTCAACCAGAAAACTACTAGAGCTAATCAATGAATTCAGTAAAGTTGAAGGATATAAAATCAACACACAGAAATCCCTTGCATTCCTATACACTAATAATGAGAAAATAGAAAAAGAAATTAAGGAATTTATTCCATTCACTGTTGCAACGTAAAGAATTAAATACTTAGGAATATATCTACCTAAGGAAACAAAAGACTTGTACATAAAAAACTATAAAACACTAGTGAAAGTAATCACAAGGACACTAATAGATGGAGAAATATACCGTGTTCATGGATTGGAAGAATAAATATTGTGAAAATGAGTATATTACCGAATTTAATTAATACATTCAATGCAACCCCTATCAAGCTACCAATGGTATTTTTCACAGAACTAGAACAAATAATCTCACAATTTGTATGGAAATACAAAAAACCTCGAATAGCCAAAGCAATCTTGAGGAAGAAAAATGGAACTGGGGGAAACAACCTGCCGGACCTCAGGCTCTACTACAAAGCCACAGTCTTCAAGAGAGTATGGGACTGGCATAAAGACAGAAATATAGATCAATGGAACAAAATAGAAAGCCCAGAGATAAATCCGCGCACCTATGGACACCTTATCTTTGACAAAGGAGGCAAGAATATAAAATGGAGAAAAGACAGTCTCTTTAACAACTGGTGCTGTGAAAACTGGCCAGCCACTTGTAAAAGAATGAAACTAGAACACTTCCTAACACCATACACCAAAATAAACTCAAAATGGACTAGAGATCTAAATGTAAGACCAGAAACTATAAAACTCCTAGAGGAGAATGTAGGCAAAACACTCTCTGACATAAATCACAGCAGGATCCTCCAAGACCCACCTCCCAGAATATTGGAAATAAAAGCAAAAATAAACAAATGGGACCTAATTAAAATCAAAAGCTTCTGCACAGCAAAGGAAACTATAAGCAAGGTGAAAAGACAGCCTTCAGAATGGGAGAAATTAATAGCAAATGAAGCAACTGACAAAGGATTAATCTCCAAAATATACAAGCAGCTCCTGCAGCTCAATTCCAGAAAAATAAATGACCCAATCAAACAATGGGCCAAAGAACTAAACAGACATTTCTCCAAAAAAGACATAAAGATGGCTAACAAACACATAAAAAAATGCTCAACATCCCTCATAATCAGAGAAATGCAAATCAAAACCACAATGAGATACCATTTCACACCAGTCAGAATGGCTGCTATCCAAAAGTCTACATGCAGTAAATGCTGGAGAGGGTGTGGAGAGAAGGGAACCCTCTTACACTGTTGGTGGGAATGCAAACTAGTACAGCCACTATGGAGAACAGTGTGGAGATTCCTCAAAAAACTGGAAACAGAACTGCCATATGGTCCAGCAATCGCACTCCTGGGCATTCACACTGAGGAAACCAGAATTGAAAGAGACACATGTACTCCAATGTTCATTGCAGCACTGTTTATAATAGCCAGGACATGGAAGCAACCTAGACGTCCATCTGCAGACGAATGGATAAGAAAGCTTTGGTACATATACACAATGGAGTTTTACTCAGCCATTAAAAAGAATGCATTTGAACCAGTTCTAATGAGGTGGATGAAGCTAGAGCCTATTATACAGAGTGAAGTAAGCCAAGAAAAACACCAATACAATATACTAACGCATATATATGGAATTTAGAACGATGCAAATGATAACCCTGTATACGAGACAGCAAAAGAGACACAGATATATAAAACAGTCTTTGGGACTCTGTGGGAGAGGGTGAGGGTGGGATGGTTTGGGAGAATGGCATTGAAACATGTATATTATCATATGTGAAACGAATCGCCAGTTCAGGGTCGATGCATGTTACAGGATGCTTGGGGCTGGTATGCGGGGATGACCCAGAGGGAGGATAAGGGGAGGAGGGAGGTGGGAGGGGGGTTCGGGAGGGGGAACTCATGTACACCCAGGGCAGATTCATGTCAATGTATGGCAAAACCAACCAATATAATATTGTAAAATAATTAGCCTCCAATAAAAATTAAAAAAAAGAAGTATCAATATTGACTTACCTCTTAAAAAGATACACATACACAGACAAATAGATACAGAAACAAAAATAAAGGTGTGTATATGCATGAACTAGTATACATATATGTATAGATTACCTAATTCTCTCTCCTGAGACAGACCAGAAGCTAATTAGTACACCTACTGCCCATATGTTGGTTTCTAACACCATTCTCCAGGGACAGGAACCAAGGCTCCTTGGAGAACTGGTGGAATCTAGGGTTGGAGCAATAGATAAATTAATAAAGATGAGCCTGGAGTATTCTGTGGTGCCAGAAAGTAAGTGCTATTGTTGTTGTTTAGTCGCTCAGTCATATCCGACTCGTTGGGACCCCATGGACTATAGCCCGCCAGTCTCCTTTATCCAGGGTATTTCCCAGGTAAGAATACTGGAATGGGTTGCCATTTCCTTCTCTAGGGGATCTTCCCCAACCCAGGGATCTAACCCATATCTCCTGCATCGGCAGGCGGATTCTTTACCACTCAGCCACCAGGGAAGCAAAGAAGTACTAATAGTTATATTAAAAGATGGAGGTACATCAAACCTGAAAGTTTTCAAGAACCAAAGATGGAACCATGTGACAAATAAAGTAAATGATATGACGGATTATAACCAAAAGAATCAGATAAATGTCCAACAATCCATACTGCTATAAATAATAACTGAAAAAATAAGTGAGGGAGAGTAGACAAGACGTCATTAAGAGAACTCCATTCAACAAACGTAAAAAGAAAGAGGGAAGCACAGAGTCACTATTGGTCCACCGCTGTAATTACTGCCAAAAGCAAGGCCCACTGAAAGATATTAAAATCAGGAGGCAAATGGAAAAGAATGAAATAATGCCATTTGCAGCAACATGCATGGACTTAAGAGATTATCACACGAGGTGGAGTAAGGCAGACACAGGGAAGGACATATATTAATATCATATGATATCACTTATATGTGGAAACTAGAATATCATGCAAATGAATTTATTTACAAAACAAAAACAGGCTCACAGATATAGAAAACAAACTTATGGTTACCAAAGGGGAAAGTGGGGTGGTGTGAGAGGGATAAATTAGGAGTTTGGGATTGGCAAATGCCAGCTACTGTGTATAAAATAGATAAATAAGGTCCTCCTGGGAACAGGGAAGTATATTTAATATCTTCTAATAAACTACAATGGAAAAGAAAAAGTCAGGGGGCAAGAGTTTAAGCACAAACAGGACATTTGCATGGTCTCAAAGTGTCTGTCCTCAAATGTTTAACAACTGCAAGAGGAAAAAGAGTGGGTTTATGATGGAGAATCCTGACAAATACCACCTTTGCCAAGTGATCAACGTTAACATCACCAGTAACACATATCAAAATCATGGGCTCCTGATATGATGCATGGAACAGGGCACCTTTCTGTTGTATCCCTCCCCAAACCATATAACCTCGATCTCATCACAAGGAAACATCACACAGACCTCAATGGAGGGACTTCTATAAAATAACTGATGAGAGCTCTTCAAAAGCATCAAGTCCATTAAAGAGGATGGGGGAAGGCTAAATGAAATGTGGAATGCTGGAATAGAAAAAAAAGAACAGTAGTAGTGAAGTCCAAATAAACTGTAAATTTCATACATTGTACTAAGGTTGATTTTCTAGCTTACATAATATTCAATAGTTTTTAGATGTTAACATAGGAGGGAGTAGGTAAAACATACACAACAACTCTCTATTTTTGCAACTTTTCTCAGTCTAACATTACCTAAAAATAATATAACCCCCAAACCATAAAGACCTCATTTCTCCCACACAATACCTTATGTTAACAACAGAAAAAATGTATTAAAGAGACAATTTTGCTGCAAGAACAGGCTACCACATTTTAGATTACTAAATCATTTCCTAAATCCTCTTTTCACCTTTAAATTGGGTCAGGAATCCTGGAGTCTTTTCCCTCTCTCCTTCCTTCTTCAAATTTCTAAATTAGGATATTCCACTGACTACATTCAGCTGGTGCTGCTCCCACACAGTTCCATATCCCGCCGAGAGGCAAGGCCCAAGTTGGGGGGCTGTGCCATTTCTCTGCCTCCACTGCTGGTCAGCAGAAAGTGGGTTCCTCCAGAGGTGCTACATCTATTAGGATGTCTGCAGACTCTTCTAGAAATTTTGTGGAGAAAAGCAATGCAGAGGAATCTCACCCAGAGCAAGATTTGTGAGGCTTCATGTTAAGGACCCCTAGTTGTCTCATTTTTTGAGGAAAATCACTCCCATCTCTGAATGTATAAATAAACTGTTAGTGGTTAACAAAGTTAAAGTCATCTGCTGCCATGTGATCAAGCTGCCAAACTGCAGCATTTCATAATGCTGTCTACATCTTCTATCTTCCCACAAGGCAGAGTTAAAAAATATTTTTTTAATCTGAAGGCAGATATTTTACCTCATTAAGGTGATGGTGTTAGCTGTTGTATGAGGTGACTGTCCTTGACTTTTCAGTTAGTGCCCAAGGGAAACATCAATTTTTGATTAATATAAAATGTTTGCAGATTAATGACAAGAATAAATGGAAGTGATAACTACTCTAAAAAATTAGTCAGGGGAGGAACAGGCTACTTACCGAAAAAAGAGGGATTGGATTTGGGAGAGAACTCACGAACCACAAAAACCAGGTGCTCAGACAGACACCATCTAGGTGGGAATACTTTTTTTAATTTAATTATTTTAATTGGAGGCTAATTACTTTACATTATTGTATTGGTTTTGCCATACATTGACATGAATCTGTCCCAGGTGTACATATGTTCCCCATCTTGAACCCCCCCTCCTACCTCCCTCCCCATCCCATCCCTCTGGTTCATCCCAGTACACCAGCCCCGAGCATCCTGTATCATGCATCAAACCTGGACTGGCGATTCATTTCACATACAATAATATACATGTTTACTTTTAATAGACTCAAGACACTTTGGAAATGTTTATCTTTGAGGCTCAGGGATTCCTGAGACTTCGGGTTGAGAGAATTAGCACCACTGTCCCTTTCTCTCGGCCTTAAGTCAGCTTCTTACAGCATCTGGGCAACCTTCAACCTGGCTAGTCAGCTCTGAACGCCTCTGCCCAACAGCTCAATGCAGAGGCTAAGTCTAAAACCAGTAGCTGTCTGAAATTTTGCCCCAGGGGATGACAGACAGCTTGTAATTGTGGATCTGAATCCAAATGAGAACCCTCTCCTGACAGTAAACCACTAGTCACAAAGGCTTTGGATGACTCATATCTGGATATAAGATCAGCTACCTGGTACCTGCCTGTGATTGTCCAGCAAGCCTCTTAGTATCCCCACCTCTCACGACAGGAGGAAAATGTACACCCAAGCCCTCCAGGCCTGACGGCAGGGCTGTATACCTCAACTCACTTCACACCCACCATGACCCCAAGAAGTGGCTTCCTGTCCAGGGCCTTGTGCTTCTCCTAATGGGCACCTGGCCATCTCCATGGCCAGCGAGTGGGTAGTGGAGGTGGGGGTGGGGGCTGGGCTGGGCTTCCAGGTTGCCATCACGTGGGGTCTTGAGTAGCTACATCTCGATGCCTCTCTTCAGGCAGCTAAGGGAAGTCTTGCCCAAACTTCAGTGTGTTAGATCTCTGTTGCTACAAGTCACCACAAACTTGGGGCATCAGCAATGCCCATTTATCACGTCTCAGTTTCTGTGGGTCAAGAGTCTAGGCACGGTTTGGTTGGATCTTCTGCTCAGGGTCCAGAGGATACAACCAGGCCGTGAGTTGGGCTGGGTTCTCATCTGGGGACTTGACTGGAGAAAACCTGCTTCTGAGTTTACTGGAGTTGCTAGCAGCACTAACTCTGGTGACTGTAGCAGTCAGGGCTCTGGGCTTTTGCTGAGAGCCACGCTCAGCTCCTAGAGGTCACACACTGCCCTGCCAAGCGGTCATCTCACAACGTGGTGGCTTACTATTTCGAAGTCACACAGAGAGTCTCTTTCTCCAGTCTTCTAAGTTACCTAAGTTACCTGCTAACATCTATCACTTTCGCACAGACTGTAACCCAGCCAAGGGAGTGACATCATAGCCTCTAACATCTTCCATTGGTTGGAAGCAAGACACAGGTGCCACCTGCACTGAAAGGGAAGGGATATACAATGGTGTGATCTGGGGTTGCTGTAGTTTATGTCTCCCACACTCAGACACTTCCTTTCATATTTGGTTCAGATTTTAGTATTTGATTTCCTTTCTGGTCCATCTTGCAGAGTCTGAACTTGGCCTAGATTTCTGTTGCTGCTGCTGCTGCTGCTAAGTCACTTCAGTCGTGTCCGACTCTGTGTGACCCCATAGATGGAAGCCCACCAGGCTCCCCCTTCCCTGGGATTCTCCAGGCAAGAACACTGGAGTGGGTTGCCATTTCCTTCTCCAATGTGTGAAAGTGAAAAGTGAAAGTAAAGTCGCTCAGTCGTGTCTGACCCTTAGCGACCCCACGGACTGCAGCCTACCAGGCTCCTCCATCCATGGGATTTTCTAGGCAAGAGTACTGGAGTGGCTTGCCATTGCCTTCTCCGAGATTTCTGTTACTGATCCCTAATTGCTTATCCCATACACTCTCTCCTTCCAGATGCTCTTATATGATGTAACTGAACATGTTGGTGGCAACCAGCTTTCATGAATGAATGCCATCTACAGTCTAAGGACGCCAACTGAGAAAGGGTAAGAGTGAGAAACCGATCGTCCAAGGTCACACAGATTGCAACATAGGTGAAACGTGACCTGGCTCCACTTTGATTCCAAATCCAATCAATGCCTATTAGGATAGCGATAATAATTCCACACAACCAGGATCAATAGCAAAATAATGCATTAAATTACAATTAGTAAATTCAACAGTACTACGGAAATATCAACTACGATTTTCATTTGCTGAGTTGCCATATAATCCACCAGTTTTACTCCTGGGCAAAAGGAGGACCAAAATATAATTGAGAAAAATACGCGAGCCACTTTGTTAATAGTAGCAGTATTCCCAATACACAAGAAATAGAAAAAAGTAAATTTAACAACAAAAGACGGATGCCTAAAGATGTGGCATGTATATACAATGGAATATACATGATGTCGATTAATAGGATTTGGAGAAAAATGGATGAATATTAATTAAAACAAAGAGTGAAGTCAGAAAACTAAACATCATATGATGCCATGAATATCTGGGAGGCAAAAGTGAGAAAAATGTGTCAGCAATAAGGCCACCAGCACTCCCCATTTGTATTATTTCAAATCTCTTTAGGAAATTACAATCTCCACACCAAGGCAGGCCTTGAACCATGAAACAACACTAGTGCACCAGGGGTGGGGGACAGATTGGGCTGGAAGAGCTTTGAAAAGTCCCCTGGTCTTCAGCTCTCCCCCTGGGTGTTTCCCACCTCCAGCCTCCGTCTTTAGAGTCACCTTACCTTTGGACCACAGCACCTTCAGACCAGCAGAAAAGAGGGGTGGGGATTGCTTGCTGAAGTGGAGGATACTGGGAAAAGAAGGGAGAAGACACAGACCCTAGGCAGTTTGTTCTGGCCCTTTACACTCTCATTTACAGCCATGGAAGGCAACTTTCACAAAGGTTCTCGTTCCCCAAGAGACACGTGTACCCCAATGTTCATCATAGCGCTATTCACAATAGCCAGCACATGGAAGCAACCTAGATGTCCATCGGCAGATGAAAAGATAAGAAAGCTGTGGTACATATACACAATGGAATATTACTCAGCTATTAAAAGGAAAGCATTTGAATCAGTTCTAATGAGGTGGATGAAACTGGAGCCTATTACACAGAGATTTGAGAGAATAGAATTGAAACGTGTGTATCACCATATGTGAACTAGATCGCCAGTCCAGGTTCAATGCATGAGACAGGGTGCTTAGGGCCGGTGCACTGGGACAACACTGACGGATGGGATGGGGAGGGAGGTGGGAGGGGGTTCAGGATGGGGGACACATGTACACCCATGGCTGATTCATGTCAATGTATGGCAAAAACCACTACAATATTATAAAGTAATTAGCCTGATTCATGTCAATGTATGGCAACACCAATACAATAACGTAAAGTAATTAGCCTCCAATTAAAATAAATAAATTAAAAAATAAATAACTAAATAAATTTTAAAAAATAACCCACATCTAAGAAATATAAGCACTCTTTAAGAAAATCTGACTGAATGAACTATACTGAAGAAGGCCAAATTAAAGAACCATACAGAATAAGAATTTAAAGTATGTTTATTATACATCTTCAGTGTGATAAGAATTTTTAAAACGTGAAGCTTGAGTAAGTTGTTATAGTAAAAGAATCAAGTACAAATATTGAGCATGAGAAATAATAGTTGCCCCAAATCTGGTCAAAGAATTTTTTGTGTGTCATGTGATTAAAATTTCATATCAAACAAGAAAAAAAAAGAGTCAGACTTGACTGAGAAACTGACACTTTCACTTTCACAATTATAGAATAGATAGCAAATAAGGACCTATTGTGTAGCACACGGAACTCTACTTAATACTCTGTAACACTCTCTATATGGGAAAATAATCTAAAAAAAGAGAGGATATGTGCATATATATATATATATATATATATATATATATATAACTGATTCACATTGTTGTACACCTGAAACTAACACAACATTGTAAATCAATTGTACTCTAATAAAAATAAAAAGATAAAATGCACCTAAAAAAAAAAAGAGAGAGATAATCAAAAAGTGCTGCCACCTTGTAGGTGTTTCTCCAACACAACAATTCAAATCCAGTCTTCTGGGAACTGAATACTCCCAAGGCCTTCGTGGCTGTAAATGACACCTGCTCTCAAAAATGGGCCTTGAGAAGGATACTCAAGGAAAACGACTAAAGGGACAGGTTGTCAGGAAGCCACATTAATCACCCACATTATAAGAGGAAAAGTGTAGAATCACAGGAAATCACCCCACCCAGCATCTTTTTCCTGACAAACGCAAACAAAAGGTCACAGGAGGAACCACCTGCTCCCAGGCAAGGCGTCCATCATCACTGAGTCTGCGCACAGGTATACTTGGGAGGGCGGACAGCCAGGGGAACATTCTAGCCCACTGGGGAGGGTGTAACTGGAATCAGCCACAGTGGGGACAGCATGAGAGGACATAACGCCAAAAGGACCAGACCTAGCATATGATGCCACACTCCTCACGGGGTGTACGCGTGGAGACACCTCCGCTGAAACAGACGTGCATCCTGATGGTCCCTGTCACACTATTTAAAAGAGGCAAAACACGGAGGCACCCATTTTGTCCTGGACATGACTGCATCCAAGAGATGCGATGCCCAGTGACAAACGCATGTTTCCCAGCCATAGATCAGAATGAATCTTTGAGCTACAAGGACGGGTCCAACTAAATGAAGGAATGCACACAGTGGGAGACAAAGACCTCATCACGGGACCATTCATAGGTGAACTTGACTATCTGAAACAGATGGACTTATTTAAAAAGGAGGAACAGACACAGAGTTAGCAAACAGACCTAGTGCTACTGAGGGGACAAAAGAGGAGGCATAAAACAGGAGGATGCGCTTACCCTACACACACTCACATATGTAAACTAGGTCACCAAAGAAAACGTACTTACCATATAGCACAGAGAACTGTGCTCCATGACACTGCGTAATACCCTATCCATGCAAGGCTCTAGAAAAGACCAGATATACCTCCACCTATACTTGAATCATGGGGTCGCAAAGAGTCGGACACGACTGAGCGACTGAACTGAGCTGAACTGAATACCTGAATCAAGGTGTTGTACAAATGCAACAAAGACATCATTGTCCGTCAACTATACTCCAATGTGAACAGACATTATTTAACCACTGTAAAAAATGACTATTCCCCTCAGGCCTGGGGAATCAGACTTGGGTCACATCGCTGGAGCCTGAGCAGCCTCGCCTCCCTCGGCTGGACGCTCCTGGGGCTGAGGACGATGTGCACCCATGATCCTCTCACCTTAGACCTGTCTGTACTCCCTTCTGGAGCAAAGCACAATCTCCAGACCCAGTTTGTCTCCGCAGGATTCAAATAATCCTGGGGCAACCAGAGAATAGAGGACATATTGGGATGGAAAAGCTTTGCAAAGCTGGCTGGTCTGCACTTCTCCCATTGTGGGGGTTCCCACCTCTGGCCTCGGACCTTAGAGTCACCTTACCTCTGGATGGCAGCACCTTCAGAGGAGCAAAGAAAGGGGTGAGGATTGGTCTTAGAGTGGAGATGAACTGGAGAGGCTGAACATTCATGAGGATACTACAAAGAAGACACAACCCACTGGCAGTGTGCTCTGGCACTTATCGTTCACATTTACAACCCAGCAAACAAACTTTCAGGAAGGCTCTCCTTCCCCAAATAGAGGGTTGAAAATCAGGAAGTGCTGCCGCCTTATGCCCATTTCTCACAACAACACCACTCAACCTGGGGCTTCTGGGAAGTGAATACTCAGAAGGCTTAAGGGGTTGTAAGTAACACCTGTCCTCAAGCATGGCACTTGTGCTGGATACCAACCACAAACTCCAGGAGGGACAGGCTTTCGGAAGCGCTTTTCAGCCGGGAAATTTTACTCATTCTAAGTAGAAAAGGAAAAATATAAAATCACAGGGAATCAGGGCAGCCAGAGCCCAACGCTTGTCTCTACACGAATGCCAAGGACATTCCAAGGAGGAATCACCTGCTGCCAGTCAAGGCTGCCTACATCAAACACTCTGCACACATTTCATGTTGGGGAGGAATAAAACAGAGGGATCACTCCTAGCAGACTCTTAGGTGGGAAATTGAAATCAGCCACAGTGGGGAAGAGCATGGGGAGACCTAAAGCCTGAATGACTTGAGGTAGCCTTTGATGTGGCACTCCTCCCCACTATATGTATGCTTGAAGACACCTCTGGTCCAAAAGACAAGTGAACCCCAATGATCCCTGCCGCCCTTTTTAAAAGAGGCAAGCTGTGAGTCAACCATGTCTCCGACAGATGATTGTATCCAGGAGATGCGATGCCCAGTTACAAGTGGATGTAGCTCAGTCATAGGCCAGAATGAAATTAAAGCATCTTCAGCTACAGGGATGGGTCCTACTAAGTGAAGGAAATCAGAGCAAGACAAAGACCGCACAGTATCATTCAGAGGTGAAATCGACCACCTGAAACAGACGGACTCATTTAAAAGGAGGAACAGACACAGAGTTAGCAAACAGACTTAGTGTCAACGGGGGGACAGAAGAGTAGGGATAAAACAGGAGGATGCACTTCCCATGCACACACTCACATATGTAAACTAGGTCAGCTTTCTTTATGGTCCAGCTCTCACACCCATACATGACTACTGGAAAAGCCATAGCTTTGACTAGATGGACCTTTTTGGGCAAAGTAATGTCTCTGCTTTTTATTATGCTGTCTAGGTTAGTCATAAGTGGCAGAGGAAACAAATTACAAGTGTCAATTTTCCCCTGCGTCAGGGTCTTTTCCAATGAGTAAGTTCTTTGCAACAGGTGGCCAAAGTACTAGAGCTTCAGCTTCAGCATCAGTCCTTCCAATGAGTATTCAGGATTGATATCCTTTAGGATTGACTGGTTTGATCTCCTTGTGTCCAAGGGACTCTCAAGAGTCTTCTCCAACACCACAGTAGGAAGGCATCAATTCTTCCATGCTCAGGCTTTTTTATTGTACAGATCTCACATCCACACATGACTACTTGAAAAACCATAGCTTGGCTATACAGATCTTTGTCGGCAAAGTAATATCTCTGCTTTTTAATTCGCTATCCAGCTTTGTCATAGTTTTTCATTCAAGGAGCAAGTGTCTTTTAATTTCAAGTGAAAGAGGACAGTGGAAAGGTTGGCTTAAAACTCAACATTCCCAAAACTAAGATCATGGCATATGATCCCATCACTTTATGGCAAATAGATGGGGAAACAATGGATAGTGAGAGAATTGATTTTGGGGGGCTCCAGACGGTAACCCACTCCGGTATTCTTGCCTGGAGAATCCCATGGACGGAGAAGCCTGGTAGGCTACAGTCCACGGGGTCGCAAAGAGTCGCACACAACTGAGCGACGGAACGGAAAATCACCGCAGATGGTGACTGTAGCCATGAAATGAAAAGACGCTGGCCACTTGGAAGAAAAGCTATGACCAACCCAGACAGCATATTGAAAACCATAGACAGTACTTTGCCAACAAAGGTCTGTCTAGTCAAAGCTATGGTTTTTCCAGTAGTCATGCATGGATGTGAGAGCTGGACCATAAAGAAAGCTGAGCACCTTGGAAAAGACCCTGATGCTGGGAAAGATTGAAGGCAGGAGGAGAAGGGGACGACAGAGCATGAGATGTTTGGATCGCATCACCGCCTCGATGGACATGAGTTCGAGTCATCTCCAGGAGCTGGTGATGGACAGGGAGGCCTGGCATGCTGCAGTCCATGTGGACGCAGAGTTGGATATGACTGAGTGACTGAACTGCCTGAACTGATTCCTGAGTCTGTGCAAATATCCACCTGATACACCATCCAGCAAAGGCCTGACCTTTCTTTAAAAAGTACTATCTCAACAGATACAAAGAAGAGACTAAATATAGGACTGGAGTATGTGATAGATTGAAACAAAGTAATAGCAGATACTCTTTAACAATTTAAGTATATATATAGTGGCTCAGTGGTAAAAGAATCTGCCTGCAATGCAGGAGATGCAGGAGACTCGAGATCAGTCCCTGGGTCAAGAAGATCCCTGGAGAAGGAAATAGCAAAACACTCCAGTATTCCTGCCTAGAGAATCCCATGGACAGAGAAGCTGGTGTGCTACAGTCTGGGCTGCAAAAAGTTGGACACGACTGACACAACTGAGCAGCAGCAGTGTAGTCCAAAAATTAACATATAGCTAAAAATCCAAACATACACCCACATAGTACATACATTGTGGTTTGTCCACCATGTATGAGTATATAAGCACATATAACTATTTTTCTTTTTGAAAGTCGCTCAGTTGTGCCCGACTATTTGCGAACCCATGGACTATACAGTCCATGGAATTCTCCAGGCCAGAATACTGGAGTGGGTAGCCTTTCCCTTCTCCAGGGGATCTTTCCAACCCAGGGATCGAACCCAGGTCTCCCACATCACAGGTGGATTCTTCACCAGCTGAGCCACAAGGGAAGCCCAAGAATACTGGAGTGGGTAGCCTATCCCTTCTCCAGCAGATCTTCCCAACCCAGGAATTGAACTGGGTCTCCTGCAATGCAGGCAGATTCTTTACCAACTGAACTACGAGGGAAACATATAATCTACACACATATATACATACAAATCTGACAGATACTTCATAGACATGTGAACTGTGTTCATCAATATGAATGAGGATTAAACAGTGCGAAGGACAGCACTCCAATAGGATCAACTCTTATGGCTGAGCACTGAAGAATTGATGCTTTTGAACCGTGGTGTTGGAGAAGACTCTTGAGAGTCCCTTGTACAGCAAGGAGATCAAATCAGTCAATCCTAAAGGAAATCAACCCTGAATATTCATTGGAAGGACTGATGCTGAAGTTGAAGCTCCAATACTTTGGCCACTAGATGCAAAGAGCTAACTCACTGGAAAAGACTTTGATACTGGGAACGATTGAAGGCGGGAGGAGAGGGGAAGACAGAGGACGAGATGGTTGGATGGCATCATAAACTCAGTGGACATGAGTCTAATCAAACTCTGGGAAATAGTGAAGGACAGGGAAGCCTGGCACGCTGCAGTCCATGGAGTCTCAAAGAGTCGGACAAGACTGAGTGAATGAACAACAACCAACAGGTAATATTATCTAATCATCAAACCAAGGGTTCCCCTAAATCACCTGCCATGACTCAGCCTCTTCACCTAAAACCGAATATCTTATACAGAATGGTTTCCAAGTATGGTGACTGCTGAGGGGCCCCCATGGGAAGATGTGTGCTTCCCTGGGCTCCCCCATGGTCATGGGCACAGCAGGCCCCCATCCAGAATCTGTCCTGGGACTGCAGCCTTCTCTCAAGTGTTAAGGAAGCCCCCTCCTGAATGAGGATGAGGGGGTCCAGTCACCCCGGAACAGAGGTTCTCATAGAATAAAACTCCACTCCTACTGGGACTCCTGGGGACCCCAGTCCGGGCTGTCAGGCCAAGCCCCCCTCCCCCTCCACTTCCTCAGTGACTCAGTGAGTCAGAGTCTTGGTCTGAGGGCACAGTCTCATGTGGACAGAGGGAGGGGCCCCAGTCCGGCAGAGACTCGAGGTGAGGACAGAGGGTCCTCAAGGGATGCATGTGCAGCCCTCTTGACAGCTGTGGAAGACCACGGGATTGGTGTTGGGATGTGGCATCCAGATGTGACGCCACTGACCCCACTGGGAGGGGAGAATTGAGGGCCTGGGTCACGGAGCTTGTGTTTAGGTCAGCAGAGTGAAGGAGCACAGCTGTGCTAGGAGTCAAGGTAGAACCCTGAGGACATACAGCGCTGGGACCCCAGGACATACAGGTCGTCACTACTTTTAGCCCTGGGAGACACTGGCAGGCTTGTGGGAATGAGTCCCCTCTCCTGCTTGCCTCTCAGGGGTCCTGGCTTGGGGAGATGCTGGCTCTAAGGCGGGCAAAGTTGGCAGCTGAAAGTGGTGCCTAGGTGAGCTGGGAGTCAAGGTGACAAAGAGAAAGAGGGTTGAGGAACCCCTGCGGGATCATCTCAGCTCTGGGAAGCCCTGGGCTTGGAGCCCTGGTATCATGTCCACAGTCTCCTCCCGGGGTCTCAGGGCAGTGAAGGCCTTGATATGACGGTCCTGCTTCGGGTCAACATAGGGACATCCCTGGACCTGCCAGGGCTCAAGATGAGGACCTTGAGGGAGGACACAGGTAACGCCACAGGTCCTGGCACCTGCTGCCAGCCCTGGGAGACCCTGGTGCCGGCATGAGCACAGGGTCGCAGAGACACTGGAGACTTGGTATAAGGGGAGAGGCCTCAGAGGGTGAAGGGGGAGGATCTTAGGTTCTGAAAGCGTCTGGGTGAGGACCCTGAGGGAGGACTGCGGGGACCCTGGCCCTGGGATAGGTTGGGCCCAACATACGTGGTCTCACTTCCTGATATCCGGGTCTCAGCCTGGGGTCCTGAAACAACGGGCAGACTTCCTGACATCCGGGTCTCAGACGGGACTTCGCATATGGAGCCGCAACTCAGGTGGGCCAATTCCCAGGTCCTGTGGTGTGTCAAGTTGAGGACACTGAGGGAGGACTAGGGTACCGTGGACCACAATCAGAGGAGGCCTCAGAGTAGCCCGTCTCTGTTATCAGTCCAGGGTGTCCGTGGGGTACAATAAGCGAAACCGGCATGGTCAGACTTCCTGACATCCGGGTCTTGGAGAGACTCGGGCCCTGGTATAACGGGCCAGGGCTTCAGTTGGGGAGAGGCGAGAATCCCAGGTCCTGACTGGAGGCAAGGTGAGGTGCCTCAGTGAGGACTGAGGGGGTCCCTGCGTGAGGCCCGACAGAACCCCCACAGATCCCCGCCCCTGTAGTTGGACCTGGGACCCCTTGTGGTGAGAAGAGAACACTAAGCCTGTCTGACTTCCTGACATGCGGGTCTCAGAGAGAGCGGGGACTTGGTGTGAGGAGCCGGGCCTCAGGTAGGGAGAGGACAGAGCCCAGGTCCTACCGGGAGTCAAGGTGAGGACACTGAGGGAGGAGTGGAACCCAACCCCGGAACAGAGGGGACCCTGGTAGTCCCCGGGCGGGATGATCATGTGCAGGATTTCCTGACATCGGGGTCTCAGAGAGCCTGGGGACCTGCTGAAAGTGGCGGGGTTTCAACATGGCGGACGGGACAATCGCGGGTTCTGCCTAGAGTCTAGGCTCCATGCGAGGAAGGACTGAGGCTGTTAGACCTCAAGGCAGGGAGGGATCCTTGCTCTTGCGCAGGGAGGGGCAGGGTGGGGGCGGTCTTGGAGGCCCCACAGAGGGGTGAGCAGTTTATTCACCTCTTTCTTTGGGGCCTTAAGGTGAGGTGTTCTTGTGGAGGGGGAGGTTTCAGGTCTACAGAGGCTGGACTCCCTGGACCCCGAGGGAGGACTGAGCAGACGCCCGCCCCTCTGTTCAGTGCTGGGAGGCCAGGTAGGACGTGAGAAGTGAGGACCCAGCATCTCCCCAGCCTAGGGCCCACGGGAGGCCGTAGGCAGGTGCGGACACATATGGGGCCCCTCAGCACTTTCTGTCCAGACTTGGCTCTTGTTCTGAGTTTCCCTGCAGGACCCCAGAAGGGGGAAGGTCCAGGTCATTCCAGTGGAAAAGTGAGCACTACATGTGAGCCCCGATGGGACTACCCACCCCAGATCTGGGGGAACCTCACAGAGTCAACCCCTCCTACCAGCACAGAAGGCCTAGGTCTGTGCCACACTCTACCCCCGAGGTGCCCCCTACATTTGACTCACAGGGTCTCCAGGAACCAGGAGGTGAAGGCGGAGGTCTGAAGTCTGTGTTCTGAGGCCACAGGAGTGCCAGGAGTCAAGGTGAGGTGGGGATCCTGAGTGTGCAAAGGGGCTCCCCATCTCAGAACAGAGGGGACCTCAAAAGGCCCTAATCCCCCCACCTTGTCAGCCCCAGAACCTCGGGCTGTACTGGCTGCACCCTGAATCAGAATTTTTCTTCCTCACTTGACAGGAGACTGACCACCCCGGAGGAGTGCCCCTGTAACGCCCAAGAGCAGCCCTCAAGGAAACCCAGTAAGCAGCCTCAGTCAGAGCCACCCGTGTCGCATTTCAAAACTGAGACCATTTACACTCTCTCTCTTTCCCAGGTCATTGGTCTCCATTCTCCCCCTGCCACAACCACACTGGGCACAAGACCCCATTCATCATGCCTGTGGTCCCGACGAATGAGTTCTACACTCCTGAGGAAGACCTTCAGGGCCAAGTCCAGGCCCAGGGCCCAGCGGAGGTGCAGCTCCTGGGGGCTGAGGCAGAGGATGCCTCAACCCCTCTGGCCTCCTTCCCTCCAGTCTCATCTTCCTCGGCTGCTGTGGATGCGGAGATCTTGTTCAAGCAGGCTCTGAATATGATGATGACTCAACTACTGGAGTTCCTGCTCCTCAAGTATGGCACCAAGGAGCCGATTTTCCAGGCTGAAATGCTGAATACGGTCCTCAGGGATAACCAGGCCCACTTCCCCGTGGTCTTCCGTAAAGCCACGCGGTGCCTGCAGCTGGTCTTTGGCCTGGATTTGAAAGAGGTGGACCCCAGAGAGCACATCTATGCCATGGTCCCCACCCTGGGCCTCACCCTCAATGAGATGCAGAGGGATGGGCAGAGCATGCCAAAGGCTGGCCTCCTGGTGGCGGCCCTGAGCCTGATTCTCCTAGAAGGGGACCGGGTCCCTGAGGAGAAGGTCTGGGGAGCACTTAGCAGGATGGGGGTATTTGCTGGGATAGAGCACGGCATCTATGGGGAGCCCAAGGAGCTGCTGACCCAAGTGTGGGTGCGGGCGGGGTACCTGCAGTACCGGCAGGTGCCTCACAGCCACCCTGCTCGTTACGAGTTCCTGTGGGGTCCCCGGGCCTATGCGGAGACCAGCAAGCAGCAAGTCAAGGACTACCTGCGCAGGGTCAATGGCAGGGGTCCCAGGTTCTTCCCACCCCGGTGTGCAGAGGTGTGAGGCAGGAGGAAGAGGGGCCCTGAGCCTGAGCAGCAGCCAGGCTCCTTTCAGGCCCACATCCAGCAGCTTGTCCTGGGGGTAGGAAGGGAGGCTGAGCCTTCCCTGTGTGTTTGAAGAGGGAGCATTCAGCCTTAGTCGTGACGGCCTGGGCCAGTTGGGGGAACTGGTGTGTAGCACTTTGGCTTCCTGTTCTCTAAATGACATGGAGATCCACTTCTGCTTCCTTTAGAAATGTTTCAAATGTTGTTCCTTTTAATAGGAGGCTTAATGAGCTTCAGTGTCGCACCATGTCAGTAACGTTGATCACAGTGTGTTTGTGCTTACCCAGGTCAAGAACAAGTGTTTTGCTGTTTTGTGATTGTGAACACTCTCATTTTATTTTGTGACTCTGAACAAGATTTTATGGACTTCAAATCTAACTATTTTGGAAATATGATATTACTTAGTAAGAATTAAGAAATAAAATGTATTTGAGGTGAGTCCCTCTATACTTCTTGTCTGTCATTTTATACAGCTAAACTATCTCTGTTCAAATGGATTTTCTCAAGTTATTATTCAAGAAAGTACAAAAAGCCTGATTTGACTTAAAAAGTGCCCCACTCTGGCTCGTTTATCGCAAAGACCTCTGTGGAGCCTGTCCTCTGTGGAAGGCCCTGTGTTAGCAGTGGGGAAACTAGGAGAACCAGGACACCCCCTACCTAGATTGATGATCTAAGAGCTGCAGTCACATGAGGAATGTGAAGAGATATCCCCTAGTTCCACAGAATAGGGAAAAAAGGAGCAGGCTCCAGGAGGAGCACTTGAGTGTCGGTGCCTGAGCCAGGGTCGTTTGGGTCTTTGGGACGCTGGGTTCATTCTGTGGGAGGTGATTGTGATGAGGGTGGATGGTGGCAGCAGCCAGGGTTATACACAGTGTCTTATGGGTGAGAAGAAAATCTGAAGTGGGACATACACGTGAGAAGATCCTCTTCTGTCCTAGTTAGACACCTGTTTATGCTGCTTGATGTATGTACAACAAAATTTTTCAAAATGGGGAGGGGTGAATGGACTTCGGTTTGCTGCACAATCTACTCAGTCTTGGAGAATGTAGTTGAAGATGGCTTGGTAAGCACCCCCAAACTTTTCGTAGGATTTTAATGGAGTGTCTTGAACTTGAATTCATACCTCAGAATTCTCCTTGGAGATGAAAAGTGCTGCACTGTGCATATCCTAGCAGGATTTTATAAAGAAAACTCCCACTGTGCTTGTCCCCTCACTGTCGCTTGTCTGATACCTGCCCCTCATGAGGCTCAGGGCTATGGGGAGCCTAAGGGCACCTGGGCAGGTGCTCAGGCAAGTTCCATTGTGTGGAGGCAGCCCGGACTCCCACTGGGAGACTGTGTCTGGCATCAGGAGGCAGGGACACATCCTCAGCTCGCTGAGACTGTGGGTGGGCATCACTGCAGAGGGAAGGGCAGAAAGAGCACTGGAGGGAGCTGGGGGGACCCTCCCTCACATTCCCAAGAGCCTTGGAAACTAAATCAGATCTTGCATTTGAAAGTGCCAGCAGAGAGGGGTGACTAGAAACAGTTGGAGATTCAAGGCACCTTTGGCTTCCTCAAAAACTCCTCAACACACGACGGGAATTGTCTTCACCCCAAGCTATACCTACCGGCTGCTGCCTGCTGAGCACCGAGTACACTGCATGCAGGGGAGACTCCAGGTCCTTGTTCTCATCTCTTCTCCCTCTGCTTTCTGGAAGCTGTTTGCAGGGAACATGGGATCCTAGGTAAACCTCCAACAGTTTGGGAATAAATACATGATCAATTCACCAACTTAAATACAAAGACAGAAAAAAAAACTTTTCATATAGATAACAAAAGCACATCATTTGGGGAAAAAGCATCCCATTTGTGCTGATATCTGGGGTGGGGTGGAGAGATATTCTGGATGAAGGTGGTGCCACATCCATGGGGCTGAGGTCCCAAGAAGCAGGAAAGGCCCCTGTCTGCCTGACTGATGGAAGCTCTGTCCAGGCGCCGTCCATTCAGGGCCAAGGTGAGGACCTGGGCTCCTTCCAGTGGCACTGATTTCGTGAGTCAGCAGTGAGTGGTTGTGTGGAGTGACATCCTTATTCCCTGCCCAGGAATTGAACCTGGGCAGCCTGGATGAGAGCCAGGAATCTTAGCCAGGAGACTAGCAAGGGCTAGAGGCTAAAGCTATTTTATCATGGATCATTGCTTCCAGTGAAAAATGCATTTATCACAGAGGCAGAAACTGTAAATGCAGGTACAAAGTGTATCGTTAGAAACAACACAACAAGTGGGAGAGCACATAAAGAAATAGTTTAGTTGAGACAGAAACAAGGCAGAGATGCAATCCTGGTGAGAAAGTGTGGATGTCACACCTGGTGAGCAGGAGCACAGTCAAGAGGCGGTAGAGTCATTTATATAAGGCAGTCCTTCTGGATTTTTGTCTTCCTTCAGGCCAATTATCTGGTTTCTTTTCCACACCTGACCTACCCTGGGACACTCCCCTGCAATCATACACACACCCCTCAGCCAAGATGGATCTCGAAGTGAAGGTTTCCGTGAGGATCAAGACTCATTATGCTCTGGCATTATCCCTTGACTTTTGACCCACAAGGAGCCTTTTTTCACATGTCTGGTGTCTCCCTTGTCCCAAAAGTTGGGGGAGTGGAGATATTTTATCTTTTACTCAAACAGGGTTTTGCCCCTCTTTGTCCTTGCCATGACTGTTACTTTAAGTATTTATAACAGACAAACCCGGGCTATTTACGCTGTCTCTATTGTTTTATTCATTTCAGAGAGCAAACAGGAGGCGGATTGTAAGTGCCTCAACTGTAGCAAACTATCCCTTGTCACAGGGAATACTAACATTTGTAAGTATCCAGCCTGAAGCCCACTTCTTTGTGTCCCAAGAAATGCAAACAGGAGGCCAGTTGAAAATGTTTAACTTGGAGTCCATCCATCCATACTCCTCTGCCTTACTGTGTGATGCATAAGTACTTTCATCATAATAGTACTGGTAAATGCTTACTAATTCTGTTCCATATATTCGCTGGGACAAGAAGATGATGTGACTTGCCAAAATAACCATCAGGACACAGAAGCCTTGAGATATATACAGCTTTGTGATTGAGTCCAACACAAATACTTTGAAGTCATACTCCTTGACTTTGGACAGGGCAGAGGGATCCCCCTGCCCATGACTTCAACCTCCAAAGGCTAAGTCTCTGTATCTAACTTGCATTTCATTCCGTTGTTCACTTCCGGTGCCATTTCAGAGCATGATGAACATAGTAATTTTCAGAAGGCAGACATCAAAAGGGAAGACGCTGCAGAGATCAACCTAATAAAGTTGAGGGGTTCAGGCCCCTGTATGCTCCCCACACTGATTCCGTGAGTAGTCTCTCACAACGAGCTGCCCCAGGGAGGCAGCCCCTCCAGTGGAGGGTAACTTTTGCTCTGAGTCCTCATCCACCAACACCGGTGGCCCTGGGCAAATGAGTGGGCTAGTGACAAAGAGGAGATCTGGGTGGCACCACAGCATCCACTATAATCCACCCCTCCCAAAACTGACATACACTCCCTCCATCCGGAGAGTTGGCCTCCTCTGAGGACAGCTCCTTGAGGATTCTGGTTGGTCTCCACTCCTCCTAAAGAAGCTCAGAGAGAAAGACTGGACAAATGCTGGGCCCTCACAGTTGCAGCAGCTGCTGCACCACAACTGACAGTCACTCTCTCTTGCCTGAGATCCGTTCTAAATCCCCTGCACTCTCAGCCAGGACCTCGGCCATTTCCAGTGGCTCCCCTGGTGAGGTAATACAGACTGTGTCCCTCAAGGTTCTGAAGCCCTGGGCCCGATGCCCTTCTCAGACCCTTGCTCTTGGACTTGTCAATTCATCACTGAAATGGAACAGGAAGCCAAGACACCTCACCTGGCTGTTAGAGAAGTTTCCTCTCTGTTCCCCCTGTGCCAGAGTAACCCGCACACTCCTTGGGATCAAGGTCAGCTCTGCCTGTCAGGACGGGAACAGTTCTCTGTGTGTGTGCTGGTCCCCTAGCAGGAGGAGCCCAAAGTGCCCAGATGGGAACCATGGCTCATGGGTCAGTAGGACTGTTGTCGTGTCTCCTGGGGGAACCTTCTTGCTTTGGGAACAGCCTGTCGTGTGTCACCACCAGCAGTAGGGTAACCAGTAGCCACATGAGCCTGGGTATTGTGAACTCAAGTGTGCTTAGTGTGTCCCAGGGCCTGGCCTTCTACTTAACATAATGTGAAGTCAAATGTAAATAGCTAGATGTGGCTAATGTGGACATCCCTGCTGTGGAACTACAGAACTTACTCTTAAGAACCAGAAGCACAACTTCCCTTGTGGGTCACTGGGAGTGGTGGCAGGTGGGGTCATGAGTCACTGGGAGTGGCCTTGCCGGGAGTCATAGATCTTGGAGTGGTTGTAGGTGGGGTCATGGGTCAGTGGAAGTGGTGATCAGTGGGGTCACTCTACCCTCTGGTTCAAGGAAAATGCATCCTACCTCGTGGGGAACTAAGGATGACAGATGTGGAGCATGTCCGGTCCCTGAAGGGTGACACCCCAGTATCACAGGCTCTCATATCCCAGTGTGCACCCCACGTGTGCTCTTTAGAGGCCATTCCACTGTTCCAGAAGACCAGCAGCTTCTGGATGTTGGGGGCTGAGATAGCAACTTTGGATCAAATGGCCGCTTGTCCTCTGAGCCCCTGGTATGCTGTTAGAGGATCTCTTGGTCTTGGACGGCTTGGTGAAATATCCTGTGTCAGTCAGTTCTGCTTTCTGTGAGCCCTCAAATAGTGGTGCCAGACAAGGTGCTGCAAGCAGGAAAGCGAAACCCACATCTAGAATGTGTACCTATCGATTTCAGTAAAGATGAACTTCTTCTCCTTCAAGGATGGAAGTGAGATGTTGTGATCAACTCACCATTAGTGGCTCAATGATCTTCTGGAGGGACGGTGCCACTGAGGGGTCAGCATCACTCTCTGTCCATGGCAGGGCAAACACCTGGTAGGTGCCATAGTTCATCTGGCCTGCAGGTGGCGCCTGTGCTGCTGAGCCCAGATGCAGCCTCATCCTCGGCCCCATGGCTCCTCCACACATGAGAGCACTGTGCAGCCCTGAGGGACCACTGACAGAGGCTGGGCGCTCTCAGTTCTTCAGGCATTGGGTCTTCATCGATGTTCCTTGCCTCTTGTGTGCTGCATGCTTTTGTGAGTAGTAAGAGGCAGTGCAAATATCTTCCTTTTTGGTGCCCCTTCCTATAGGTTCGTTGATGTACCCCTTCTCCAAACCTACATGTGGCAATCTACCAAAGTTTCTCATTCTAAGTAACTGCCTGGCTGTCCAATTCATTTTCCATCGTCTTTAAGCCCATGTTTATTCTTGGCTCGGGCCATTTCTTTTATCCATATATAGTGGATCCCTAGAGGCACCATCTTAAGTTGCATCCACTGGGAGTGGATTTCTGCTCGCCACCGTCTCTATGGCCACATGTGGTGGAGGTGGTATTGCAGCAGGAGTCCATTTCCACCTGAAGTTTCAGTTCAGCCAACCCACCCCTCAGCTATGCTCAGCATTTCCACACCCCCAGCAGCTGGTCAGGAAAGAGCTTCCTGGTCCATTAATCTCCAGGAATAAACTGTGGCAGAGGTGCGTGTGACACATTTGCAGGTCATATTGGGGTTTAGCTCACCTTCTTGTAATCTATGGCCCTGCTTGGGTCTGATCTCCTCAGAGACGCCACTTCTGTTTTGTGGTGGATTACTGTTGCAGTCGCCTCCCTTTGTGGCTCTGACAGAACCTAGCTCATGAGGACCAATGACTGCATGCTGTATGCGAGGAGGTGGCCATGTGTTCCGGTAAAGATAACAAACCTGGCAAAGCAGCTGCTATCGAGTGGGTGGTGGTCCACAGTCCTCCTTAGGAGCCTTTAGGTTTGAGGAGGGTCCAGACCGCTGAGGAGGTATGGTGGGGACCTCCTCCCTGCATCCCTTTTGGTGTTAAGGGTGTCATTGATGTTTCACATCTCCCAAACCAGAGGAAATCTTGGTTTGTATTTACTCTCACAGTCAAGGTGCAGGGAGTGCACTTGGTCTCCCCTGCTCTGATAGTGTCTATACTAATGGCCTTGCATGCATTAAGGGCTTGTGCCCATCATCAAGCCCATCTGTTCTAATCACACATCTGGAGGTGGCAGGCAGGAGCTCTCTGGGTCAGATCAAGGCCACACCTCCATATGCTCCTGGTGCACACATGCTCCCACTCCACTGCGGACATTGACGGAGTGAAGGCCCGAGTATCACTTCCCACAGCATCCCGTTTCTAGACATCCTTACAATGTTTGCGTCTTTCCTCTCTTGCCCACGTTCAGTCACCAAGGTGAACGATGTGGGTCTCTTTGTGGGACAGACTTGGGGACTGATGGCTGCATACATCTGCCAGGGTGTTGCAGAGTCTCTACTCATAAGGATCCCTCCTTCCGTTTGGTCAATGGATTCTGTGTCTGACAATTGACTCTGGTCTGGGAACTGGGGAAGACGTCATGACTCTTTTGGATCACACTCCTGCATCCTCCTGCTCACTCATCTTTGTTGTCTATCAGACAGTAAGGAATCTGCCTGCCATGCGGGAGACCTGGGTTTGATCCCTGGGTGGGGAAGATCCTCTGGAGAAGGGAATGGCCATCCACTCCAGTATTCTTGCCTGGAGAATTCCATGGACAGAGGAGCCTGGCAGGCTAGAGTTCACGGGGTTGCAAAGAGTCACACAACAAAAAGTGATCCGTCCATCCATCCACCCACCCCGTCCATCTATCTATCTGGGTCCCCAATAGAAAAATGCATAAAGAAGACAAAAGGCAACTAACAAAAGAAATAGAAAACTTGAGAACTTCAATGTTTTTAGAACTCAAAGAAATGTATATTAAAACACTGAGAACATCCAGTGAACATGGACAGTAGTTAATGTCATGTAGGAAAAGGGAAATCAGACTCGCTCAAGCATTACTGATGGTGATGCACATTGATCTGACCTTTCTGGAGGGGAATCTGGCAATAGGTAGGAAAAATCTAAACAGGCATACCCTTATACAGCAATTTCACTTCCAGGAATTTATTATTAGGAAATGACTGGACAACTCCACAAGGACGTATGTACAGGGATTTCCAGGGAAAACAACCTAAACCTCCACAGTAGAAACCTGGTTAAATAAGTTATGCTACATGGATATCATGAAATTGTCTTTAGCTACCAAAAATGATATATAGCCATATTTGGTGGTATAGAAAGAGCCCAGAATATAATAAGTACAAAAGCTAGATTACAAATTGTGCAGTGTGATACTTTTTTTTGGAAAATTCTGTGTGAAATGTCCAAAAAATTGTCTGGAGAATATATAGGCCAAAAAAATATATATTTGGTTACCTCTAAATTACAGGATTTTGTTTGAGATTTACTTTTTCACATGTTTCTGTATCCTCTGAATTTAGGTAATGAACATGCATAACTTTTGAAATCAGATAAAATCAGTAATGCTGAAATGCTCTGAAAAGTGGAATGAAACGCTTGGTCAGGCGACCTCAGTAGAAAGGTGATCACTGTTCCCTTCTATTCCCACCTGAAGCCAGTGCATCAGAACATCTCCAGATGGGATTATACTTCAACCGTCTCAGGCAGATGAATATCTATCCTCTTTCTGAAAGTTTCTGGAAAAAGAAGCTTCAAAATTTCCCATGACAATCCATTCCAGAGTTTACCAAATCCATCTGAAAAAGAAATTTCACCTAATGTTTAATCTGAAACACCTGTTCTATGATTTAAGCCACCGCATTTCTGCTTCAATTTGCATTGAAAATAGGAACTGGCGGCTGCCATTGGTCCTCAATCAGTTCAGCTCAGTTGTGTCCGACTCTTTGCAAACCCATGGACTGCAGCATGCCAGACCTCCCTGTCCACCACCAACTCGTGGAGTTTACTCAAACTCATGTCCATTGAGTCGGTGATGCCATGCAACCATCTCCTCCTCTGTCATCCCCTTCTCCTCCTGCCTTCAGTCTTTCCCAGCATCAGGGTCTTTTCAAATGAGTCAGTTCTTTGCATCAGGTGGCCAGAGTATTGGAGTTTCAGCTTCAGCATCAGTCCTTCCAATGAATATTCAGAAACGATTTCCCTTAGGATGGACTGCTTGGATCTCCTTGCAATCCAGGGGATTTTCTAGAGTCTTTTCAAACACCACAGTTCGAAAGCATCAATTCTTCAGTGCTCAACTTTCTTTATGGTCTGACTCTCACATCCATACATGACTACTGGAAAAACCATAACTTTGACTAGACGGACCTTTGTTGGGAAAGTAATGTCTCCGCTTTTTAATATGGTGTCTAGGTTGTTCATAACTTTTCTTCCAAGGAGCAAGTGTCTTTTCATTTCATGGCTGCAGTCACCATCTGCAGTGATTTTGGGAGTCCCCCAAAAGTCTCTCACTGTTTCTATTGTTTCCCCATCTATTTGTCATGAAGTGATGGGACTGGGTGCCATGATCCTAGTTATTGGAATGTTGAGTTGTAAGGTAGCTTTTTCACTATCCTCTTTCACTTTCATCAGGAGGCTCCTAAGTTCCGCTTCGCTTTGTGCCATAAGGGTGATGTCATCCGCATATCTGAGTTTATTGATATTTCTCCCGGCAATGGTGCTCTGCCAACAGGAAGCTGCTTAAAAACTGTCCCCTGAACCCCAGAGGGACGCGATTGGAGGCTGGAGACAAGGTGGCATGGAGCACTATTTTCTGCCCTTGTCAAACAATGGTAAGTCCCAAAAGCAGAGGAAAGACCCCAGCAGTGTTCCTGGTTCTCTTCCTCATAATATCTTTGCACACCAAATTTATCCCAACCTTTCAACTCGTGGAACCCTCCCTGCTGTCCCAGCAACTGTGCACTGTTACTACACTCAGCATACAGATGTGAAAACTGAGGCTGGAAAAGAGTCAGCACTGGTTCAAGATCTTAAACCCTGGCCTCTGAGCCATGACGCCACAATGCCAAGGGCACATCCAGGCAAGGACACTGATCTGGGCTGCTCAGCCCTGCGCTGTGAGGCTGAAGGCCATACACCCTCACGGGTAACCAGGGAACCTGGAGGGTCACCGGGGCACAGAAGCCGGGGTGGGCAAGCAAGAGACAGCTTCCAGATCATGGGCTGACAGAAAACCACAGTTTTGCTCAGGGAAAACATGGCCTTTGCAATTTGGGGTCCAGGTTAATCCGAAGGATATGATTAGCTACCAAGCATGTTGCAAGTGAGGGCCGGGTGCTACTCCCTGAAGGCCGCTTTCCATCCTGTCCAAAGTTAATGCACAGGATTCTGAGACAGAGGGGGCAAGCAGCACCAGCAGCAGCACAATGCCCTCTCCGCCATCTCCTCTACCTGCATTTCCTATCGGCGCTTCAGACGTGTGCTATGAAAGCAAGTCAACGAGGTGAGTTTGATGCTGCTGAGCTTCCGGTGTCATTGACCGTATCTCAAAACCAGAGACTCCTGAATCACGCTAACACCCCAGAATTGTGTGGGTGCACCCAGGTTTTGTGGGGCAGTAGTGGGAGACCACACAGGGCTCCGGATGTCCTGAAACAAGATGGTGTACAGGTTTCCAGAATTACAACTGGAATTCTGTGCTTGCCAAGGGTCCTTCCTCTTTTTAGCTCCCATTTCTACCACAGAAGACCATGGTTGGTACCAAAAGAGTCCACATTCTGAGGCAGTTTGGCAGATGGTGGGGTGTGTAGTCATCCAGGTTGAACTAGGGCTGGCCCTCAGTCCTGCCTGTCTCAGGAAGGGCATCCCTGCAGGCCGAAGGCTGGAAGAAGGTAACGCATCCAATATCCCTGGGCCTCTGTCAGTCCTCTGAAAGTGTTGGGTCTTATTGGAGCTAGGGTCACTTGTGCCTAATGTTTTATCCAAAAGCCTTGGGGACCACAAGAGTTTAGAGATTTAAAAATCATTAACAGTGACACAGAGATCATCAATATGCAGGCAAGGTCTGGCAAACACACTGACATGGCTGCAGTGAACCATGAGACTGTTATTACCAAGTGGGATACACAGAGAAAATTCAGGATGCTATAAATAGCTTCTTGGTATCATCCATTTTTGGTGTGACTACCAAAAGGGTTTATTTAGATCAAGTTGCTGAAAACACTTGGCTGCTGAAGTGTTCTGGGTGACGGAATGGTGAACAGAAGATCATGGACCTGAGGCCGCAGGCAGATGTTGACTCCTGCACAGTTCAGGGAAGAGGCTTCCAGCTTTATGGATTCCTGGTCATGGTGCAGCCCCCAGTTCACAAAGCCTGTCAGTTTGACTCAGCTCACACTGCCTTCTGTCCCCAGGGGTCACTATATACATCTTTGCTCAAAATCCACCAATGGCCCTTAAGTCCCAACCCAGGTCACATCCTATAGGACCTTTGGGACTGAGTGTCCATGTTCTCCTCCTTTCCGAGTTGGGCACTCTTCACTGTCTGCCTGTCTCCCAGCTGCAGGCTTCAAGGTACAAGCCTGCATTCCCACTCATTCTGGGGAAAGTTCTCTTGGGAAAAGAGATGCCTCTTCAACCACTATTCATAGTAGGTGCTTTCTGGTTTATAGATTGCTTTCGTGTGATAGCAAATTTTATAGATTTACATCCCATGACCTACTCACTCCCATCAGATGCACCGACAAATAGGATTATTCCTAATGGGGACATTCCACACTGTGCTCATCCTTCAGATAAAGAAATGGAGACTCATAGAAGGGGTGATTTGCTGAGACTCACACTCCAGCAGTGGTGGTGCTGGGGATCAATCCAGGTTTGAGATGGCAGAACGGAGGTTCTGCTTCCTCCCACACCACCTCTGTGGAGGACCAGAGCCTGCCCAGCCTACCTGGATAGTGCTGCACATACCAGCACGCAGCCTTGTCTTTGCAGGCAGTGGATGAGAAACTTCACAGGTATATCAGAGTCTCCAGAAATCCTTTGCCAAAAATCCCTCGGGGGGACCTGAACTGATGGTGTCAGCTTGGGGACCCTACACAGACTTGCCTGTTCCAGCTACACACCTGGGCTCAGTTCCCTCCATGGGTCTGACCCATCGGGGGGCCCTTCCCCAATTTCCCAGCCAAGGTGACTCTCTTCACTACAAGGCCCAATCCAGATGGCACTCCCATCTAAAAACCCCCTCCATGGTCCTTTGATGTGAGGCAGTGGTTGGTTCCCCACTCTTCTTGCTCCCCAACCTCTGCCTCGTTTCAGGCTCTGCACTTCCCAGGTCTGCCTGGAAGATGCACTCCAGCCTCCCAACCCCCCAGCCCTGAGTGATGCAGGGGTGAGTGGACACCTGATGCCCTGCATGGTGGAGGAGCCTCTTGCAGGAAGGGTGTCCTTGGACTTGAACGCGTGTTGCTTCATGAGGTCTGGCTCGCAGACATGCCCTCTACAATCAGGCTGTGCTTACGCCTGGTCTAGCTGATGGCTGGGTGGCCAGTGCACTGGAAAGAGTTCTCCTGCCCAATCCAGCAGCTGTCTGTTGTGAAAGATGCTAAGAGCCCTTTCCCCCAGGCTGTGAGCAGGGCAGAGCATGGTGCCACCCAGGCAAAGGCACTTGGCATCCTCTGTGTACACACAGCCACCGCTCAGGTACCAATTCCTGGTTTTAGTTCTCCTGCTCGGTCAATAGCAATCACGAGCCTCAGGCACTGTGAGGGCCCAGCCACCGGGGCCCACTGTGGACACCTCTAATGCCTGTGCTCTGCACCTCCCGACAGGCTGGCAGGAACTGCCCGGTCAATATTGCAGGTGAAGGGATGCCTTGCCCAACTCTGCCTGCTCCCTGTCCCGTTCGTGGTGAGTCCCTAGCCAGCCTCTGGCACCAACTTCCCCCCACCCCACCACCGGGAATAGCCTCACAAAGGACCCATCCTAAGGAGGTTGGCCCTGGTGAGAGGTGGCGAGATGGGGCCTTGGTACGGGGTTGACATCCCCTGCCCCACTGTTTATCAGGACCCATCCTGGGGGTAGTCGGTGTGCATTCAGCCCTGGGCTCAAGGCCACAGCCCAGCTGCTAGAACTTGTGCTGGCCTGGCAGGGGGAGAGGGATTCCCAGGCAGGTGAGAAGATCCAGGTCTGTGGAGCGTGGTGGGGAATAGAGGGAAATGACGTCTTTGCTTTGCTGTCAGCAGGGGATGAGCAGCTCAGAGTGAAGAACAGTGAGAAACAGGGGGTGGCCCAGGGTCTCCCCGGCAGCTGACAAAACCTCAGGCAGTGGACAAACATCAGCCCAGGATTCAACAGGAGTGGCTGAACCTCAAAGACACTGATCATTCCACCAAGGCAGCCCTGACCCGCTGGCATCAGAGGTCCTCTTGGGAAAACCTGCATCCCTGACACGAAGGCCAGGGAGACCGGGAGGCAGGCCCCTGGAGACCAGAACTACCCAGACGTCTCTGAACTTCTGAGCCTGTGGCAGCAGCCCACCCACCCCACCCCACAATGAGCTGAAGAACCCCCATCCCCACCCCCAAGGGAGCAAATGGGACTGGAGCCCTCCCTCACAGGTGCCCTCTGTCCCAGGAAGCAGGGGAGCTCGCCACCCCAAGTTGTGGCAGGACCCACAGCACTATCACCAGGAGAGCCCAGGAACCATGGAGAGCTGGTCACCTACTGCCCGGCCACCAAGCAGAGGGAAGTCACCACACAACATAGGCTGAGCTCACCAGGCCTGGCAATGGGGAGACGGACGACACCTCCTTCCCCCGTTCCCACTGCCCAGGGACTGCAGCAGAGATCATGGGGTTGTAGTGAGTAGCCAGGAGCCAGGGGCCATCACAAGGGTTGCCGCTGCCCAGGAGGCCAGATCCACAGAGCGGGGCAGGTGATCAGTACAACATGGCCTCCTTGGGGCTCGATGGGTGGGCAATGGATCAAGGTACAGTCCCAAACAACACTGAGGCCAAGAGCAGCCGCCCCAGTAAACAGGTCAAGATCCCTCGTCCAGGTTTGGCCCCTGAGCCAGTTCTCAGATCTGGAACTGACGAACAGGGATGGGGCTGGTCCCAGGGGAAGGACCACGGTGAACAGGCATGGGAACAACCCCAGCCCCTCTCAAAAGGACCTTGGGCTCTGCGTCAGTGACCCCACGCAGGGAGGTGGGACCACCTGAGGGGTGGAGGGTGCTGGACCCAGGGCCAATTTGAAACTGATGTGAGAAACCCAGGTAATTCTTACTCTGCAGCCATGTCGGGAGGACCCCCTGGGCTGGGGTTTCTGGGCACAGGGGGTCAAGGGGCAAGGGACACAGGGCCAGTACCGAGGATTCATCAGTCTGTCTTGAGCTGGGAGCGCCTGGAATGCAGTATCCCCCAGAGCCAAGTGCAGGGCTTGGTGACACATCTGTCGAAGAGTCCTTCAGAACCTGGGGAAACATGTGATGTGAGCGAAGAATGGTAAGGCCAAACAGAAACCCTGTGTGAACTCCAGTGAGTAAGAGAGAAATGCACAGAAAAAGAGGCAGGATACGTGCCCCGCTCATGAGCTGGAGAACCTTCTCACCTCTGGTGGCACTTTATGGGCATCCTCTGCTCCTGACTCCTCACATCCTCTGGGTGCTTCGCCAAGTCATCATGGTGGGCAGGCGAGTAGTCAAAGGGTAGCTCTATGGGGCTCCCACCCAGAGCATGAGAGTCCACTCAAGCAGTCCTCTCACCATGAGTATGGGATGGCAATGCTTACTCGAGACAGCCCTCCCTGCTCCTCGATCTCTCAAACAAAGCACCTGGACCCGTTCAGTGGCCCTCAGCCTGGTGTCCAGAAGCCTGCTCCACTGCTGGGGGGCCTGGCGCCTGGGTTGTGGCCAACTTGCCCAGACAGAAGACAGTGAAGAGCACGTAGACCCCAGAGCTTTGGAGTGATGGAGATGCGCAAACCAGCATCTCCAGCTCCCAGCTCAGATGTGATATAAAGGCCTGTGATGTGAATGCAAGCAGGGCAACACCAGAGGCTCACAGAAGATCCTGAGGTCCCCCTGGGCAGTGTCCCATTCCTTGGGCAGGCAGCACCCCAAGAAGTGGCAGCAAAGTGGCCACTCGTGTCCTCTCAAGATACTGCAGTGAAACTGAGATGAAAAAAAAAAAAAAACATGTCCAGTTCTCAGGCTGGCCCCTCCATCTGGGATGTATGGAGAGGAACACAGCCAACAGGAGCTGCCCTGGGGACAGAGGGGAAAGCTGGCCAACTTCCTGGAGCTATACAGCCATTCCCGGGCTTGTCCAGTGTGCAGGAGCCCAAGGCCCAGAACTAAAGCTAGGCAGGGACCGAGGGACTGACAGGGACGTGAAGGAGCCCTCTCTCATGGGCAGAGTGCTGGACGCCAGGGCAGAGTCTCCTCGGGGACTAGTCGCCCCAGGTTCCAAGCCTGGAGGTGGATTGCGGCCCCCAGCGGGAGGGCCTGAGGGAAACGCGCCGACCTCTGGGGCACTTACAGCTCCGAGAGGCCAGGTGAATACTGAGTCTGTCACTCGCCTGCAAACAGAAAAGGACGAATCTGAAACACAGACAACCAGGGTGGGATGAGCACCCAGACCCAAAAGAAGTGCCTGAAACTCGGTACGGAAAGGACACACAGCTCAGTGGAGAGATGGGCAACAGGCATTTCACAGAGGAAACCACATCGTTCAAAGAGGACACGAGGGAAACCAGAATCTGGGTTGAGCCTGTCCCAGGCCAGTGCTGCCCCCAAATGCACAGCAGGAGCAACGTGGAACCCTCACCAAGCCTCAGAGACCCAGGTGGAGTGGGAGGCAGCACTCCCCGTGGCTCGGTCCGCACATGTGGGCACGTGAGGAGAGCTGGGGTCAGCAGCAGGGAAGGGATGGGTGCGGAGAAACACCTTGGAGCAGGTCCTCACAGCTGCCCCCATCAGCAGCCACACATCATAGAGCTCCAGTTCACTGGGCAAGGTCTCGTTCAAAACCAGGATTTGGAGGAAGAGCAGCGGCCCACCCTCTGTTCACAGGACCCTCCCTCATGATCTGAAACCACTACCAGGAGGTTCTGGGGTGTCTGGAGGCAGCTGGTAACCACTCTTGGGGTGAGGGGTAGGGCGCCAGCATGAGGGAGTTGGGTGTGGTGATTGCTCAGGTTCCTGCAATGCTGAGGCCTCAAATCCAGGAGGCAGCCTCTGCCCCTCAACTTGTGCCCGAGAGGCTTCTGCAAGGAGAGAACAGGCTGCACGCTGGAAGGGAAAGCACTGCTCCGCCACTCAACATTCCCACGGCAACAGTTGTTTGGGTCCCTGGCTAATGGGAACCAGGGAGACACCCACCTTGCCTTCCTGGAACTCGGTGACCCTCGGGGGCTCCAGACTCATGCACAGCAGCCACAGTCTGGGAGGAAGAGAGGGGCAAAGGCGGCCAGGAGGAATGGCAGAGTGCCCCAGAACTCCCAGATGAGAGCACCTGGTACTCGAGTGAATGGAGAAAGGAACGTTACCGTTGTACCTGGAAGGAGGACAATAGGTTGTCAGGACAAGAGGAGCCAGTGGTCCAGGGACAGAACTGCACGAGAAAGTATGGGGTCCCGGATGTGCTCTGTGCAGAGCGCAGGGCCAGCACAGGTTCCCAGAGTGCGGGGTGATGAGGAAGGAGACCTGAGACCACCGGAAGCCATGTTGGAGCTGAAACAGGAGAGGGCTTGGCTGCACTTTTAATCCGGGGTTGACAAGGACAGAGTGCGTGCGGTGTGACACAGAACCAATGGTGTGCAACTGGAGGAGAAGAGACGAGAGGGGTCCAGGCAAGTGGGGAGCCTAGGCTGACAGCACTGGCCCCAGGCCATGAGGCCTGAGCTCCACTAGTAGCAGTGGGGACAAGAAAAGGAACCTTTACTCTGATCAGGCACTTGGGAGGCAAGGAGACAGCAGGGAGGGCGGCAGTCAGCAGCAGAGTCAGGTGGCTGCCCTGGGTGGGCTGAGCTTCCAGATGAGAGTAACAGTTCAGGAAATAGCTTTGAAGGCGAAGCTGTCTTTCCCTGAGACATCAGGTCCCAGGGGCAGCAGGAGACACAGTGAGGATTTTCCTTCTCATCGGCCAAAAAGAAAAAAAAAAAAAAAACAACAGACTATTTCTCAGCACTTGGCCAGCAGCCCCAGGGTGGCTTGGAGGGTAGCTGGCCTGCGCTTTCAGCCCAGGGATGGGGAACTCTGCCCAGAGGCCCCGCCTCTCACGGCTTCCCTGGCCCCTGGGGTCCACTCTGAAGCTCACATGTGATCGCTGTCACTCTGACTCTCGCCGAGCCTCGGGGAGTGGACACCTATGGCAAGGGCTCAAAAGGGCATGGTCTGGCCTCCGCCAAGGAGCTGGACAGGCCCAGCCTCCATGGGTTCCCTGGGCCCACAGCTCCATCCCTGCCAGCTCTGCCCTGCTCCACCCCAGCCCAGCTCCCCAGGGGCACCACCCCACCCTGCCCCAGCCCTGCCTCCTTCTCCAGAATCTCCTCCTCACCCAGGTCTTTCCCACACTTCAACCCCAGACTCCTCGCCCTGCTCCTGCCACCTCCGCCCCTCTCTTCTGCCGGCCGCTCACTTGCTGATCCTCCTCCAGGTTTCGCTCCAGGCTGCGGGTCTCGAGGCTCCTTCCGGCCTAATTTTCCAGGCTTCTCAGAGCATGGAGGCTCCTATTTTGTCTCCTAGCAGACAGGGCCAGCAAGGGAATGCACGTTTGTTCCTACGTGTGTGCCTACGTGAGTATGGAAAGCCATACACCGGAAATCAGGGGCTTCAGTGCTTGTGGGCAGGACGCGACCAAGGCCAGCTTGCGCTTTCACCTGTCAGAGGTCTCAGGTGTCGGTGGCGGACCACTGTCCTGCCTGGTGGCTGCAGCCCGGCCATCCCAAAGCGCCCATGACTCACTCTGCTTGCAGGAAGGCGGGACCTGCTTCATATACAGAAGGTACCTCCGGGCAGGCTTTCCAGGCTCTGCGACCAGGAGTGCCTGCCAGGCAGCCACACTGCACCTTCTGGTCCCCTCCACGGCCACAGTCCATGCCCGCCATCCTTCTAAGTGTGTGTCCTGGCATTGCCCTGGGCCACATATGAAGGCATCCTTGACTTCCTTCCAGCCTCCTGCTTGTCCCTGGACTGTGACCGCATGCAAGCGCCACCTGACCCTGGCGAGCCAACCCCACCAGGCCCTGACCCTGCAGGGCTCAGCTGCTTGTCCATGGTTCCCCTCCTGGTGGCGCCCAACCACGAGTCCATGGAGGCTGGCCCACTGACTCGGCAGGTCCCCAGATCCTCCCAGAGTGACAGTGTGAGGGGAGAAGTCATTTTCTCTTGTTCCTCGTGGGGTCTCCTGGGCTGTAAATCACCATCACTCCTGGGGAATGGGTTTCTGTGCTGCGGGCTGAGGCATCGTGGGAGCCCTGTCCCAGCCGCATGAGGATAGGCCAGCTGCTGTGATGAGCAGAAACAGACCCTGAGGGAACCTGCACGTGTGTTTCACATCGGTTGGGCCCTCCTGGGTCCCTGTGGTCTGAGGCACTTCTCAGAAGAAAAATGAGGTGGCTAGTTGTCCAACATCGCTGTCTTGTCACAGGTGGTTTTCTCCCTGTTCTTCTGGTCCTTGTGCAGGTGAAGATGCCCAGACAAGCAGGCGGAAGAGGGTTTTCTCCTCTGGCCACCAAACAGGCACCCTCTGCTTTGAGAGGTAGGAGCGCTTGCAGCCCCTTCTTGCTCAGGGATCCCACCCACACAGTTGAGATTTGGTGGCACCCAGGAGGAAAGGGTTGGGTTGGTTGAGACACTGAATGGTGGAAACTGGGCAAGCCATGGATCCAGTCACATACCCCATTAGAGGACATGCTGCTGCTGCTAAGTCGCTTCAGTCGTGTCCGACTCTGTGCGACCCCATAAACGGCAGCCGACCAGGCTCCACCGTCCCTGGGATTCTCCAGGCAAGAACACTGGAGTGGGTTGCCATTTCCTTCTCCAATGTGTGAAAGTGAAAAGTGAAAGTGAAGTCGCTCAGTCGGGTCCGACCAGTAGCGACCCCATGGACTGCAGCCCACAAGGCTCCTCTGTCCATGCGATTTTCTAGGCAACAGTACTGGAGTGGCTTGCCATTGCCTTCTCCGATGAGAGGACATAGCAATGGCTAAACCCCAGGGATCAGCCAGGCTCCCTGGTATCTAGCCCAGATCCAGTGAAGAGGGTGACCCTTTGTCACCCAGCAGGTGGACAGAGGTTCAGCGGGATGATGATGCTCTGGGCCAGCCAGTGTGTGAGGACGTGGCAACCTTGCCAGTGGTTTGGGGAGTGATCACGGGGGAAGCCTTTGCAGAAGGCAGTTTGCTGGCATGTGTTAGCACCTCGGGTGTGTGCCCTGTGGCCCGGGCCTCCTCCTGAATGGCTCTTCAGTCAGTGAGTGTGCGGTCATGTTGAGTGGCTGTATTGCCAGAATGAATTTTCCCTTCCCTTCTATCAGGAGGGAAGTATCAGTAACTTGTGGGACCCCCAGCACTGGGAGGTGTAAACAGACACCGTGTAAGGGTGAAAACAGACACATGAAGTTGTGCAGACATTGAGGAGTGTGCCCAAGGTGCTGGGAGAGAGGAAGTCATTCCCCCACCCCCCACCTACAGAGAGATGTCTGGATAGGGCTGACCCTCTGTCTTCATTTGCTGGCAGTCACGTCAGGGTCAGAGGCAAGGGGGCTCAAACTATGAATCGTGTTGGTTCAGGAAGCCGGCAGCCAAGGCTGAGGTGTTGACTGATGTTGGCTCTTGTGAGGGCTGTGGAGAGAGTCTGTCCCATCTCTCCTCCCTCACTTCTGGGGCATTGCTTGCCATGATGGGCGTGTCTGGGCTTGGAGAGTTCTGCCTTCCTCTTCACCCCACTTCTCCTGTGTGCCTGTCTCTAAATGTGTCCTTTGTATGGGGACAGCCATCCTGTTAGAGGTGGGTCCATCCTAATGAGCTCGCTAGACCTCTGGGAAGACCTTTCCTTTGTCTGAAAGGTCACGCTGATGTATTTGGGATTGAGATTCCAGCACTTGGATTTGAGGGGACATGATGTGACTCCTCACACGCTACAAAGGCTCTCAGATGGGAATACACTGGAATGTTCCTAGGATGGAAGGATGGTCTTCATGGCTGCTGGGGGCGGGGGGAATCCAGGGGTGAGGAGAGCAGGCTGCCAGGGTAGGAGCCACATCACATGGGGCCTCAACTGTGACTCTGCTGTACTTGGGGAAGGAAAGGCCCAGGAGGCCCTGGGCTGGTTGCCTCAGGGACCTTGTCCCCATCCTCACAGCCACATGCACACAGAGGCTCTGCAAGGTGTTGAGACCCTGCTGAGGTTCAGGGCCTTGGCTCTGCTCCTCTGCCTCTCCCCCACTCCAGTAAACAGGGACGCCCCTCTAAGTACAAGGATAGAAGTGAAGATGGATTGCCTGTGGTCAGGTCCCATGCAGTCATGGGCTATCTCTCTATGCCTTGGCACCTCTTCAGCCAAGGAAAGATATGACAGTAACCTAGCAGGTTATTTGAGGTTTAAATTCTGTGGTTCCTGCATGGTTCCATCCCAGGCCCTGGCGAGGACAGGAAGCACACCTTTCACAGAAGTTCCTCCTCTCCTTTGTTCTTTCTCTAGGGTCTGGGCAGGGCCCAGGGCCTCTGCTGACAGTGGAGGCAGTAGTGTGGGAAGGGCTGCAAGGAAGGTGGCTCCCAAAGGCTTGGGGAAGACACCTGGCAGGGCTGTCCAGGGTGGCCCCAGGGCCAAGGCCAGATTGGTTAGCACAGATCTGCCCTCAGCAGGCCTAGAGTAACATGGGGGATCTTCAGAGCATGGGCAGTGATGGGGCTGGGACCTGAGGGGTGGGGTGGGAGTCGGGGTGAAGCCAAGCCCAGGACTGTGCCTGTCTGTGCTGAGAAAGGACCAGAGGCAGGATATTAGGCTGCAAAGCCAAGGGGGACCCGTGCTCCCTCCTCAGTGCTCCAAGAGTTTCAGGACCCTCTGTCTTAGAACTCGCCAAGTGCCTCTCTCCACCTGCCCTGCCCTCCTTCCTGACTTCCCCACAGACTACATGTGATGGATGGGTCCTCTGGTTCACCACACGCCTGTCAGTAGACAGCGTGGAGACAGATGGAAAGAGCCAGCCCTCTGTGACCCCCACTTCTGCGTTACCAGGCTTGCAGGATGCTTGGGCACTTGGGCCTATGTCCAGACCAGGGCGTGTATGTTGGACACATCGCCTAGATCCTAAGTACAACTATGAGGGCAGAGCAACAAGGGCTGGTGTGAAGCTTGTGGAAATCTCGTACTTGTCTTTGGGTTTGGGGTCATGTGTTTGCAAGGCCCTTGGCAGGTCGAGTGACTCTGCTATCCAGTGGGCCTCTTGGGCATGCCCCTAGATTGGGAACTGGGGACACTCAGCTGCTGATCAGAAATATGTGGCATCATCAGCGGACCCAGGAGGAGCCCATTCGGCCTCAGTGTGCATGACTCATGGAAGGTGACACCCCCATCAGAAGCAGCCGGACTGGGTCCTCTGCTGTGTGACAGGCAAGGCCCAGGGACGCCCCCCCCCCCATCCTCGGGATCCACACTCTTGGCTGAACGCGTGAAATGCAATTGCTTCAGATGAAAAGGGACCATGGGGACCAGACTGAGGCCTGCTTGGGGCGTGAGCTTCCAGCCTCATCGGGCTCACCCAGTGCTGTGTGTGAATAACATGGACAGACAGAACACAGACTCACACTTCTCATTCAGCTCTTTATTTACTCCTGTGGAGCTTTGCTGTACTTTATTAGAGCTAGAAATAGATTTTTGCTTACAAGAGAATGCTTTTGAGTGTCCCTAGGACCTGGCAGCTCAGGGATTGGAATTGTCCTTTAACTGGTCACAGAGGGCACACGTGTAATCTGAGGACTCCTCCTCCTCGTCCGCCTCAGGGGCCTCATTTGGGGCCACAACTGAAATGGCCACCTTCACGATGGAATCATAGGTTTGTACAAAGTCATCACCGAACCATAATCTGGGTACCTTGGGGGGCTCTTGGGCAGTTGCCCTGTGCTGTCACTTCCAGCAGTAGCCGGGGATACAGACATGGAATTGCTGGACGTACACTCTCTGCTGGGGCTGCCCAGCTTGCTGGGGAGATGGTTTTCCCTAGCCTGCCGGGCTACACTGACTATAAACCAAAGGCCACAAAACAGAAATGAGCACTGGCCGGGGATTCTGTGAACAGTTGGGGTTCCCTTCTGGACCTTCTTGTCAGCCTCTTGGGTGGACTCATTGTGATGAAATCAAGGAGAATGTTTGGTCACCACCACTTGCTTCTTTCTCTTTGGGGCTGCTGTTGTGCTGGTGGCGGGCTGAGCAGTTGTTCTGGGGTTGCCTTTCCTCTAGATTTTCTGCAGGAGCAGTGGCTTGTCTCTCTGAAACTTGGAGTTGCAATAGATCTGAAAGGAAATGAATCATTTTAGCCACCGTGGGGGAGAATGGCCATTCCTCACCGCCCTCCTCCCTACCACCATCCTGGCCTTGCTTAAGTATGGAGATAAGGCAAAGTTATGACCAACCTAGATAGCATATTAAAAAGCAGAGACATTACTTTGCCAACCAAGGTCCGTCTAGACAAGGCTATGGTTTTTCCCGTGGTCATGTATGGATGTGAGAGTTGGACTGTGAAGAAAGCTGAGCGCTGAAGAATTGATGCTTTTGAACTGTGGTGCTGGAGAAGACTCTTGAGAGTCCCTTGGACTGCAAGGAGATCCAACCAGTCCCTTCTAAAGGAGATCAATCCTGGGTGTTCATTGGAAGGACTGATGCTAAAGGTGAAATTCCAATACTTTGGCCACCTCATGCGACGAGTTGACTCACTGGAAAAGACTCTGATGCTGGGAGGGATTGGGGGTGGGAGGAGACGGGGACGGCAGAGAATGAGATGGCTGGAGGGCATCACCGACTCGATGGACATGAGTTTGAGTGAACTCCGGGAGTTGGTGATGGACAGGGAGGCCTGGCGTGCTGTGATTCATGGGGTTGCAAAGAGTCGGACACAACTGAGCGACTGAACTGAACTGAAGGGCTCTTCATTCCTGGCAGCTTATAAGGCCCTAGCAAGTGCACACCCTAGAGCTCCCCCACTGCTGGCCTCGATGTGTTACCAGCACTCCCTGACCTCAAGTGACCCCTCGGGGTCTGGAGTCACCCCTATGGATCCTGTCTAGGGGATGGTGGCACACGACAGGCCCTGCTTTCTCTTCTTTCCTTAACCACCCTCTCACGAGAGAAAAGCTCTCCTGGGAAATGAAACCTGTCCAACACTCAGCTCGTCTAGTCTAGTCTCCCCAGGGCTTTCTACATTACCATCATCCTCTTCTTCCCTGCAGAGCGACCTGAAGGGCAGATTTTACTGAACATACAGGTTCAGTTCACGGATGAAAGTCTTAATGCTGTCTGTCTCGAAGATCCTTCTGTGCCTCTGCACTGGAGGACCTCTGTCTGGAAGAGATCTGCCTCGATGACCACCGTGTCTCCCTCGTCGTTCCAGTGCACAGAGGTGAAGGCCGCATCCTCCACGATCATCCAGAGCTTCCTGGGGAAGGACAGCCTGAGGAAGGCATTGTTTTCTTCCTCATGGGCTGTTTCTGGGTTCAGGCTCTGTAGGGGCGGGTTGTTGGGAGCCCAGATCTGAACTTTCAGGTTGGTCCCATAGCTTCTCCAAAGCCTCCCCTGAATCCACGTGTGGATCTGGGGAGACATCAGGGGGGTGCCCTGCTGGGGCCTCTCCATCAGTTGATGCGGCCAGCGGGGCTGTGCATGTCTCGTCAGAACTCTGACTAACCATGAAGCCAGTCTAGCTCAGGAGCATTCTCTACCCAACCAGTGAACGCTCATGGCAGAAGAGCCTCAGACAATAAATACTGTCAGGAGATTCTAGAATCTCAGCTGTGGGCCATGCAGCCAATTAAGTGGTCAGCTGTTGAAGTCCTTTTATGGACCAGAACCTGGTGGTCCGGAGTCGAAGATAAGAAAGTAAAGGAGAGAGAAAGAGGCTGATATTCCTTGGTTTATGCAGAAAACCGATAAAAGCCCTGGTACGGGACTTTCTACATTACCATCATCCTCTTCTTCCGTGCAGAGCGACCTGAAGGGCAGATTTTACTGAACATACAGGTTCAGTTCACGGATGAAAGTCTTAATGCTGTCTGTCTCGACCAGGTGCCCTTTCGAGGGGGTGAAGACACAGAGCGCCTCCTCGAGAGGGTCTTAGAAGGCCAGGCAAGAAAGTGAGCTCAATGAGCCTCTGCGCTCCAGAGAATTAGCCTGAGAGAGAGAGAGAGAGAGAGCGCGAAAGACATGGGGACCCAGGCTCTGATGGAGCAAAGGTGTTTTATTCAACATCGTGAGAGTATATATACTGTCTTACAAGGTAGCTATTTTCAGCAAAGATAAAAATCAAAAGTCCAGACTTACAAATTACCAAGGAAAACATAAGGCGATCCCTATCAAAGAGAGAGGGTTGTAAATAATCACTTTTACCACATGGTTCATAAAAAGGAAGAGGGTCGTAAATAGTTACTTATCACCATATGGAAAAAATAATGAAGGAAATGCATGCATTCCTCAGCCCCCAGGAGTAGTTTGCTACTCCACTTAATTCCCGAATATTCAGGAATTAATAAGGGACAGAGGATTCATGACAGATCCAAAACAGCACACAGGAAGCCTCCTGTTAAATGCTTCCTGACAGTCAGCTTCCTTAATTCCTTCACGATGTCACAGAGGTGATGTGCAGAGACAGTCCTGGCCCAGTGGGCTGAGGGGGGATGGGAAAGGAGATGGGATCCCCAGCTTGTCTCTTCGCTGAAAGTACAGAAAAGTATGCTTCAGGTTACCTGAAAAGGCTTCCATCTGCTGCCAGACGCCTTGTTTCAGGAGGTCAGGCCCTCGATGGATTGACAAATGTGCTCCTGGCTTCACTCCCCTCCCTAGTAACGGGCAGGCCTGTGGCAGGCTTTTCTTGAAGAGCCAGGCCCCGGTGAGTCCTAGCTCGGCTAACACTGAGAGAGACCCCAGGAGTCAGATGGGACCCTGGCGGCTGTCCCTCCCAGAAGGTGGGGTCTGTAGTGTCCTGGTTGGCCTAGCCTGAGTTGGTGCCTCCCCCATCGTTCCTCCTCTTCTGGCTTTGGTCTCTTCCATTTGGCGCTGCTGGTTGGTAGGTCGTGTTCAGATGGCCCCAAAGTCAAGAGTACTGTTGTCCTGCCCCCACCGCCCCTCACGCTGAATTCTCCCCAGAGTCGGGCTGTGCTCGAGCCTCATGTTCCATTTGACTGTTCCCAAGCACCTGAGATACAGACTCCCAAGGAGGCCGTGTGGGAGAGCATAGCCAGGCACTCCGCTGAGCTTGTAGCCTCCCGAGCTCTGCCCAGCCCCAGACCTCATCCTGCTGCGGATCACAGGCTGTTGTCTTCAGTTTTCATTTCTTCCCATCACGACTGCTCTTGTGGCCCTAGAGTGCTCAATATGGGAAAACCTGTGTGTGTGCTTTCCCCATCCCCTTTCCCAAAGCCTCGGACTCAGCCTCCCTTGAGGCTGCCTCAAAAGCCCTATTTCCTTTTGTCAGTGGGGTGGTTGTGCTTCTGCTACCCCCAGTCCTGGCCTCCCATGTCCAACTTGGGTCTCCATGGGTACTTGCCCTTTGAAGGACTTGGTTGGGGGCTCAGGGTACAGCCTGTTCTGTTGAAAATAAGCATTTCACTGGTCCTCTTCTCTGCTCCTGCCCCTGTCCCCTTCCACCACTGTGGACCTGTTCTCCCTTACCCAGATCCAGGTCCATCAGGTGATTTTTCTGGCTCTTGGGTTAGGTGCTTTGCAATGGGCCTCCTTTCATGCACTCACTCCCAGGGACATGTGTGACTTGTTGAGTTAGATGTGACCAAAGGAAAGCCCTGTCTACCTGTATTTGAAAATGGGTGAGAGTCTGGGTGTGGGACTCGAGGAAGTCCTAATGAGAGTCACCTGTCTTCCCTATAAGTGGACAGTTGAGCGGTGGGCTTGGAGATGCGTGTTCTCTGGCCTTTGTGGGCCACTGTTCTTCAACATCACCATGTAGGGGACAGACTGGCACCTTGGAAAGACTTATGTGCAAGGACCCTAGGGCACTGTCCCTCAGTTCTGCCACTCAGCAGGCTCATTTTCCCTGTGTGAGGGCCACAGCCTGGTTTCTAAAAGGGGACCGCTAAGAGGGTGTGGAAGAGGCCCTCCCAGGGGTCATTCGGGCTGAGGACTGGCAGAGTGGATGGAGTTCCAGGCCTTGACTTGGGCCTGCTCCCTGGCCTTTTTGCTTCTAAACATGTTTACAAAGCATTCCTTCAGGTCGGTTACTCCAGTTGGGACATGACTCTGGAGGCTGTGAACATCGGTGGGGGCCCCTGGTGGCTCCTCAGAAGGGGCCGGAAGGCCATGGTATCTGTGGGCAGCCTGGCTAGGTGGCCTTTCCTGCTGCTGCACCGTCCCACCCCCACACTCGGGGCCCCTCCTTGCCCCCTGGGTCCTGAGGGAGCTGCCTTTCCTGGTTTCCCTCCCCGAGGCACCACCCATACCCTGGCAGTGGGTTTGTGTGTCACCGAGGGTTCTTGTCAGCCATGGCTCGGGACACTTGTGTTGTGCACACACAAGCCCTCGTGATGTTCAATACCTGCCTTTCTCAGCCTGACTTTCCTGTCCCTGTGCTTGGTGGCCCAGCCCCGGTATCCCCAGCCCAGAGTCTCTCCAGCTGTTCCCCTCCCTCACTGAGGGTGGGGAGACCTGGGGCCTCAGGGGTCCACCCATGTTACCTTCCCTCCCGTATTGGAGAAGGCTCCTGTAGGGGCCTTATCCCAGTGGGTGCTGGGGCCATAGAGTCAGATCTTCCCTTTGTCCTGCTCAGTGAGGAGCTGGTCAGCCTGGCAGGTTCAGTTGGGCAGGAGGCCCCATGGCGGCAGCAGGGACAGGGCGCTGCCCTCACGCGCGAGGCACTGGGACTGGACAGAGATGCTGGCCCCCGGCAGAGTCAATTCCCAGCAAACCACAGAGCAGCCCCAGCAGTGCTTCTGAGTCTCCTTGTCCCCTCCTTCCCTGGGCCAGCTTTTGTCATCTGAGGCATCTTGTAGCACTGAGAAGAGGAAGGTGTGAGAAGTCAGAAGGTCGGGCCTTGGCATGGGGTGGGCGGGAAGGACGGGGGCTTCAGAGGAGTTGAGACCAGGGCTCTGAGCCCACCCCAGCCCTCACTAGCACGTGGTCCTGCAAAGATGCCCAAGCCCCACAGTCTCAGTTCTTCATCTTGGAGGCGAGCAGGTGTGAGGAGCCCTGTGTGTTCGGCTGCAGGATGTGCCCAAGGGACGAGACTGAGCTTGCAGGGTCTGAAAGCCACAGGCACTGTGATGGTGGGGCAGGAATCTCTCACACTGTTGCCCCCAGACACTCTTCCACCTTCGACTGGATGGGGTTGGAGGCTTTGTGATCCAGGGTGTGTCAAACAATATGCACCTCAATAGGATGCAGAATAGCTAATCAGCCAAACAAGATGTTTCATACATAAAACTATGTACCTGTTCCAGTTAGACCATTGTGGACCATAGTATTAGTCGCTCACTCGTGTCTGACTCTTTGTGACCCCATGGACTGTAGCCCACCAGGCTCCTCTGTCCCTGGAATTCTCCAGGCAAGAATACTGGATTGTCTGCCCTCCTCCAGGGCATCTTCCCGACCCAGGGATCGAACCCAGGTCTCCACATTGTGACCAGATTCTTTATTTTTTCAGCTACCAGGAAATGCCCATTTGCAGTTAGAGGACCTGTTAAATTTGGGTGTGGAGGAATGTTCCAGCAGGACATGACAAGATGCTCCAGGAAATTGAAGCAAGAACCTCTCTTTGCCTCTATCCCAGCTGGTTTTCCATCCAAACCCTTACTTTCCATAACTTCAGTCCCAACCAATGTCAAGTCCTTGATTACAATGGCCAGTTACAGTCTATAATTAAAAACTAATTAACACCTTGGGTTCTGGCTCCGTGGGACCAGGAAAGTGAGGGTCAGTCTATGGATTTCTGGTCATCACTTCAAGGGAGTGTGACCGGAGTTCTGCAGGTTTCCTAGCAGATAGCGGGTAGAGAAAACTCATACTTTGCCCCTGTGGTCAATAGCAGGACCCCTTCCTCCCCAAGAAAGAGATCCCTCTGGGGTTTATCCAAGATGCAGAAGGATGTCACACAGCAGCGTCCCATTTCAGTTTCTCCTCACCCCTAGGACAAACCTCACATGACTTTGGCTCCTAGACCAACATCACTCTAGGCGTGGGGGTGTCCTGATTCTCTTAGTGTCCCCACTGCTAAAACAAGGCCTTTCACGGAGCAGAGGATCCATGAAGGTCTTGGGAATTAATGAGCCAAGGAACAGGGGCTACTTGACTCAAACTAATTGTCTGCTATTTCCTTAGATATCCCAGGCAAATCCAAATAAACAGAGATCCCTTAGCTTTGCAATATGACATGCAAAAAGTCTAAGAAGCAAGAATTCCAACTATCACTTTTTATTTTCTAATTCTTCCAACAACCAATGTGGTAAGTAAGTTCACATTTCCAAAATCGTTCTAATTCTAATTCCATACTATGCTGTGCAGGACCATGAAATAAAATGGAAGAGTTCCCAATCTCTTTCATAAAACAGCAAAACTCTTGTTCTTGAACTGGCTAAGTACAAACACACTGTGATCAACGTCACTGACGTTGTTAGATACTGAAACACAGTGTCTTCTATTAAAAGGAATAATATTTGAAAAATTCCTAAAGAAAAGAGAAATGAGTCTCCATGTCATTGTAGAGAACAGGAACACAAAGATGCCACACATCGAGTTCCCCCAACAGGCTGTGCTCTCACTGCTGAGAAGGCTGACTGGTCCCTCTTCAATCATGGAGGGAAGGATAAGACTCCTTTCTTGTCCCCCAGGACAAGCTGCTGGACATGGGCCTGGAAGGAGCCTGGCTGCTGCTCTGGCTCAGGGTCCTTCTTCCTCCACCCTTGAGCCTCTGTGGAGGGGGTGGAAGGAGCTGGGATCCCTTCAACCCACTCTGTCCAGATACTCCAATACCTTAAACTTGCTGGTCTCCGCATAGGCCCGGGGACCCCACAGGAACTCGTAGTGGGCAGGGTCTCTATCAGGCACCTGCTGGTACTCCAAGTACGCCTCC